>NC_046332.1:40626911-40933707 GCF_000738735.6 Corvus cornix cornix
ATTCTCTGTAAAGCCAGAGCAGATGAGAACTGGGGTGAGGAGCACGAGCCAGGGGCATGTGCAGAGCTGAAAGGTACACCGGTCCTGGTCCTCACGCCTTCTCCCACTGGGCCAGCACAGCTTTACAGCCTGCAGGGGTCAGAGGCCATGGCCTTGTCTGGTCCCTGAGCTGTGTTTGAACTCCAGGGCTGCTGGGTCAAATTCCATGTTCTATTTTCAAATATTACACATGCCCAAAGAGGCCATTTACTCAGAGGCTTCTCTCAGAAACTTCTGGCTCCATCCTGTGTGAGTGAGGAAAGTACAGCACAAGCCCTGTAAAAAGCTACACCACTGGCTGGCTGTCGGGTTTGGGAAATATTTTCATTAATGAAGAAATAATTAATTAAAGCAGGCAATATAGTAAAGCATCTTCTTTTTTTAAAAAAAAAATAATAAATCTAATACAACTTCAGGAACAAAAAAAAGAAGGAATCAAAATATATTTCATATTTACCTACAACCTAATAAAGTTGACCCATGACATTTAAGATAAAAAAAAATCCAACTCATTTGACCTTCTGCTGTAAATCCAGAGCAGGTTCTCTGCTTCTCTCTCTCAGCTCTCCAGTGCCAAACAAGCTCTGTCAAACTCTCATCTCACAGCTGTTCCAAAATTAACATCAAGCATCAATGACCAAGGGTTTAATGGGAAAAAATGGTGCAAGGTAGGAAGCAAGAGAAAATAACTTGGAGTTGTTTTTCTAGAAAGAGGATAATGTGAAAGTAGGTGAAGCAGTTTTCATGCTTGAAATCTTATCCTGAGAAGTGACAGCAGATTTATTTTAAGACTTTAAAGCTCCCATCCTCAGGGATTTAAAACATTCATATTAAGTATACCTGAGGTGTGACTTCTTTCAGAGCTTCATTTTGATGATATAATATCTTTCTAAAGAATTGTTAAGGCAATTTTCAAGGCAGCTTTCTAACATTCCTGCATCAGATTAGAATAATAATGTTTTTCTGCTACGTATAAGTGTTATATTCTGCAAGTCTCTAGACTTCCTAAATAGGGATAGGCCCTGTTTTTTTGCCTATACTGGTTTGTCTTTTTGGGGCTTTTGCTTGGCTGATTGTTACTTGGTTGTTTTCCCTGGCTGGGAAAACAAAATAAACAAATACTGTAAGTCTGCTGTGTTTAGATGAGAGAGAAGTGATTAATCTTAGAAATAGAAGACATGCATAAAAAATAATAAATTTCACTAATTCACCAAGGGAAAAGTGAAATGGTGAAATCTTAGAAGATTTCTTTCATCCATTCCAGAACACAAACTGGAGGCTTTGCAAACATGATCAGCCCAGGATCCCAAATAGTTGCTTTGATTAAATGTAGGTAACACTTCCAATTATGGAGGCTTGTAAGTGCATTTAAAGTTATCCACAATAATCAAAGAATTATGGAATTACAGTTTTGAGGGAAGTGCAGTAGATCACCTGGACCAGCCTCCTGGTCAAAGTAGATCTGAACCCTTTTAAGGTAGCTCAAAACTTTGTCCACTCAGTTTTTTAAAATCTGAAAAGATCAAGACTACATAGTGTCTGTGAGCAGCCTGTGTTTGAACATGTCCAGTAGGAAAATACTTTTCCTAGTATCTGACCCAGCTTTACTGTCTTGCACCTTGTGTCAATGGCCCCTTATTCTCGTCGTGTGGTTGAGATGTGTAACTGTGAATCTGAAATGATTTCCACAGCCCTGGAGTGGTTTTGCTGCCCTCATAGTTTCATTTGACCATCTGTTTTACAGAAAAGATTGTACGGGAATGCCCAATGCACTGTAAAAATCAGATAAGTCTGGTGTCTGCGTGTCTTATAACACATATGTTATACACATATGTGTGTATGTACTGTACAAACAGATGTGCAGTACATACAAGCATACACATGTATGTAATGTGTGTACATTTGTATGTACACATGTTTAAGTATAAAGCAAAGCCTGTGTTTTTGTGCCACTGTGAGCCTTTTGCCAGCACTGCTCAGCGAGATGAGAGGGAAGGTTGGGCAGGACTGTGCACAGCCAGTCCAGCACCTGCTTTTTAAGCAAACCCAGGGGTTTACTGCCCCAGCGTGGTTGATCAAGCTCTTGCAAGTGCCTTGAAAATTGCAGGTTTAGAATTCAGTGAATTTTTTCTCACTTTGGTCCTTGAAGCCTTATCTCATCAGTACAAATTCACAGAGTTTTGATTTAATTTTCACTTTAGTTTGCCTGAACCTCAAATGATAGGTGTGCTTTTAGACCAGGCAGCTCTGAAAGAGACATGTTGTGCTCTTTGTTCAAGAAACCATACACAAAAAAATATACTGCAAATTAATATAATCACTTCAACACAGATTGTTTAGAACATTTGTTGGAAGTGGTGCCTGTCCTTATGATTTCCTGTGGTTTGGTCAACCAGCCTTCTCATGCCTGGACAGACCTGATGGGGGCATTAGCTCCAGTCACACTGCATTTTCCCACAGGCCCATATAACCCAAAGCATGTGCACTGAGAGGCTCTGGGCATCATTGCTGCCTTTAGATGGCTGCAATTCTCTCACCTGAATAGCTGATAAGGCTTTACTGTATCTGATTTATAGGCTTTCAGACCACTCTATTTATCCTGAGTGAGCCATATGAAGCCAAATGACAGTAATGTGGCCATTACCACAGTGATCTCAGGCCAGGGGAACATCATATTCCTGTGTCAGGTCCATACACACTTTATCTAGGAATAATCTTGAATCTACCTTGAAGGTGTATGTGGACTCAGTCTCCATGCCTGGCTTTTTCTTAATATCTTCACCCAAACTATCTCAATGTGAGGCAGGTTTCAGCTGGCATTAAGGGATGGTGTTCATGCTTGCCAGGCAGGTTACAGGCACAGTGCCAGGAAAACAAGCTCATGACTGCAGTGGTAGAGAGAGCCACCAGACCATCAGGGGCTCTTGGGTTTTATTTACAGTGATGCCCAGCCAGGACAGCCATTGCATTCACCTGCTACTACAGCCTGAGCGTGCGGGTAAAATATGAACAGGCATACAGGACTTGAATTCCATAGGGCCGCAACCTGCTGAAAGAGATTTAGATATATTGCAGTTGCTTACAGCCATTTGTAGCGCTAAAGATAACTTCTCCCAGCAGAAACTGGGCTTTTAAGGTCCTGTTTGTAATACTCAAATCCTTTTATAATGTAAACAAGAAATAAGAATGAGGACAGTGGTTCTGACTTCCAGAATTTGGTTTGCTCAGACAGGTGTGTTTCTTTTGTGTTTCGCCCTGGTTTTGTAGAAAGATTTCTGAAAACCTGATGTAGTACATTCTATTACTCATACCCTGATAAACGTGCTGCACAAAAATAGGTAGTTTATATCATAATCATTACTGAATCAATTAATCGATTTCCTAACTATTAATTCAAATGTCTGGCCACAGTATAGAGTTTATGTTGGCCAAGGCACTGCTGTGGGATAGTATTGTTTTCAAGCTCACTTGGAAGAGTTATTAAGAAAAAAGGTAGAAGGAATGTCGAAATACAATTGGAAAATAAAATATTGTTAAAATATTTGCTTTATTGGAAAGAGGGTGATACTCCTTGCATTTACATACTCAGTGAAGACATTTACAGGGATGGACTTAAGCAGAAGGCAGAGTTTAATGGGACTACTGCAGACAGTGAGTGTGCAGCAAGAGAGAATGTAATTCTCATAAACTGGAGAAAATGTGATTGAAATACTTCTGGACTACAGCAAATCTTCTCATGGATTCAGACAGCAGTTGTATTTATTTTGTATAGGACTAAAAACCCTAAATGTTGTTGCAACTTAGCTAAGTTGATGATGAGTTGCCAAAGTTTTCCTGTTGTTCATAGAGGGACACCCCCAACCACACATTTTTGTCAAAGGAGGAATTATGTGTTTAACTCTCCTGAGATGTCTGATGGACCATAAACCTCAGAAGTTGCTAGAAGCTGTCTTTCAGACAGTCATTACTACTTCAGTTATTACTGGAACTATTTTTAGGTTCTGTTTTACAATTTTTGGGACTAGAAACTTACAATAGTCACTGAACTTTGTCATTAGAGATTCCAGGCTGGTTCTTGCTGGGCTCAGGAAACCTACCCACAGTCCTGCAGGGACTTCACTGTAATTCAATCCCCATTGTAACAGTTCACTCTGGTTCCCCCTTACCCATCAAGTCACCTAACTAAGAAATACTTCAGGTTTCATTTGAAGACTAACTTCTCCAGGTTGTTTTCACATTTGCTCTTAGAGAGAATTTACTTTAGACAAACAGCTACAGGTCTGTACCACACAGGATAGTGGGCATACAGATATTTTTCAGTCCCATTATAAAGTTAATTAAAATTGTCTAGGTATACAGGAAGGAAAATTCACCCTAAGTCACTGGAATGGATTAATGTGACAGTCTGCAAAGTCTAGGGTAACAGCTCTTCTAAAATGTATTCTGTGAATCGAAACACAATTTACCTGCCAGAAATTCCAGGCTCTCTTTGCTACAGTCTATTAAAAAAGACGGATACCTAACAGGATCTGTCATCATCTGACCTGCATCCTATGGTCTGCAGGTACACAGAGAGCTTTACCTATTGCTGCATCAACTGATGGTATTCATCATGCATGGAAGAATCCCAGGATGACAAACTCTTGGCTAGGAGCTTTTGGCTATGCTAGAACACCACCATAAAATTTATGCACATTGAAAATGATGATTTGAAATAAATTTATTTTAGTTGGATTCCTGCCTAAACCAAGTATGTAAACCAATATACCTAAAAACAAACGGGTAACCTTAATAATTTACTTTTCAAAAGAAGTGTTAGATGAAAGGAAGGGATAAGTAAACAGAAACAGTTTACTGGAAGGCATGTATATGTCAACTTTGCAGTGCCTAAGACCACTTCCAAATTTGTCAAGTTTTTTTTCCAGAAGAACTGGAATTATTTGCACCAGAGCTACTGCAGTACACTGACTGCAGTTCTGCAGCATAGGGACTCCTCTCTGTATAAAATCAACAAAAAGAAACACAGGCATTTGAATTAATTTCAAGCAAGCCTGACAACAAGAGCATCTCTTAAAAAGCATTCTCATTCTTTTCAATTATGTGTAACTTTATTGTCTTATCAAGCTCTTAAGATAACCCCTAAGAACCATGGCATTCCACTACCCTGGGAGATGACACTGGAGCAGGGAAGTGAGGACACCTCACTGGAATCATCAACACATGTCCTGTCCCCAACACAATCTCCTTTGTATTAAATTTTGGCTGGTGATTAGAAAATTCATCTGCATGAAATATAAATATCTTGGTGTTTTCCTACTGCAACAATTGAATTTGAAGTTTAGTGAATAATAATTCTGTTAAGCTGTTAAATCTACTGGAACTGCTGGATTTTAAAGACAAGCGTTATGGGGATTAATTTGTAATATTCACAAATTAGTTAAAATCTGAGTCTTACAAAAGTACTCCATTTGAAGCTGTGAAAACATCTGCAGAGAAGAGCACTTGGCATATTTTTATGTGCAACTGCCAGCAATTCTTGTTAGCTCAATACTTCATGCAGACCTCATGGCTGACCCAGTAAGGGGTTTACACATTCTCAAGATCTTGAACTACAATAGCTTGGGCCAAGGTTGTGCCTCCACTCAAAGCAAATATGTACCTCCAAAACAACATTCAGAGCTTCCAGAGAGTAGAATGGGAGCCTAGGTGGCTTAGTGCAATGTGTGCTGTGGATATTTAATCAGAAGGGACATTCATGAGTGAATACAGGCTAACTTGCAAAATTAGAAGAACCACAGGTGCTTTGGGAATGATTTTGTCTTTGTTTCTTTCCAGTCTGATACTGAGAAATATTTCTTGGTACAGCCAGGGCTTGTTTTGAACACTCTTGATGGTCAGTGGCCTCCTGTAGGGTAAAAGAGGAGCCTCTGCCAGGGGGCTGCAGCCACTGATACTGCTCTATCATGCAGTTTCATTTCCTCAAATAAAGTGTGATGTCCACTTCACAGGGAAGAAACTCAGAGAATTCTTAAATGATGCTGACAGATTCAAGTACAAGGTCATTTCTTGAAGAAACATTTTCTTTTGACAAAGAGAATCACCAGAAACAGTCAGGAGAGACCATATGTGCTCTAGCACAGCCACATAAAGCAGTCTTGAATCTTTTACTACCAACGTGATTTGATGGAAACCTGATATTGTACCTTATCTTTTGTTCACCAGAAAGACTTGCTCATGTTGTATGTTTTTTTAAAAAAAATGACTGTGTCAGTGATATTTCTCCATTCAAAATCAGGATGTTGTGATCCAGCTGCAGAGCCTCAGTTTACCATTAGGAGATGGGGGGACTGAATAAATTGGGCTGAAGACAGGACAGACTCAGTGAGTGTTTCAATTGGAACTTTTAGAACTGCAGTTCTAAAAGAACAAACTCATAGTAGTGTCTTTTGCTGCCAAGACATTTACTCATGAAATCCCATGGGTCTTCCCTATTGAAGTTGATTACACTACTGGAGTTCGGGTAAAGTTACACAAAATCTCCTGTGGAAACAAGAAAATACTCCCTTTGAGAAAGAACTGAAGTTTTCTCTTCATAAATTCCTCAAACTACTTATTTAAGCGTGCTGACATCAATTAGTATAATTCTCTCCTGGCATAAATGAAGAAGCTGAAGAACAGAGACTTGAACTAGTTTCACAAGGGTCATAGGAAAGTAGATTTATTTGTATTTGAGAGTGAGTAGGTTTTGCATACAAACAAAAAGTTTTTGGACTGGTTGTCAGTTTATTTATGCCCTTTGCCCTGTGCAAACCTACTAGAATATACTTGCTGTTTATAAAGCACAGTTAAGTATCAAAATGGTATAAAAGTGTTCATATATAAAAGGGCATAAAAATATTGCTATTAACATTGATAATGATTTATCTGCTGCATTTTACTTGGCATACAATATGAACTGAATTTCTTCAATTACTTTGATCGGAAGTCCATTGAATAAAGGAGCAAAGTGTAAATGTCAAGGAGCTGAATCACAGAATATTCAAAAGCTTAAAACCAAATGCTACTAAAATACAGTTTCTTGTACAGAGAAAAGCACTGTACTTTTTGATCCCCACTGCACTGTCATATTAAGGATGGTGGCAAGAACAGAAAGAGGAACAGGAGACTTGGCTTTTTGCAACAATGAAAACAAGAGAACAAATGAAACATTTTGAGGTACTCATGGTAATACACACCAGGGAAGAACAGTCTATGGGATTCTCTGGACTTGTAAGAGCATGGAGTTGAAGGTACACACCTCAGCCTTGATTAACTTCTCTTTTGATATGAGCTTCTCAAGCACAAGTAGTTTTCCAAGCACAAACTTTGTGAATTCTATTTTCCACAAGCCAAATTAAAATTTAAGCAGGAACATAAGTGCTTAGAAAGATTATTCACACCAGGCAGTTTTTAACAAATTTTAAAAAGCATTAAATATTTACGTGACAAATTAGCAATTTACACTATAAGGACAATTTCTTCTGTTTTGCAAATGAGTATCATTTCAGATTATGTGGTTTGTAATGTATTAATTATAATGTTCAGATACAAATTTCAAGCCTGAGGGAAATCTCTATGAAGAAAATGCAAGATTTTTTTGTACTAAACTGCATTTTGGGACACAGCAGTCATGAGAACATGTTCTTAGTAAATTACATGATACAGCTGCTATAGCTGAAGTACTGCCAAGATCAAGCTGTATATTTTAAGCTTTGAAGACACATTATTGAAAATATATGCTCACTCCAATGTACTAAAACATGGGATATAAACTTTTCTGTATCAAAAAGGTCCTGGTTTGTCAAGAATTTAGTTGTCTTGTGCCCAGTAACAAAGTTTTTCTCACGTTTGTGATAGATTTGGTTAATGGGAGGTTTTGTTTATGCCTACCCACAGTAACACTAACGAAGAAGGAAAAAATGAAATATTGGTGTAGAGTAAAGAAGAACCCTAATCATCAATCATCCCTGGGGGTGGGCTGGATTCTTCTGAAGGCAAGTTAGAACCTGCCCCTTGCAGTGACTGTCCTCATCAGTTCAAGCACTTCCAAGGAGATGATCACTGGTGATGGTTCATGGCCCTGCAGTGTTCATGAGCTGCAGTGCTCACTTCTGTCAAGCTGGGACTTCTCACACTTCAATAAAAATGTTGGTAACAGCTACAGTGGCTTCTTCAGAGTAACAGGAGAAAAATGGTCACTTCTACTATATGAGACACGTGGGATACTTGTCTACCTTAAGATGACACAAAATCATGCCTTTGACCATTTCTATCCACTGAATACAAAGACCAGACAAGCTCAGTTGCATAAGTCTTCATGGCTGTCATCTAAAAGCAGATGAATCTGGAGATCCCACTTCTAAACCCACTAGCATTCATTGGCTTGGCCTGTCCATGCTCTAAAATATGGTGTAATGCAGCAGATTTTTATCTGGAATGTCAGAATTTTCATTTGAAATCCTGTAGCTCTTACTCAAGATCTGTCCCTGTAAATCTTGAGTACCTTAAGCTTGTATTGCACAATCGGCCTCTAATAAAATTTGTACTCCTCCACGATGTAAAAAGCTTTCCCCAATACTTAGACATAATTCTGTTTAATCCAGAACAGTGTGAGAAAACTTTGGACAAACTATCGATATGGGGATTTTCTTACTTATTTTTCTTCTCTTCAGAAGTTCATAAGCCCTTCTATATCTCTTCGTGAAATACTTTTGGGTGAACAGAAAGGAGATTCTCTAAGGGATGATAAAATCTACTCACCGTATTTCATACTTCAAGTTTAAGAATTAGGGGAAAAATAATATATGAAGGCAATGCTTCATAGCAGGTCTGGTTTAGATGTGGAAGCTGCTGATACAGAAACTGTGAATTGCTGAGCTCAAGTAATCAACAAGATTTAAAGAAACAAGTAGGTAGCAAGACTATCTTGTTATCCTAATAAAGAACAAAAACATCTGGAAATACTTCCTCATCAAATTATGTTATTGTTTTATTAGAAACCAAAAGCAGAACTAAGTAAGATGAAAATTATCTGTTACTTCCTGCAAATGTTCTGAAATATCTAGCATCAAACACAGTCACAGGAGACAAAATACTTGGCCTTGAGTCCAGTTAAGTATGAAAGGACCCTTGTTCCCTCTTTGAAATGTTTTTTTGTATTAGTGTTGTTAGCAAATGAAAATTTTTTACCATATCAGTCTTCCAAGCAAGAGCAGCTGAATGTTCGCAGTGAAATACCAAAATATTCAGACAATGGATCACAAAGGCATTTTTAGTCTGGTACATTTAATTTTTTTTAATCAGAATAATATATTTGGTATTGTGCTCATTTTAAATACTACATTGCTTGTCACACTACATTTGGCAATAGACCTCTTCAAATATATTTAACAAATTGTTCCATGAGTAATAACTACATATAAAATATCTTCAATGGTTAAAAAAATCCATATGTATTTTCTTCATGAAATACAATATATACATTACGATCTTATAGTTTTAAGGTACATCAAATTTTGGGCTTAAACAAATTCACAGTGTACATTTTACCTCTGTAATAAAAATCTTCCCTTTAAAAGTGCCTGGATCTCAAACTGTATATATGTATTTCCTTTCACTGGGTTTATGAAGAGTGAAGGTTTACCATCAATGAGCACTACAGCAGATCCACACTGTGTATCACAATGACCAAAAATTAAGACTTCTGATTACTGAAAGTGAACATTGACTGTCCCTGTTACCTCAGATTCTGACCAACAGATTTTCCGAAGAGCTTCTCACAGATGGAAGATGTGCTTCGTGCAGCATGGTCTCTACCACAGACATTCAGTGGACCTGAACTAACTGCCCACTGTTTCAGAAAACCAAAGTTCTCAGGTGGGACTCCAACTCAGAGGCCAGTCCTGGCCAAGGGAGATGGCCAGGAACTATCCAGGAGCCAAAAGGCAGTGAAGTTACGGTCACACTGCCTTCCAGCCTGAGGTCACACCAGTTGCCTGTGCTCTACTACCTTTAAATCCTCACATTCCTTCTTTTCCCTCGGAGGGAGAAGCCTTAAAAGTTTCTAAACCTGAGTTCATTACACCTGAGGCCCACAGGACACACATTGTCCCCCACACTCTATTTGTTGCTACACTTCCGTGCCAAGCACTTCCCCCACAGCATGACAAACACTCATGGGGCAGGCTGACCTCAGTCCCTCACCTCCACCTGTCTCAAAGTGATTTCAAAACCCATTCTAATACATGGGGTTTTTTCCCTGAAAATACACAGTGATTCCATCAACAATTTTTTAAAAAGAACTACCAATAAATCCAGCTGGAAACGAATCTAAACCCATTAAAAATAATCTCCAGCCTAAAAGGGAGAGGCAGAAACATTCTAATACATTCCACAGTAAATAAGTGTCACAAAGCTAATTTTAAAGCAGTTACTGACAAGCCTTTTTAAGTCTTAATACAATTCTTTTACAGGTGTGTTATACAGCTTGATACCGTGTTATAATTTTTCACAGCCCTTTCACTAATCTCAGAAAAGCTTAAAGAGAAGCAGACATGCCCAATGTAATGCATGTTCATAACACTTCCAGAATTAGTGACTGTCAAAAGAGAGAAACACAAATTACTATATTAACCAAGGGAAAAATGACATGGAATTTATGCTGTTCCTATCTGGAAAGACAGAAACCAGCTGATTTTCCTGCACGGACATTGTCACACAACAAACAGCCAGACACAGCATGGGATACCTCATCTCCAGTTTAACAGAAAGAAACTTTTAACTATTGCAGTGGGCAGGGTGGAAGTGTTGGAGCTTTCCTTCTCACAGGGAGTGAAGATTCTTCATTAAAAGAGTCCTAAAGAATACAGCACAAGAGCTGAGCTTTCACCAGTGGAAAAAAGGACATGGGATGCATATCCATAAAAGATGAGATTTCATGATTTTTTGGAACAAGATGCTTTTGTTTGCTACCGATAGGTCTGAAGAAAATTTAATGATTTAAACAGGTTCAACTGTTTAAATGGGAAACATGGTCCTCCATGCATGACATTCCCAGAATTCTAAAAGAGGTTTGCACCTAACGTTTTAGTATCTTGCACCTCAAATAAAAATGTTACATTCAAACCCCCACCCTGCAGTTTGGGAGGTTCAGTTCAAGCTGAACGTAAAAGCTGGAGAACTTGGGAATTCTGAAACAGATTGGAACATCAATGGTTAACTATTTTGGATTAAAGAAGGTTTTCTTCCAGCCTCAGCAATAGCTTTTCGATGAACTTGGTGAAAAATATTTCTTTCTGAATGCATTAACTCTCATTGGAACCTAGGTATCTCAGGATAGTCCAGTGGTGACAGGGATCAGTAGGGAAAAGTACAACACAGTGCTCTGAGTGTCCTGATATCTACCTCTACATGGAAATGTTCATAAATTATTTTAATATCTTAGACATTTTTTAAGAAAGGCAGTTAGCTTCTTTGAGCTTTTTTGCTAGTTGGGGATACTGGAAAAATTCAATAGCTTTTGAGATATATATATATGCCTGGAATTTTTCTCTTTTGCTTCAATAAAATATATGTAAGAATGCTTAAAAAACAAAATTTGCAAAAAATAAACAGTTAACAGAGGAGAAGTTTAGATCTATGCTTTTACTCTTTCATGACTGGGCTTATCAAGATTCCACTGGAGCTCTAAAAGAGGTAAACTAAATATTTAAATTATCTCAGATCTACTACTCTTCAGCAGGTAAAGAATAAATATTTTTACCGAAGTGGTATCTCCTCCCTGCTGTAGACCTAGAGGATTTGCCACTGTGTTTTTTCAATAAAGAATTGGAATGATTTAATTTCTGAATCTTTGTAGAAATGTGAGCTAGACTTGAAAACAGAAATATGGCTTTAAGTGAATTGTTAACATTCTGTTGCATCTCTTAAACATTTTGGTTATCTCTTGCTTTCTTCTTCCTTAGAGTCAATTGACAGTTTTTCCCCAAGTTTCCTTATAAGTTCTGCCAGATCTTCAGAATTCTGAGATTTTTCCTCAAGGAGTTCATACCGGAGACTCGAGATGTCCTGTTTAATTTCCTTCAGTTCACCTGCAACAGATTTTAAAAGATCACAATATTAAGAAACAAAAGAAAAAAACACCATATCCAAATATCTTACAATTATCATGGGTTTTTTCTGTATTTCTTTGTTGAAAAGTAGATATTCTGCTACCTGTTGGTGAATCATAGGGTGAATCTGTGTTGGAAGGGACCCACAATGATCACTGAGTCCAACTCTTAAGTGAATGGCCCACACAGGGGTTAAATCTACAATCTTGATGTTATTAGCACCATGCTCTGACCAGCTGAGCTAACCTCCGTGGAATGGTGGCTTGGGAATAGGAATATGAAGATGCAGTTCATGAAAAATCAAACAAATCTGAAGGCAAAAGTGTGAGAGACCACATGAATTCACAAAACTCACATGATCTATTTAATGGAAGCTGCTGTTCTGCTGAAAGAGAGATCACAGAATCATAGAGTCACAGAATCATTTAGGCTGGAAAAGACCTCTAAGATCCCCGAATCCAATCATCAATCCAGCACCGCCCAGGCCACCAGATCCTTAAGGAACTAGGTGATCTTTAAGGGCCCTTCCAAACCAAACTATCCTGTGATTCTATTATTACTAGACATAGAAGCACATTTTAAACCTTGTCAGATCAGTGATAGTAGGGAGAGAAGAGACAGAAATCCCATTCCCTCTTCAATCTCATGTTAATTTTACATCTTGCACTTGTAAACACGTCAAGTGGATTAAGTATTTTGCAAACATTTTTTTCAAGTGGCATATGTAACCACTTTAGCTTGTTTTGATTCTGTGATGAAATTCATCAACATACTCACCTTCATTGACTTCATCACTTTCCTTATCTATCTGAGCTTTCAACACATATCTCTTAATAAGACGCTTCATTATTTTCTGCAGAGAAGAAAGAAAGAAAGAAAGAAAAAGAGTTTTCTTAGTTGGACTAGTATTGCTATGGTATTTCAAAGTAAGAGCTCTTGTCCTGGTTTCTGCTGGGACAGAGTTCATTTTCCTCTTAGTAGCTGGTACAGTGTGAGTTTTGTGTTTTGTATGAGAACAATGTTGAAAACACACTGGTGTTTCAATTGTTGCCGTGCAGCGATTACCCAAAGTCAAGGACTTTTCAATGCCTCAGGCTCTGCTACTGAGCAGGTGCACAGGAAGCTGGGCTAGAGGAATATTTCATACCACAGACCATCCTGTTCAAGATTCAGACTGGGGGAGGCTTGGCCTTGAAGGCTGATCACTGCTCCTCTATCTCTCCTTTTCATTACTACTACTACTACTACTACTACTACTACTACTACTGCTACTACTACTACTATTATATTTTGCTTTATTTAAATTAGTGAAGTATTCTTAACTCACAAGTTTTACCTTTTATGATTCTCCTCCTCATCCCATACAGCTGGAAGGGGCAGTGTGGGGAGAGTGAGTAAGCAAATGTGTGGCACTTAGTTGACAGCTGGGATTAAATTATGACACATCTGTTACCTTCTGTTGCATTCAGGTATTTCAGTGTAGGACTTGACAGGAATTGACAGGTTCAAGTAACTGATTATATAAATCTCTGCTTTCATTTAGCGTAGGTATTTAACCTTTATGATTATTCTCACACACACACACACACACACACATATATATATACTTGAAAGTTACAAAACTAAGGACAATCTTATGAATGTTCTAATTAACAAGGTTTAACCTACTACTGGAGTATGTAAGAATGCTTAATACAGTTGCAGCTTTGATCTCCAAGAAGATGAAGCCATCTGGCCTCTATTACTACCTGAAGATGATAATGATCCTGCTGATTGCTAAACCCTTTTGTTGTCATTTTATTTGAACCTATTTTGATATATTTGCTAAGTTATGTTTTCCCAGAGTTGGTCTTAGAGAAATTAGGACCCAAAATTCTAAGAGTCATTTAAATATCTCAGCTGGGATTCATCTAACCAAAGACAGATACTTTTTAATGTAAATATACATATCTGTCACGTTTACTTCATTCTGTGGATAAAAAGAGCAAACCTGAGAGCACAGTTCATCTGAAACAACTAAAATTGATCAAATAGATCATACCATTAGAATGACCAACCGCTTGCTAATAATAAGGGGAACCTATGCCAGCAAATTTATTGTATATTTTACCTTTCCAGGAAAAAAAATTCTGCCCCTGATTCTCCCACTAGTTCAAATTACTTCAAAAAGAACAAGGTACCCAAGTACATTTTAGGATACGTATTTCTGCCTTTGGGTTTAATATTTTCCTAGGATGTAGTTCATGACAACATGATACTTTTTCTTTTCCATTTTATGATATAAAACATACATAGATTTATGTGCCTGCCTTGTCTCCACAATAATAGAGCTGACCAGAGCTAGCTGTGAGGCGAGTCATCCCAGATTAGTGGTCCCAGGTCATCACTACAGTCATGCTTGCAAGGTCAGCAGCTGTACTGTTTATTATACTAATTCAAAAATGTTTCAAATATAAAGCCACACATATTTGTGGGGTAGATTTTTAATGCTAATATCTATCCCTGCATCATAATGAAAGTGGTTGTGAAAAAGTCAAGGAGTTTTTGGAACTGACTTGTGTAGACACTGCATAACTTAAGAAAGGAGCAAAGCTAGCCTGAGCAAGGGAAAATCTTTTTTCTGTCTTGTGGTCAATAAAGTATACTTGTTTTCTCTACCCTTTTTCATTCAGATTGTCTTTTTATACTGCCCAGACAGCTCTTGCTTCTTCCTTTCCACCTACTCTGTAATATTGCAAGAAGGAAAGCAGCAGTCTCTGGACCAGAATAACTGAGATTTATGTGGACTGTGTTGGGTCTCTCTACACTTAACTGCTCAACAAAGGCTCATTGCAGTTGTTTAGGAGGCAAAGGAAAAAGAGACTGCATTGATAGGATAAAGGCTGACAGATACTTGCAGTGCTTGAGGCATTTGTATCTAGAGGTGTGCCACAATAAGCTGATCTGCTTCAGCAGATGGAATGGGAAGATTTGGGGTTTATTTTTGGTTTTCTCAATTCACATTGTGTAGTTGAAGACAGCCTGTCTCTAAAATTAAAAACACTTTTCTAAAGCACATTAAAATATTGCACTATAAAGGTACCATTTAAGAAACTAAGAGGAGAGAAAAACACTCTCAGATTGTACTGCAAATACCCAAACCACTTCATTTACTCCTGATATATACAAGGTCTGTGGATTTATTCTTGACTCATGTTCAGTATCAATTCAAAACTGTCCTCATGCCATCAGTCTGCCGATTCTAATGCTTCTTGATTTTATTTAAAAATACACTGGTTTTTACCTGGTATTGTCTTGGAGGATTGTTTAAACTGTTTAAGTGGATTTCATCTGAGCTTCTTATACTTGATTGCTTCCTTTGACCAAGCTGAAATGGAAAAAATATTTATAGTACAAAATAAATAAAAGATAAATAAGTATATCTCATGTATATATCCTATGACAGAACATTAACTGTTAAGAGAATTTTGGGAAATGTTAAATTATTGTGGTAAAGTCTTCATACGTCTACATAATTTCATCACATGAGTTGAAAAAACCGTTTCAGACTGTGATGTCAGAAGGCGAGAACCAGGAGGGTTCCTTCCTTTACTCTGCCTCTCACCAGCTCCTAACATTCCCAAGGGACCAGAGCAGAACAGCCACATCCCTGTGGGCTCCCCTGGTGCACAGGAGGGGGAATCCATGTCAGGAGAAACGCAGCAGTGGTGCAGCTTTGTAGGAAAGTCAGGGCAGGGTGTGAGAGAGCCAGTGAAAGAAGGGTGGCAGCATTATCCCTTTCCTTCCTTTCATGGCACTTGCCTGTAGCTAATGTGACCTCTACTACCATAAAATACACAAGAAGTTTGCTTCTCCTCTCACTTGTACTAATGGTTGAATGCAATAAGTTAAGCAGCTTGTTCCAGGGACCACAAGATTATCAGGTGCCATTTCTGATTTGCATCTTCTTCACTACACATGCTGAAAGGACATCCCTGGTGAAACGCTGAGGATGCAATTTGCAGGCTTCATTACTGATTTACGTCTTTGAGAAAACCTAAGCCATCACAAAATGGTGAACTGGGACTCAAGTTGAATGACTGGGCTGCAATAAGAGTGAACAGCAACTGTAAAAACAAATAGTATTACTTCAGATACAGAGTGGGGCCAGTTCAACTAGCAGTGCAAGAAATATAAATCATGATGGATCTGGATGAGGAATAAGTGGGACTGTCACTAACAAGCTCCCTGAAATTATACACGGTTTAACAAAATTTTTACAGTTTCAAAGGATGGGACTATCAGTGCAGTGTCTCAAATCCTGTGGGATCGTGTTGTACTTCCAGTGAACTTCTCTATGTTGTGTCCTAATATATCAAGCATCTACTGATAAGAAGACTGGGGCCCTTTGAAGCCTGTTAAGTACTCTGTGGGATATTCTGGGATATAATTTGTTGGGGATGCAAATAGGCAGATGCTTATATTCGATGCTTATGCACCTGTACACTGGGAATAATTTAAATACTTTTAGATTTTGTTTAGCATTCCATAGAATCACAGAATGATTTGTGTTGGAAGGGACATTTAAAAACATGCATCCCAATGCCTCTGCCATTGGCAGGGACACCTTCCATTAGATCAGGCTTGTATTTTGATACAAAAATTTATTACATCTATTGGTAAAATATATTCATTAGCAATTAATATAAAGTGTTCACTGAATTTGGGAAATTTTTTAGTTCTTTAGAAAGATTCAAAGATCTATTTGCACATACTTTAAAAAAACCTTATCTATTCTATGTTTACTTGACTAAGCAAAAGTAGTGATAAAAGATAAATGGCATATAAATATAAAATAATATTTCTCTCTTACATATTAATCTACACACGGATGGAAATTAACGATGTATCAAAAGGGCAAATTCCTATTTCTTCATGCTTGAATAAAGCAACCTTAAATATTCTGAATATATATTAGAAAACAATCATATCAAAATGTTTTAACTTAAACTAGGTATCTGATTTATAATAAAAAATAATGGCTAGTGAATTCACACAATCACTATGTAATCACTATGTTTTTCAGGATTTTAGAACTAATAATACTTTCTTGGGCCTCACCTTTAACACTGGGTTAAAAGAGGAAAACAATCTTCTTGCTATTTCAGCTCCTGGATTTCTCATGCACCATTTTTGGAAAAAATACAGTAGAATAAGAGGAAGGTCATGCTTCCTCTGCAGCAACAGAGGGAAGTTGCCTTGGGTAAAGCTGCTCTAGGCTGTGAATTTGGGCTCCAGCTGTGTGGCTGGTATCCCAGCACTTCTGGATCTCTGACTCTGCAGCTGTGATGCCATCCATGATCCTGTTACTTACCAGTTTATACACAATCTACAAATTCATTTATTTTCCTTAGGTATTTTTTAGTATTTACTATGTATTTTATTATATATTTTAAAAGCAATTTTTCATGCTGGTTACCAGTTTCAAATTTATTCTACATTGGTTCACCTCAAAAGTTAATCCATTGCTTAATTACAATTTGATTTTCACTTGAAAAAGCAAAATTGGTAATATGTAGTGAGATGAGTTAAGACACTGCAAACTTGTAAAACCAGGCTCAGCGTAACGCCTTTATCTTAACCTTCACCCTTCAGCACATTTTAAAAGAGAATAATGTATTTTTAATTAGCTACAGAGCGCATCTTGAAAGTTGGCTGGTAAACCAGGAGTCTGTAACTTCATTAAATCTTCTTACGTGTACCAGCAGCAGGACACAAGCTCTATTGTAAATTGCTGAATGACCACTAGGTGGCAGAGATTGCCAAGATTTCATTATAACATCTAATAACATTTTAAAACTCTCTTTAAGCTCTCTTTAAACTCTCTTTCAACTTCCTGCCTACGTCTTTTTTCTTTTTCCAAAATTAGTACTAGAGTACACTCAGCCTGTCACATTGATGACTGACCTAGAATTCGTATTTTTAAGTTAACATTTATTGAACATGAGCAACCAGAGGGGAAATGATATAAATTAAATAAAACAATGATATAAATCCTAAGAAAAAAATTATCCTCCTAGAGTGTTGTGTGAAATATGAAATGCAGGGTATGTGGATCACTGCTCTTTGAAAACACTTTCATCTTTAAACTTCCCTCTCATATCGTCATTCTCTAGTATTACTTAAAACTCAATGCAATCAGAATAGTAATGTAATTATTGTAGCTGTTTTGTTTAGCACTTTATTAATGTCTTAAATCAGAAGCTGCTGTCAACTTGCAATTCCAAAAAACTGTATGTTCTTGGATCAGAAGGGAGGGTTCCCAGAAAATGACTCAGTTTGTGCTCCTATAACCAGACATCATTTGTGCAAATTTCAGAAACACGGTTTTAAACTATGAGAGTTAAAACTAACGTATTTTTTTTGTTTGAGTGGGGACTTAAAGCTACTTCAGTAGATAGTTGTCCCTTACTTCTTTTCTGAAAGGCCATGTTTTAAGGACAAAATTTAAATATATCATCTGTCACTGCTGATTTTTAGCTCAGGAAGATGAGCAAGTTCTGTGACACCTGAACAATAAACTTTATCAATGCCAAGGCAATTTTTAAATACAGAATAAAAGTCAAAGTAGGAGTTTTTTTAAACTCTCCTTCTTCTTCATTTATTTCTCTCTTTTATTGGTTTGAGTTTCTCACTCAATGTTTAAAATGCCAATTCTAGCTTGCAACAGGAAATCTATGGATTTTATTCAACAGCCTGAAAGAAAACATCTTCACAGTCTTTAGTATTGTATTTAGATATGTCTCAGGAATTTAATTTCTGGTGTACTACACTTTGAACACAGCTATGTAAATTACTTGCTGTGTAGCACTGACAACATCTGGCTTTGTTTGCTGCCAACAATAATCAGGGCAGAGCTGGATCTAGGAGCAGAATTTCCCTCATTCCCAGCCTAGCTCTTGTCTTTACACTCACTCTGAAGCTGCTGCTGCTTTTGCACTGAGAAAATGCAGGCTGTGCAGCAGAACAACCCACAGGCTGGGTGTGAATCAGTAACCTCAAGCGTGCATTAACATTGTTGGGCACTGCAATGCAACGTCTTCCATCAGTAAACTTTTACTGTCCTCCCAGGTAGGACTTGCATCAGAACCACCTTCTATCTTCCTAGGCACAGTGTGGCAACTGGAATGGTCTGGGGACAAGACCTTGCAGCAACCCTAACTGCAACACAAGCTACTTCAATAGTGGCAAGCCCTTCCTGAATTGGCCTCAATACCCAGATAAGCTACCCACATTTTACTAGCACAAACACAGCCATCAAGCCTTGGGTCTGGTCTTGCCAAATCTTTCCTTATTTTGCACAGCTCATTTTATTGATAGTAGCTCCCTGCACAGGTAGCTTCTTGTTCAGCAGTCACACCAGCACCAACCTGCTCAGCACTAAATGAATCAAAAGTCAAAATCCCAAAAGCCTGAGAGTGCCTTTGAGAAGATGCCATGACAGCCTCAACAATAATGAATCATCAACAGTGGATCAAAAAGTAACACAAAACCACTTTAGCTACTTTTTGGAAGTGCGCAGGGCGGCAGTATCTCATAGATTCAGATAAAGTCAGCTCCACAGCATGTGGCAGTCCAAAAGGTAAGTAAAAATGTAATCATATGCCAATATCTGCTGCAAAATGCGACTCAGACGCTTTACGTTTTTCAACATAAAAGCTTTTTCTTTTTTAATTTGATTTGCAGTTTTATAGCTGCTTTGACGGGGGAGTAAGCACATTTCATTTAGCATTAGTTACACTACAATCTGCAGTGAGTGTAAAGCATTAATATTTGAAGACTTAAAATTAATTCAGGGTTAGGAAAAAATCTGATAAACAGTGTTTGCATCCTTACAGCTCTCTTCCAGAGGGACTGCTGTAAAAGCTGACAAACCTGTTACTGTTTTATAAAGAACTGGTAATTATTACACTTTGCACCTTTCTAGAAACATGAATTTCTAAGTTTGAATGGAATTATAAAAATATATCTTCTTTCCTTAGGCTGTATAAATGGGACTTTTAAGAGTACCTGTTTTGTGGGAACATAACTTTCATGCTAAAAAGTCTTTAAAACAGGCTTGTAACCTACTTACATGCTTTGTAAATCCACAAATTAGGTGAATTAGAGAAAGAACCATTGGTTGTTTTCCACCATCACTCAATTTTAAGTTCATATGCATCTCCTTGAATGCGCAATATTTCAGTGATGACTTTATCACTCACAAAGGTTTTAAAATCAAGTTGCATCAAGAAGCTTGATGAAAAGTTTTGCAAATGTCAGTAATTAAAAGCCTGAGAAAATGCAGTATCATTTCTGTCAGGTCTTAAATACATTAGGATTAGATTTCCCGAATAAAATGAAGTGAGATCTGTGAAACACCAGAAAAATTTCTGGTAATAGAGATGAGACATTTGAACTTAATAACGATTTTGACTTTGGTGACAGTGTTTGTAATGCCTATGTTTGTTTTCATAAACTGCTATAAACTTAACCAGAGGCACAGGGTTTTCCCCCAAAACTCCATTTCTTCCTTCTAGAATTGCGAGCATTTTTTCCTTTTGTACTCTTCAGCTGATAAGTGTGAAAAATGTGCTGGTAACATTCGTGACAGAGAACTGACAGACCCTTGTAAATTCTTTACTGGTCCCCAGTCTAATGACTAATGGCTCTTGACTACAGACTCAAGAACTCCTAAACTTGAACAGCCCTCTGCTCTGACCACAGCCCATTTTAACAAAGATCCTACCACATTTAAATTTTCACAGAAGAAAATTTTTTTCTGCCACCATGACAAATCCTAACTTTCTTTTTTTTGGTGTGTGTATGTTAGCATATGCTCACCTTTCTACCCACTGCATCTGATCAGGTGCCTTGCATGACTCTTCTTCCCTAACATGTCACAATAGGGCTAGAATAGTGCCAGTCTTTACATTTACAATACCACCTAACAGTCCATGTTCTTCTAAAGCAGTTGATTTGATTTATACCAAGACAGTGCAGGAAAAAATACACTGACTACAAACCCTTTAAGCACGTCCAGTGAATCAACTCAAGTGCTTTTTACTGCAGCTGTGCAAGTAAAACAGGTAACAAAATATTTCACAATAAAAGCAAGGTGGATTTTCAGTGGAAGCAGAGACAGGCTACCAAGGGGGAACTTAGAAAATGCCCAGGCATAGGAGGGTGGCATTAGGAAGGACAAAGCTCTCCTTAAGCTGACATTTGCAAGGGCAGTAAGAACTTCTACTGCTACAACAGCAAGGCAGACAAGGAAAATGAGGGCCTACTGCTCAGTGGGGAAAGGTATTTAAATGACAGTGGATGAGGGTAAGAATGAGGGACTTGATGTCTTTTTTGCCTCAGGCTTCATCACAGTCTCTCAGGCCTCTGTGCTTAGCGAATGAATTCAAGGAGACAAGGAAGAACTTGGCCCAGGCAAGTCCAGAGTGCTACATCCACAGGTAGCTACATCTGAGAGAGCAGACCAACACCTTGCAAATATGCTATCATCTCTGAAAGACCATGGATACTGGGAGAGGTCCCCAAAGGCTGGAGAAAGGCATCAGACCCATCTTCAAAAAAGGTCAAAACTATGATCTGAGCAACACTGGGCCACTCAACCTCCCTTCAGTAACTGGCAAAATAATGGAATGAAAAATGAAACCTCTTGGAGCACATGCAAGAACAGATGGTGTCTGGAAAAAGCATGTATGCGTTTCCGAAAAGTAAAATCTGTCCGGCCATCTAGACGGCATTCTGAAATGAAATGACTTGCAGATTAGAGAAGAGCAGGAGATGTCTTTGGACCTGAACTTTAGCAGGGATATTTACACTCAATTCTGTTCTATTCTATTCTATTCTCCCACATTAGTGACTGACTCAGTACGAATGAAATATGTTGGAAATTAATGGGTAAAGCAGGGCAACAATAAAATTGAAGTTAAAATTGGCTTTATCTTCTAAAATTAGCAGTCAGTATACACAAGATAAAATTACCTCGTTCATCTCTGCGTCTTCCTGAAAGCTTTTCTTTTGGCACAAAAATGGTTTAGATATACATTTTTTGATTCTGATTAGAAGATACAGCAAAGATTTTGGGCTTGGCACTAGGTTGAAGGGTACTGGAAGAGTTCTCCCTTCTTCAAAGTAGGAAAACCAAAGTTTAGCCCTTGCAAATTTCCATTCTACATCAGCATCATCCTGTAAAACAGAAACACAGCTGTTAATACACTGTTAATACCACTTCGACTGTTGAAGATGCTCTAGCTAAACATGTGTGTTTCGAGTGTAACTGGCTGAAGTTACTCTCAAACAGATCAAGATCTATGAAAATCAAAATTTAAATTAATGGAACAGTTCTTATTAATCCATTTAAAATAATGCAATTGCAGAAGGACAGAATGGATTTAATTTAAACATTGTTTATTCCAGAGAGAGTGCTAATAGTCTGCAATACAGGATCATAATGACAGACTCCATGAATAGTCTATAGACTTTGTTAACATGAAGTTTAAAAAGTTAGGTGATTCTTACCTAATTCCTTCCACTTGCTGGAGTATATGATTAAACCAGATATCCTATCATCCCCATGGTTTATGTTTACCATTTATGATCACCAAACCACTCTATTCCTCCCTGTAAAGTTTAAGAGGGTTTTCTGCAGAAAGGACTGACATCAGTTCAAGGTTGTGACTCAATACTGCTGTACCTGTTTTTAGAAGCTCTTTTGTCCAATCACTGTATTCTTAATGCTCCAAACCTGATAGGTTTGCTCTGTGGCCTCCTGAGTCAGAAGAGTGTGAACCTCCCTAGACAATGTGTTGCTCCTGCTCAAGCGGGACAACACTACAGCCCCCAACCAGAGCCCAGACCCGGGTACCAGAGTGGAGTCAAACCTGAGTCTGCTGCTTTGGCAAGGGCATCCCCTGGGGAAGTCTGGGATGGCCTAGCTCCTGGAGATTTGCTTACTTTTTCTCTAAACAGTGGTAATGATTTAGCCCTCTGTTTTACATGGAATGCAAAAGTTCATTATGATTTTCAGTAGCCCTGCTGATTACTTTGCTAAGTGAAGTTTTGTTCACTGCAGAGGTCTAGAGCAACACTTGTTTCAATGAAAGAATACAGCATGTTGGAGACTTGCTTGCAAGGTCGAGGCATAGGAAAGAGAACATCCTCGCAGCAAGAAGGACACTTCTCAAGTAATTACAAATGAGGCAAATGAAGGATTCACACCATGTAGCCCATACTCTTCAGGACACATAACACAGTTCAGCAGTAGTTTCTTATTCCAGTCTGGTTATTACTACTGCAAGCACATGCAGCTAAGTAACTGCCAGGTATTTTATAATAAAAATGAACAGTGGAATTCATATTTTCTTCTAATATATTCCAAAAGCCTTTGTGGTACTTGTCTTAAATCAGATGTCAACATGAAAATTTTCCAGGAGCTTTAGACAATTAGTTGTAACAGTAAATAGGGTGATATTTCATTATAAATGGACTTTTTACCTCAATTTCCTGGAATGAACTGTTGATCATTGCGATAAGCATGTTCAGTAAGACGATGACCATGGTAACATTATAGACTCCATAAAGAACATAACCAATATTTTCAATAAATTTGTGTTTATAATTGATCACAACTGATTTAACTTCTGAGAGTCCAAATATAGCCCAGAACAATGTTTTGAAACTTTCTTCAACACTAAAAGGAGAAATTGGACCAAAGCATTTGTTATTGAAGGAAAGCTGTATATTCTTATTGTAGCAATTGCCAGTTATCATTTTTATACAGTGCACAAATTTTTCCATTATCATAATGTTGAACTCCACCTCAGTGCATAAAAGCAGACTGTCTAATTTCATGGGTACAGGCTGTTTCATAACACACGATTCCTAATGCTTAGGACTGACAATAAAACCATCTGATTCATATTAGATGGTTTTAGGAATCATATATCCATCGTCAAAAGAATATTACAACAAATCGCTTGTTACCTACTTTCATCTACATGCTACAAGCTTGCTGTTAATGTGGAAGTAAAAAAAAAAAATTAACCTGTAAATACTGTATTCAAATTGCACCACTAGTTCACTTACTATGAATTATTTCACCACTGATGTAATAAATATTCTGAAACTATGAAGTAGACAAAATATCTGATGGCAAATCATCAATTTTCAAAAAAATGAGTCTTATGGACCATAGTCTTCCAGTCGAGTATTTACTATTCCACAGTTCCAGGGTAAAGCCATAGTGTGGCAATAGTGATATATTTTTTTTCAGGTTAGTTCATTTAAATATATGTATTTCTCTAAACCAGTTTATAAATATACATAAACATAAGTCCAAACCTCTGAGGTACTTTTTCATATCTATCTCTATCTGTTGGAAGACATATTTTCCCTCACTTTGATAAAGAGATCTCAGTTCCCCACATCCAAAAATACAGTAGCATTGCAAAGAACATTTAGGATTTTATTGAGTTATTGTTAAGAAACAAAAGTTACAGTTTAATCAGTTGTACTTACGTTGTGAACGCTTCATTTTGTTTTGCCCCCAGATAGTAGGAATAGAGATTAAACATGCCTATCATGAAAGCCACAAACACCATGATAAATATCACCATAAACTTGAAGATGTCTTTCACGGTTCTCCCAAGTGATATCTGCAGTGGTCCAAAGCTTTCATTAGCTGGTAAGATGTAGGCTATCCGTGAGAAACTTAACACCACTGCAATTGCATATAGCCCTTCAGAAATGATCTGAGGATCAGACGGATCCCAGTTTATTCTGGCTGAAAACAAAAGATGAGAATTCCTGTCAGTATTTCAGCAGAACATGTAATCATCTATGGGAGGTCTTTTTGGACCACCTGCTGCCTCTGCTCTAATGTAGCCCAGGATACATTAGTTCTTTGCTGCACATGCCCATTGCTGGCTCATGTTCAACCTGGTATCCATCAAGTTATGTTTGCTACCCTATGAAAAAAACTGGCATTAAATATTCACTATTAATATTATCCATACACAGACGCTCTCTAAGCAGACTTCAGTGTACATGCATACATAAAAAAATGCCTTAACTAATTGCTTTTAGGACTTATGTGAAATTTGTAACTTTCCAGTAAAATTTATAAGACTACAATTTAATGTGTTTCAGAATATAGACATTTTAATTATTCTGCTTTTCTGTAGTCTGGATAATGCAAAAATGCAAACATCTCAGAAATAAGTGTCTGAAGCACAGAATAGAGATAGAAACTGATGTAATTCAGTATCTAGAGAAAATAATTAATAATGGTAAGAAAGATGTGGTGGTGTTCAGAGTGAACACAAGCCAACAGTGCTTCATTTTTTCTCATGTGGGCAAAATAGCTTCTAGAGTTTCCCAAATATGCCAACCAAGTTTAACATTTTTATCTCTTACTAGTAAAGAGAGTGGATTGAGAAATATTAAAGAAATAGAGTCTCTGAGCAAATAATATATAAAAGATATATTGGCTTTGCTGGCAAAGCAGGTTTAAGAACTTCTTGCATCTTATTTTTTAGTTCTGTCCCTATGTTACAGTACATTCCATTCACAGTTGCACCACCACAGACTGGTTTGCAGGACAGTATTGTGTAATTGAACAGATTAAAATGATCTAGAAAAGGGGTGGGTGACAGTGAGTTATTGTGATATTAGATAATTTCAGTGCCTGCTGTCTAGAGCAGTCTACAAAAAGATGTATAAGCACAGCCAGGGGATCTATGATCAAATAGTAGAGTCACAGAATGACACAGTATGCTGAGTTGAAAGGGACCCATGAGGATCATCAAGTCCATCCTCTGGCCCTGCACAGCACCATCCCCAAGAGTCACACCATGTGCCCGAGAGCACTGTCCAAACACTTCTTGATCTCAGACAGGCTGGTGCTGTGACCACTTTCCTGGGGAGCCTGTGCCCAGCTGGTGATGCTGTGCCCTGATGCACCCCAGGACACACTTGGTCCTCCTGGCTGCCAGGGCACTGCTGACTCATGTTCAACTTGTCATAGGGATAAGAAAGAGAAGGACTGGGAATTTCTTCAGTACTACATTGTGAAACTACGGTATTGGGACCTATTAAAAGAAAATCAGTTTGTGTTGGCCCAAGAAGTAAATCTTAGTCATGTGCAATCAACTCACCCAAGGTGTAGTATTTTATGTTGGGCTCCAGTGTTGGACTTGTCAGATCTTTCATATTTGCATCAACGATGTTCTGGGCTCTGGATGCATGCCAAAATGCCATAAACCTTGCTATGAATGATGCTGCAAAAATTGCTAACATACCAAAATCAAGCATATTCCATAACTCAAAGAGGTATTCCTTTGGACCTTGAGACCAAATTTCTTTACACTCAGACCATATCATGCCTGTATACGATAGAACAGAGAAAACAGTGCGTTCTTTATTCTTCACGCTTGTTTTATATTTTTATTATATACAGGACATGCTCGTGGTTGCAGTCAAAATCAAAAGAATTTTGATCAGTGGGACTTCAAACACAAAACTAAATCCTTGGACCTGTTAATTCATATAAATTCCAAGACTACTTTCTCATCTGAGTAACAATAACAATCTTTCAGACTGCTTTTTGCTGTAAAACTACAAAAGCTTTCCAAGAGAGGAATGGGATTTGAGTATTACTATCTGTTACAGACACAGAAAGAGATGAGAAAAGCAGAAATGCTCTGGCATGATCATATTTAGCTTTACCACTAAAGCAGAGCTCACAATTTCTTGTTTGCATTACCCTGGGTATAGTCCCTCTTACTGAAATTGAAAATATATGTGACAAATGAGCATGAAAGTAAGACTCAGACCTAATGCTTCTTCAATAGGACAAAGGTATCTGTTTGAGTCCTAACTACTGTCCCTTTGTAATAAAATAATAGTACAGTATCAGCTTATGACAACTTTTTGTATTGTGAAAATTCTTTTTTTCTGAGATAAAAATTATATGACTATGAAGTACATTTCTAGGATTCTAAAGACAGTTAATAACTGAACAGAATAACGTCACTAATTTTTACACTTGTCAAATTGAAGGCACTTTTCATAATTTTCAGATAAGGACAATAATAATGTCAATTACAGTAGCTAAATTCAGTGTCACATCTGTATGCATGAATCAATTTTTCATAAACTGTCTTATGCATGACACGGATATAAAAATAGATTAAATTAGCAAACTAGAACTTCAAACTGAGAAATTATTATTTACTTCTTTATTACCAGATGAAAATATTGATATTTATAGACTTTGGAAATCTAAGTGCCATATTATTCCTAAAAAACACAATTATAGCAATTTATAAACAGCTTTACAATTAAATACATACATTTATGATCTCACACTGGGATCACAAAAGCAAAGTATTTTAAATATAGAAGCTATTGAATGGATAGCTTGAATTAAACTCTCACATATTACTGACTTAACTAGCAACCAGACCCCAGATCCTTAAAATACATGAGCATCTAAATCCTACTGGAATAAAAGGGAGTAGACTTGTAAATAAGAATCTGACAGCTAAAATATTTTGGAAGGTTTGTGCTCAGGTTCTAATTCTGAGTAGTCCTACATCACTAAGTTGGATGGGTCAGCTCAAAGTACTACTCATAGCACTCATTTCATTCCCGTGTTGAGATGGAAAAATCTACCACTGAATCTTCAGGGATCTATATTCTTCTCTTTTGTCACTAATATATTCAGCAAAACACTATTAGTTCTGCAAGCATGCTTGCAAAATAAGAGAATTCTAGCAGAAAGAGAACACTGGACACAAAAAATCTTGGCTTCTCATGTAAAAATCTTTCGCCTTGGAAGCTCACACTGTGACTGGACACCCCCTCCCCCCCCCCCCCCCAGAAAAAAAGACAACTGGTGGACACTTTGCTTTGATATTCATAAAACTGAATTCGTCATATTCAGATAATATAAATTTCACCTAAATACTTAGTCTGAATGTTTGTGATCAACTAGACACATATGAATCCTGCTGACATCCAATAAAAAACACAAGGCCCATGTGGGAATGCAGACAGCTGAATAAACTCCCTTTGCTGAAATTTTTACACAAAACATTAATAGGAAATGTTACAATTGGGTTCAGCTTCACTTGAAATCATAGCTAGACAAATTTAAGCAACGATTTTTACCTATTACCCAAGAAATAATGAGCATCTCCATCCATGAAAAACAGGATGTTTTCATCCTAAAAAGCTGTTTTACATTGTCTGTTGTTTCATTAGGTCGGAGTTTGGTGCCGTCAAACCTGTCAGCTGCATTCATGACAAGCAGACCGAGAAAAATGGTGAAAGAGGCTGCATGGGCTACAAACTTCATAAATGGTCCACGCATTATCCTCCCCAGCTGCAACAGAGAGTAAGAAACACAAGGATATTGCACTGACTGACTCCAAATAAAATTTATATAAAAAGAGCAGTAACACAGATAATCATATGTTTCAGTAATACAAAGCAACAAATATCTGAGAATGTTTGTATACTAGGATGCCCTGCTCACAGTCATCCTTAGAAGTTTCTACTGATTTGCTATTTTCAGAGGAATAATCTACCAGTTTCAGTTAGGATATCAGTGATAGAATAACAGCAAAACTGAAACAAAAAAGCATAAAATATATAATTTAACTCAGCGATTTGAAATAATACTGTAATTATTTTGTGGCATCTATGTCTACTATAGATAATCAAGAGAAAAATTTATTACTGTTGTTGAATTTCTTAATGCTAGCCAGCTTCACTGTGAGACAAGACAGAAAATAAGATTTTGACACACGTACTAAAAGGATTATCACCATGAGTGAATTATGGAGAAAAGAATTCCATTTCCTGACTGATGTGATACTCAATTTAGCAGTTATTGTGCAGTTTTCCCAACTTATTTTCTTTTTTTAAAAAAGTCGTGACACCTCAAAAGGTTAAATTTGTGGTTCTGTAGAGTCTTAATTTCCTCCTGACTAATACAATGGAAAAGTTCTCAGCTTTGTAATGACTATGAAAAACTTAAAAAATGGTTTAGTGCAACACTTTAAAAACCTAAAGGTTCCTTGCACATTCACAGAAGGTTGAACTTTTAGCAATTCTTTACTTTATTTTTGAAAGTGCTTGTATTGATATTAAGAGTCTTAGCTTGTCCACTTATCTGGCAGCTGCAGAAAAGTACTTTTTAATTTCAGACGGACTGTATTTGTATATTACCAATAAATCATTGAAAAAGGAAAATAACAAGTAGGTAAGTCACTGCTATAGCAGAAAATCAATTACTGAAATGTGTGAAATGTGTCTCAAAGCATGTTTTAAGAGAAAAGTACTCATAAAACCCCCAGTCACAATACCAAAAAATGAAAATAATGTAACTGATTTTATTGTCTAGACTGAAAGAAATTTAAAACTATGGCAAAACTTAAAAGATGCCTTTCTCATCTCAGAGAACAATAAAAAAAAAAAAAGAGCCCAGTCCTCTCTTTCAACCTTCCTCTTCCCCTGAAATCATTGTACACACACAGGATTCAACTGCTAGAATTGCGGATCTCATACTGCAACATCTTGAACAATCCTCATAGGAGGCTATTTGCTCCCTCTAACATACTGTCAAGGGAAATTTTCCATTAGTGTCCACTGAAAATGGATACTGGACAACTGAAACAGAGGTTTAACACAAAGCTCAATGAGGTCAGAAATTGCAACCCATCTTTATTGGAAAGGTTTTCCATACTACATATAAACCAAACCAGATATATTTGTAGCACTTAATCCCAGACAGTGCATCGCAAGAGAATGCAGGGCAGGTTGTGTAACTGCTTTGAAGACCTCACGAAATATGACTGTTAGCACTGTCTTGACTTTTATCTATATATTTTTAATAATGAAAAAGAAAATTGCCTTTGAGGTAGTTGGAATCAACCCACAGCTTGAACTTAGTTTAGCTCTGAATCAATGGCAAGTGAGTATCCTCGGCATCTGCCTGCTAAGGCAAGAACTAAATGAAAAACTGTTTGACTCCTTGTTTATAAAGCAGGATTTCTACAAGGCAACTCTTGGTCAACCATCATCACTTACTTTTTTTACTACTTTTTACTTTTTTGTTTACTACATGTTGCAATTAACACAACACATTTACCTGTCTAAATTACAATTGTCTGGACATGCAGCCTTGCAGCCATTCCATTCTAACTTGGCTTTAAAACAACATGTTCCTGAAGTGTTATTTAAGTGTGTCTTTGTCATACAGGAATCTAGGTGCAGAGGAGTTAATAGAAGGCCCTGACAAGGCTTCCCAGGCTGACCTTGCTGCAAGGAGCAATCCAGTAGGCCATGGAAAGGAAGGGAAGTCCGACCGCAACCGCGAGGACAACCAGAAACTTCACTGCCATCGTCTGCTGCCGCAAACCCGACAAATTCTCGTACCAGATCGAGAGGAGTTGCTGCTGGCAGTTTGGATGTGCTACAAACTGTGATAAAGGAAATAAGCACAAACATAATATGGCTATCAGAATAACTTCTGTTAAATTACAGCTATAGGAAGTGCACTGAGAACGATGGAATAGCTAAAACACAGCTTATATTCAAAGGAGCATTGACAGGGGTATAAGAAAAACTATTTTGATAAGCCAAATCTCCCCAACAGGCATGTTGCCATCAGCAACAATAAATACTTTAACATAAAAATCTTATTCATTAACACTATGTTCCATCACAAACTATTAATTTCATCTAAGGCTAATTTATCTGGACAAACTCGATATGTTTCTGACATTTATAATTTTAATTTTATTTAAAAAATGGTAACTTTTACTGCTTCAGAAATTCCAACACTTTAAGTCTTTTGTTCTGCAAAAAAGGCTACATAATCTTCACTTAGGAAAGAAAGAATATGTCAATTTACACATGTTAACACAGAAAATACCATTTTTCTCAGCTGACATGAAGAAACAGCTTTTTGCACATTTGCAGGAAATCAGATAATGATTATCTGTAACTTGGGTCTGGAACCATCTGGACAAACTGCAAAACTGAGAAGTCTGTCCTATAAGGCTCTTTGTGTCCTCTAGATAATATAAGAAGCACCTTACAAAGGTAGATACAAAAAATAGTAGATTCTTGTGCACGGCATATTTTAAAATTGAGATAGGTAAATAAAATTAAAAATTTAATTGAACGTACTATTTCTTTCTAGAATCTTTCTCTGTACTTAAAAGATGACTGCCTGAAGGTGTAAGAAATGTACATACTGAGACAAGAGGAAGTGTTGCAAGAAAGTTCACATTTGCAGAAGCACTGAGACTCAAACATTATGAAGGACCCAAGCTCAATGGGATCTGTTCTCTTCAACAGTTCTTTCAGCTCTCTTTAGTGACTGTAGCTTGGCAAGTGTTTTGCAGGTTCATGTTTGTATACTGGTTCAGCCAAAATGGTTTTCTTCTTTTCTTCCCTTCATGAACACATAAATAGAACTCACATATAAAGTTTTTGTGTGTCCCCCAGGGATGTGAACTCAATTTTTGTAAAAATTTAGGGTAAGATGCTTTTGAAGTATACTATTTATCTGTGCATTCTGGATCTTTGCTTGTACAAACTTCACCACACATATAATTTCTCCCTGGTCGACACAAGTCACCTAGAATTTTACAACCTGTATTATCCAAGTCAAGTTTCCTGGGAAATTCCAATGTTTATGCAGCTACAAACTCAGCTGGTTTCACTGAGCACTATACAGATGGAGAGCAGAGTACTAAACTGACTGTAGAAATGAAAGCAAGCCAAAGAAGGGACAATAATTCCCGTAGCTGGCACCGCCTAAAGCCTGCTTTCTCCAGAACTAAGAAGCACAGTACGAATATTCCCAGGTTATGTCTCTGGTCCCTCTGTACAGACACAAACACAGTTTCTGTGAGACAGGCAATTTCACTAGGTTTTCTCAACTTTCTGAGCAAGACACAACAGCTTGACAAAAGCATGTATCAATTTTTGTTATGTAGTGCACTGCACTGATGCGCTATTCTCTAGCTTTCATAAAATCTTATGTTTTTCCAGGCTTCAGAAGTAGTGCAAATTTTTTTCCATCTTTTCTTTTCTTTAAAAAACAGATTTCAAATAAAAATATATATCTAAAAGTTTTTCATATAGCTACGCATTGTTTTAGAGCCATTTGCTCTCATACTCATTGGGACCAGTGTTCACCCCAAACATCTGCTTCTTGTTTTTATTGCAAGCGAGGATTCTTTTGATTGTAAAATACACTGTGCAAGAGGGCCCAAATATTCATTTCAGTGTTGTAGACTATCAAAAAAAAAATTTTAATAATAGGACAATTTTATACCAGCATCATGACATGCCTGTTTGATCAACGTAATTGCTTACTTTTTTAACTTCATACTTGATGGCGAGTTTTAAGCGGCTGAGGCTGGGGCGACCATGCTCTCCATTATTATGGCTCATCTCTACATCACCATTCAAAATAGCTTCCACTTCTTCTGTATTTCTGCACAAATCAAGCAGTCCAACTACAAAATCTTTGCATTGCATAGACAGTTTCTTGTAATCATTCTAGAAAACAGAGCAGAAAGAAAGAAACTTGCTGTTTAGATCCAACATGAGAGAAATAGCTCTACATCCCATCTACACCTGCGTGAACATGAACAGCTTCTTAGCACCTTGCTATGCTTTTTTCCCCCTAAATGTTCAAGGAATGGGATTCGTCTCACCTTAGTTGTCTTGCACATCTACATCATCAATTTTCACACCTGAGTCACTCCTCTAGACTTGCTTTAGAGGCAATTAAAGAGAAAAAAAAAAAGCAAAACACTTTCAGAAATATCATAATAACAAATTTTAATGGCCAGTTCAAGTTGAGATGAATGGCACAGGGGAAATTTTTCTATTCCCTGTCACAGAAGCCTAGACAACTAACTCAGATGTAAAAAATTGCACTGTAGAGATTTCAACTGGACAAGATGAGCATCCTACACAGAACACATCTAAAGAAACTCCCAACCTTCTTCAGAATTGCATAAATATACTGAATTTCCTTAGCCCTAGAATTATGCTTTAAACTTTGGCTTTCTCATTTTCCAGCATCTCCTCCAGCTTGAAAACACAAGGTTTGATTGCTGTTCTCCAGCAACACTGCCAGCAGTGGTACAGCTACTGTGGTGATACCACATCTCTGACTGCAGATCTGCTCCAGCTCAATGATCTCACAAGAGACTTCACCATGTCAGCCAAAATGTTGCTCTGCAACTGCATGTTCAGTTGCTTATTGCTTTAACTACCAAGTTCTCCTTGGGTACTGTTTTCCAAAGGACGTAAGTCAAAACAGAAAAAGGTATTTTGATCATTTCAATCCACAGCTCATTAACCACTCCTTACATGCAGCTGTGTTTGGGTCATAAGAGATGGATATAGCTAGGCAGACAGGGAGTTAGGTATAGATGTATATCTAAAGCTAAAAAAATCTCACAAGAGATTTACTCATGCATGGGCCAACAACTTCTGCTGTTTTTGCGATTTCTGCTCATTTTAATGTCTTAAAAAGATGAAATTACTGTATAATTTTTCCTAAACAAAAGAATGGAATAAACCTCCAACCACTCCACGCCATACAGGACTGCTCACATGGTCTCTATGGTATGCTCAAAGTAATTTTCTACAAATGCTTTTATTACACTGACACATTTCCCCTTCTTCCAGTCTGTTCTTCAGGGTATTTCACCTTCTTCCACTCTTAAGTCTCTAGTCAGCCCCTTCTCTTTATCCTTCATACTAACTGCCATCTAATGCATCCAATACCTCATCCTGGAAGAGAAACCATTATGTTGAGCAGACAGGATACCCTAATTTATTTGCTGAGGGTGTAATTCATGCATCTTTGTGCTTTATTGCCCACAACACTACAAGAACAGTTTATTACTTGGATCTATTACAGGATTGCATCCAAGTTTTATACTTCACTTTGCTTAGATGAATGCAAACATTCACAGAGAAATATTTACAGACACTATTTTACATCTACATATAACTGCTAGTGATTTATTTTTTTAATAATATAACATAAACAAGGTAACTCAGATCTGTCATAAAGGAGAAAGGCACTTCAATGCCATTTATCTACAAAGAAAACAGAAGCTAAATACTAAAACTAATAATTTCCTGTCATTCTGGATAATCTATTATTGCATTATTTGTTTTTCTTCTATTCAGATGAATAACAGGAGAGGATAACTAAAATCCTGACTTCTGGCACTACGGAAAGACTTTTTTCGAGAATAATATATTGCCTTCTGTTTGGCTTTCATTCTTGTGGCAGAAGCTAAGATTCAGTATTCAATATTTTTAATACATAAATTTTCTCTTCCAAATGAAAGGAAAATTAGCTATTTTAAATTCACAGACAAAGGAGAAACAAAGGCAACTACACACCTTATACACCAACTCTTCCAAACTGATATTTGACCCTTGAATATCAAATCTAAAAAGGAATAATTTTCGAAAAATATAGGAACAATATCATTTGGACTTCATAATAACTATTAAAATTATTGCAATATATTAATATGTGCATATTTTCTGGTAGAAGATAGGTACATACATCCACACTCACACACACTCTTCATCAGTATTTTCCAGCTCAGGTAACTGACACCTGACATGGAGTTTAAAAACAGTATGTGAGGAGATCATTACTCTATATGGGAATTATTCCTTCTGAATTTAAGTTTGTACACAGTACCACAATACATATTAGCAGCCAGTAAATTCACCCATAAATTCCTTCAGTTTATTTTCTCATTTGCAAATGCAATAAAACAGATCCCCCTCCCATGAAATACTGCCACTATGATCAGTGGCTTGGTGGTAGCCAAGCTGAAAAGTTGTTGGCAGTCAGGTTATGGCAAACAAGCTTTGGGAATTGAGCGTCGCTCATCACTGTCTCCACCTCAGCTATGGCACAGGCAGCATCAGCTGAAGGCAGAACAAAAACGAAATTACAGCAAAAGTGATTGATACACTCTTCAATGTCTCTCTGTCACACACACACATAAAGCTCCCCCTCCCTGAGTCTCACGTGTCTCCTGCCACTTATGTGAGCCAGGGGAATGTAGCAATTTGTTTGGCTTATTTTCAAAAATGGACAAAGGCATGGATAATTCCATGAGTTGTCCTTTACTGCACATGGTAAACTTCGTGATTAAAAAGAAATCCATTCCTGGGAAACTTCAGATGGTAGTTAGAAATTAAGTTACAGTTGGAGGCTCTAAAAAGAATCAGCCCTTAATTCTGCAGTAAAGCATGTGTGCTTTACTCTCTGCATGTGACAACACTGGTTCAGGGTTCCTCAGCAGTTTAGGAAAAACAAATTGTGCCAAATTTCACCACACCAAGGATGAGGGGGCAGTACTAGCTGCTCCCACCCTGCAGAAGGAAGGTGATGATTTGGGGTGAGCAGTGTGGGGGATGAGGAACATGGGGAACAATGCTGGTAGCAGAGGGCTGAGAATAAGAGTAGCAGTGCTGAGAGGAGTCACCTGCTCTTAGTGTTCATGGCAACTGCAGACTCTCTCGGGGTGCCAAGTAAGGGAGCAAGCAGGCTACAGTCACTCTGAGAACCTCAGCTGACCGTGCCTTACTTTACCTCTGACAGCGTAGCAGGAGACCACAGCCAGAAGAGCAGTAGAGCATCACTACAGCTGTATCTCCCAGAAGAAAGGGTCTCTTTTCACGCAGTACCCCGTGACCAGTCACAGGCTCCTGCTGTCCCCCAGACTGTGTCTGTGATGAGAATGCTCTCAGGATGCAGGCTGACACTGAACCCCATGGATGAGACAGAGCAGTGCTCCTGACCACATCCTGGCTCTGCTTAGTGAACTGTAGAGGCCAAGATCAGAAATACGGATACTGCTATACTAGAATTGAGAGAACTGAGGACTTCAAAGTGTGATGTAATGTTGGATTTAGGTGTCACAGTAGGTAGCTAAACACATTATTTCCCTTTCAAAGACAGCCCTTATTCCTTCAGTGCTTCACTCCTTCTTCTCTAACAGGTGATGTTAGTTTTTCTTTCGGAAAGTTGACAATAGTGGTAATGCAGACTGGGATCCCATTTCTGTAATGGGGGTTGTATAAATGAAAAAAAAAACCCAAAAAATCAGACTTTGAGATGATAAATTGAATTTTGCTTCTCATCAGAAAAGCAAACTTGGACGACCTTATTAGGAGGATTAATTTACAGCAAAAATGCAACATATCTACATTTAACTTAAAAATACATTTTCCATTCCATCCCTTTAAACAATAAACTAGTCAGTTGCCATTATAGTTGCAGTGGACTTTATAATAAATGCTGATCTCATCCATTTTGAACAGCACTGGGCCACAGCTGTCCCTCTCAAAACTTCAGGCCACATCTCTGCACAACAACATTTGTCACATACTAGCTTTTAGGTGGGTAAATCATTGAGATGACAGAAAACGTGAGCACCATCTCCAAAAATAAAAATATTCTATATAATATCAAACTCTGTAAAGTTTCACACTAAGCCATGTCCTGCATGTGCATTGAGGCAATTCCAAGCACAAATACAGGCTGGACAGAGAATGGATCAATAGTAACACTGAGGAGTAGGACTGGAAGTTTTTGTGGATGAAAAACTCAACATGAGCCAGCAATGTGGGACTGCAGTCCAGAGAGTCAACTGGGCTGCATCCAAACCAGCGTGGGCAGCAGGGTGAGGGAGGGGATTCTGCCCCTCTGCTCTGCTCTGGTGAGACCCCACCTGCAGTGCTGCATCCAGATCTGGAGCCCCCGACATAAGAAAGAGGTTCACTTGTTGGAGCAAGTCCAGAGGAGGCCACAAAGACAATCAGAGGGCTGGAGCACCTCTCCCATGCAGACAGGCTGAGGGCTGGGGCTGTTCAGTCTGGAGAAGAGAAGGCTCTGGGGAGACCTTACAGAACCTTCCAGTACCTAAAGGGGCTCCAAGAGAGCTGGAGAGGGACTTTGGATAAGGGCCTGGAGGGACAGGACCAGAGCCAATGTCCTTAAGCTGAAGGAGTATAGTTTTAGACTAGATTTTATGAAAAAATTTCTTACTATAAGAGTGGTAAGGCACTGGAACAGGTTTTCCTGAGAGGAGTTTCCGTGTCTGGAGATGTTCAAGGCTCTGAATAACCTGGTCTAGTGGGAGGTTCCCTGCCCTGGCAGGGGGGTGGAACTAGATGATCTTTAAGGTCACTTACAACCTAAACCATTTTATCGTTCTATGACACAAAACTAAATTAAATGGTCTTCAGAAAATCCTGAAGATCTGAGAATCACTCAGGAAGCCTGAATTAGCTATTTGTTTGGTACAGAAATATTTCTACACTTTGCTTTACATGTCTGTCCAGTTACTCTTCCTTCAGAAGTAGTCTTCTACTGTTTCTGGTTTTACTCCTAAGAATGTTCTTCCAAAACCTTCTTAAATACTGCAACACTTTTAATACCTGCAACAAAATGCAAAAGGCATGTCATGCTAGATGACACTACTGCATAGGTTTGTACAAAAAAAGGGGTTTATTCCAGAGAATAATGGTTTCCCCTGCTGTGGCATTTCCTACTTTGTATGAATAACAGTTCCACAGTCATTGTTCTCTCTAATATTAGGAGACAAAAGCAATTTATAGGACAGTCATAAAACAACCAGCATCACAATTTAGCACTGATCCTTCCTATTGCCTCTGAGGAAGACCAGGAAATTATCTGTGTCACTGGATGCTAAAAGCAACCACTTGAAAGTTCCCCTGCAACAATACCCCATCAGCACTCAAAAATAGCTGACTTAAAATGGCGTATTACCAGAAAGTTCAGTTTTCATTTAGGCCAAGGCTTGAAATACCTTAAATGGCTCAGGCTGACCCTAGGTGGAGCTAAAGATTTGCCATGTCCAGCTAACCTATGCACTAAAAATATACTTGTTTTGATTACACTGGCACAGATAACACATTTTTACCAAATCCACACTTTTTTTGCAGTGACTACATTATCCAAATAATTGTAGCAAATGCCTGAAATAAAACAAGGGCAATAATTTTTTAGATTAATTGCTGCAAGCAGGTATATGGGCTTGCAAGAAGGGAAACAAGCCCAGACTCAGTAAAGCTGACAGCGTCCATTTCTCATAACTTTTAAACACTAGTATTGCCTCCACTGAACCTAAGACAGGTATTTTGCAGAAAAGTCCCTGGCCTGTCTAGATATTGTAAATTCTACAGCTTATCAATAGTGTAAATGTCAACTCTCATCAATTCAGTTATAAATGTACTCCATAGTCTTTACTATTTATCCAGAATCACCACATGATTTTAGTATCTATAAAAATGTTCCCAAAAGACCTTATATTGCCAGCTGCCTGCTCCTGGTGAAACCTTAAATTAATGGAGAGTTAAATTTCCATGCTGCCTTGTGCTCATGCTCCTCACTGCTCCTATTCCCCTCCACTCTAAACAAAGAGTATGTACGTTCCCAACAGAGCCTGGATGATTAATGCCCAGCAGTACAGAGCTGCTTTTTCCCTCATCTAGTCTTCAGTTTCTCCTGAGGGACAGTATCCAAGATCTGTCAAAATTCTTTGTACAAGATTACAGTAGAAGTGAAGCTCTCATTTTAGAGAAAGCAACCGAGACAAAAGAGGAACTGGAAAAACAGAAGTCACCAAAGAAGGAACTTCCTCATGGCACTTCAGAGCTGGCTGCAGAAGCTTGTTCTGTGACCCAGCCTACTTGGGTTCTCACCTGTGTGCTCCATGCCCTGCCTGGTGATGCCACAGCCAGGTACAGTGCTCCCATTCATCTCACTGATTGTGTACTGCAGCATACATTTGAAGGACACCTCTTGCTGACTGTTCCAGATGATGATTTTATTTATCTTTATAATAATCTTAGCTTGTGTCACTCCAACTGTGGTAAAGGGATCTATACAGTCCCTACAAATCAGACATGCTATTTAACTCAACATAGCTGTGAAATTAACCGGCTGCACTTACGGTTTATGAAAAATGGTTTTCAGTTCTGTTCTAAATTTACTCTGCTTTAAGTTAATCAAGTCCTTTTGTTCCCATCAGCAGCTGCTAAAGAGAAAGAAACAAGTATGTGGTTTCAATACTCTTCTCTGAACTGTACATGAAATCAGTGGATGAAATCTCAGTCCACTGAGGTCCTAAAGGTTTCTGCCAGGGACTTCTAGTCATCTCCTGCTAGTGAAGTCTACGTATATTGCTCTGTCACAGTAGCATCTGCTTTCAACAGGGTCCCACGAGGCAAACCCAGGCTAAGTGATTTTAGCTAACACTGGCAATATTTGCACAAGGCCTGACTTCCCAATTACTGACAGGTAAAACCTTACATTCTTACTGCCTTAACTCATGCTTCAAGAATCTATGAAGCTTGGGTCTCAACTATTAATATTTTTTAAAAACATGCATTTATGAAATATTAAAATTTCTATGTAACACTGAAAAAGTCTTTTAGTCTAGAGGGTTCACATACAACTAAGTACAAGTAAGCAAGAAAGAGAAAGAAGTGAATAGAAATACCAGAATAGCACATTAAAAAAGGAGGACATTTATTTAGAATCCTCCTTGTGAATAAGTGCAAAACATTATAAGAAGTATGAAAGCTTCAAGTCCAAATACAAGAAACTAATGAGAATGCATGAGGCTTTAATAGAATCACGCAACTTGTCTGTTGTGACTAAAATGTACCACTTCAGTCTCCTCTTTCCCCTGCCCTAAGCCAGCTTCAGCCATGGGTTTGAAGGGCCTCCTTTACTCTCCTGCCTGATAGGAAGTAGAAAATTAGTTCACTAGCACATTCTACAAAACCAGCATGGATTACAATCAGCACACAGCAATAAGACATTCACAAAGATTTCCATTCAGTAAACAACTGTATATTTTCCCACGCTATCTTTCAGATTTATGAAGGATAAAGTCTGCAATTCTGTGTTTGTCTGAATCAGTGTCCCTCTACTCACCTTGAACTCTTTTTCAATGTTGGCAAGCACAGCCAGCTCATTGCTGAGCTCTAAGGCAGTCATGACAGGGTCTTCACTGGACAAAGACAGATAAGCAGGGCTGGCCAGACCTTTGTAGGCATTGATCCTGGATCTAGAGTGGCTGAAAGAGTCATGCTTTTGTTTCTGATTGCACTCACTGCACTTGCAGAAATAGTCATGTGGCCTATCGATCCGAGCTCCTTTCCGCAGCAGGGTGTGCACGATCTCGTACTCGTGGCAGTGAGCAGCCAGAATGATTGGCGTGACATCATGGGAGAAGCGCGTGCCGTCCTCATCGTACGCGTAGAAGTCATCGTGCTGGAGCTCCGACTGGCTGGGACTCAGAGCGAGCCTCTTGCCTTCGGCAAACGCGGGGTGGCTCAGGATGGCTTCCACTATCCGAACGTAGCCTTTGCTAATGGCCAAAAGCAAGGCATCCCCCACCCGGGCCAGGTTCTCCTTCTTCAGCAGAAGCTCGGTAATCTCCAGGTGCTCATTGGCCACTGCCAGCTGCAAGGCGTTCTGTCCCATGTAGTCCACACAGTTCACATTGAGTGAGGGACATTCTTCCAGCATTTTGCGGACCACTGGAATATTTCCATATTCTGCTGCATCCAGAAAGCGCTCCTCCTCCAGAGAAAGGCTTGTGGAGTGGTCATTGAACATGTACGCTGGCCCCCGGCTGGCCTGCCTCCTGCCCTTCTCCCGGAGAATGGTCTGTCGCCGCAGGGCCAGCCTGTTCTCGTTGCCTCGGCTGTGTGCACACAGAGAAATTATTAGTTCTTCTTTAGGCAAGGGCATAGCCATTTTGAATAATAACTAATAAAAATACTCCAATCCTTTATCTGCTGCATATTTTGAATGCAGCAGGGAGATCAGAAACCCTGACTTCAACGCATTTTGCAACCACTGTTTCTACACAACTTGGGAGTCAGTAGCCAGCTACATTTTATTTCAACAAGAAGTAAAAGCTGTCATCAATCATCATTTAAAACTATACTTTTTTCCTTATTTTGCCCTCACAGCTCAGAGTGAGAACAAGCCACAGTGTAAAAGGAATCGGCAGTCATGGGATGAGAAATGAGGGATTGCTCAGGATAGCATGGCACAAAAAGATGGAAATTCTCTAAACTCCCTTCTGCTTCAGAAGAGCAGAGAGGCTGACCCCACTTGCTCTTACTCTACTTCAGCAACCATCTAACTTACATTTTGGCTCTGGTTTCTCCTCTTCACCCTGCTGATGTTTTTCTGACAACTATAATTGAATGCTGAGGCATTAACTGAATCTGGACAAGATAAAAGCACATCAAATACACTGTATGAAATCTCTTACTCCCCATCTCCACCATTCTTTTCATTACTACAGTTCATAACCTTGATATGCTATTTATTTCTTCACCCAGGGCCTTGCCAACAAATCCTGCTAATTGTTCATTCATGATAGCTCTAAAATGTTGTCCAGTCTGCTACTACTGAAACCCTCAGCCATTTGCAACCCTAATTATTAAATACCTCATTAATAATTACTTAATGATTAAAACAAAAAAAGAACAGATCAAACTGAAGTTTGCTGAGAAATTTTACAAAATATGCTACATTCTCTTTAAAAAGAAGAAAATCTAATTCACTATCTCAATCTTATTTCAGCCAATTAATATCCCAATCTTAAAATACAATCTTCAATAGAAATTCAATTGCAAATAATTTTCTCTTCTAGAATTACTCTGCTAAACTACTTAATATTCCCCACAACTTCATCTTTTTTCTTTATTGAATAGTAGCTTAATTATTCTTTACATACATATGCTCAAATATACTCCAATACATTCAATACAAAAAAATAGCCACGAGCAATATTTTATTCATTAAATACTAATGAATATGAATTTAAATGTAAGTAAAAAAAATTTAGTCCTTTGTGATTCAAAATTTTTTCACAAAAATTAACACTGGAAGATATTATTTATTCTAGATTGTTTAGATTTAACTTTAGTATAAATCTCCTTTCTGCTTCTTGACTTCTCAAGTCACCTACTTCAAATTGCCAAAATCTTAAATATAAAAGGATCATTTTCCTGCAAGATAATGAAAGGTATGGAATGTGGAATATATCCCAAATGACAATAGTAACATATATAATTATCAGTTCCATTATTTGACATTTTGTAATAAATAATTTTGCAGAATCATTAGGGGAACATTTCCTCTCATTTCACAAAACATTTAAATCAAGCAAAGAAATATTTAGTTTTATGTTTAAATTCATTTCAAAAGCAAATTTTTTTACTAGTGATAAATACAAATCATAGGAACTGTGATTTGTAGCTCTGAAAAAAAAGCTGTATGAGCTTTATTTTATATTTATCCTAGTTTCTTGTATATGTGTTGAATTTTGTAAGCTTGCTATATTTTCACAGTTCAGTGTATTCCTGTGACATCACATTTGTTGAAAGTCTGAAAAACAGTGCAAATTTTTCATATAATTTTTTCATTAATTTGTTCTTTTGTATCAGAGAAGGTCCTTAGCAGAGTGAGGCATTACCTACATTTAAGGTAGACTGACCTGGGCTTCAATTTAACCAACCAGACACACAGTCCTGAGACCTGTCATGCAAGGGTGTAGAGGGAGAAGTCATGGCAAGGTTGTTCTCTACCACCTCTTAAGAGCACCAGGTTTTCCATCTTTGTTAGCTCCACATCGGCTTCTCAGTTTTGAATAAACTAATTATTAATTGCAGTAGCAAAATAATCTTAAATGCAGAATCCGTCCTATTGAGCAGCATGCTGCAAATTCCCTCTCTTGAACTGGTTCTTTCTTCTGTGCAGTGACCAATTACTGCTAAACATAATTTAAGTAATTTATACTGAAGTTATTTCACAGAATGACAGACTCATTTAAGTTGGAATAGACCTCCTAGATCATCAAGTCCAACCTTTGACTGATCACTGCCTTGTCAACTAGACCACAGCACTAAGTACCAAGTACCAAGTGACTGCACCACCTCCCTGGCAGTCCTTTCTGATGCTTAACAACCCCTTCCATGAAGAAACTCTTCCTGATGTGCAACTTGAACTTCCTCTGAACAGATGATAAACAGATAATAAATTCAACTCATAAAAAATCGTAACATCTTTTTTAAACTTTTTCCAAATAATAAAGGCGTGTTCCATGTAGTTTCAAATCTCAGTTAAACTAATTGACAATAACAACATCATTGGTATAAAATACGAATCTTTATGTGCCCTGCAAAACAAACCCAGTATAAAATTATTTTGCTAGTGTTTGATCCTTGAACAAGGATCATTATTTCCTGAGATGCATCTACTTCAGTTCAGCAGTCTGGGGTGATTAACTGACCCAATGTAATGCTTATGGGCACAGACCTTACTGCTTAAAACTGAGGCAAAGGAAGCACTGAGTACTTCAGCCTTCCCTGGGTCCTTTGTCACTGGGTCCACCAGCATAATCAGTCTGTGGTGATGAACTGACCCAGCACACAGCCAAAAACTGCAGTTCATTTTTCAAATAATGGGAAGAGATTATGTTTATTTCTAGCAATACATTCATTATGGTTTATCAAAGCAAAGGGTAATCATTGCTAGTGAAGAATACTTAGAATTAGCTTCTTTGTCTGGCCCCACTTCCTCTTTCCTTGCCTGCATTTAGAAGAAAATCATTGCTTAAATGGGATATTAAATACATACATTCCTTACACAGCAGCTCATCATCTGAATTAGAACCTATTACAGAATGAAATAGAAGATCTTTTTCATTGTTTGCTGGACTGTAGCACATGTCTGATGCAGACCTCTAGAATCTCAGCGTAACCCATTTTCCCAGCACCAATGTATTTCATATGTATGAAATGAACCTCCTGGTTTGTCCATTTTGCAACTACAGTTAATTAAATTTAAGGATCTGTAATTAAAACTGGTTCTTGCAGCACAAGGCTATAAATATGTTTAACTGCAACAAAGAAAGCTGAATTTTCTGTTTTATTATTTCTGTTTAATTAGATAGAGACAGTAAACATTACTTCAGGAGTTTGTTTAGAAAAGTGTAAGACGCTTGCCTCCAAGCACAGGGAGAGGATTTTGATGATCCAGAAGAGTATGTTCAATCCTGTTATGTTCTGATGTTCTTACATTTATTTCACATTCACCAAGGTCCTTCCAGTCTGCATAAAACTTAAAGCCACTTGAAACCTCATCCTTCTCAGACTGTAACTGTTGGTTGCAAGACACTAACAATGCACTTTGGGCAAGTGCATTCTAAAGGACTATACTCATTACTACTTAGTACTGAAGAGCCAGTATGACCAAGCCTGGAAAATTGTCATCAATCTGGATATCATATTACAGGAGGGAGTTCTACAAAATTAGACTTAAATGCAAGAGAGGAGCGGAGGTCACAGAGTCTCCACTGTAATTTCCACTTTAAACATAGTAAGATTGATTTTGTCAGTTATATAGGATGGTACTCCACTCATCTCACTTCCACCCTAGGATCAGTAGAATTCTAGTATAAATTAGTCATTTTTGTTTTCTATGTAGATAAAGGAGAGACATTTCTCCTACCTACTTTATAAATGAAGAACCTATCTTTTTACATTGTTTCAAAGAGAATCCCAGCAGATTAGGTGAGAGGCCTCCTTTAATGCATAGAATTTAACAGGAATATATACCACAGAAGGATGATGGAGTAAAGTCTCTTACAAGTAGAGATATCACCTCAAACAACTCCCATTAAAATATCAGACTTGAAGGAAATTGCTGTCTTGCTGAAATTTTATTCCTGTCACTAATCACACTGAAAGACTAATCTTGAATTTGACTGTTCTAGTAGTCAGAAACATTAATATAATTTTCAGCCTAAATTTAAAAATCACCAATTTAGATCAATTTAACTAAAACTAAGTAGCACTTTCCCCAACAGTGGCTACCTGCAACACACAAACACATGGCAATCTTATCCCCCCTCAACCTTCATCCTGCTGAGTGAAATTAAGCCCCTCTCATTTCCTGCTACATCCATGCAGTTAAATCTGCCACAGAACAAAACCCTGCTTGAGTACAGTGTCCTAAACTTAAATTACAGTAATCCCTTTTGTCAGTGTTTGCAGCAAAATGATTAGACACCTTTCCTAGTGCAATACATCTCTGCCTATCTCTCTGGTGCATTTACATCCAAGAAATCGTTTAGGCACTACAGATTCTCCTGTGAGCCAGAATTCTGTCTTTGCTGACTTTCCTTAATCAGGCATCAGACAATGAGTCTCAGATTTATGAACTGAAAAAACTGTGCTGAAAGATCTGATTTTGAGCCTCAACTCCCTTTAAGGATACGAACTGTCATTACAAAGAGTTGTGGAGCTGGGAAAGTTTGGGCATGGGAAACAACTGTGAGTATCCACAGCATTATAATCCAAAGTAAAAAGTTTTGTAGGAGAGTCTACAGTATCTGCTAGAAGTTGAACAAGCTTATATAGTGACAGGACTCCTCATCTTCTTTTACTCACTTAAAAGAGCTTATTATACTTTAAACTTACCATATAAGAGTAACCTGTTAATGCATTTAAACTTGAGGTTTGGCTTTCCTTCAAAAGTTTTTAACCTTTAGAAGAAGACTATACAACATCTCAAGAAATTAGAACATATAAACTCAAAAATTCCAACTTTGCTTCTATCTTCAGGACCATGCTTTAGTAAGAGACTATACTGAAGTTCCTCATTTGCTTATATTTATTCAGAACCAGATATAAAGCCTGTTTTTCTCATGAAAAGAAAATAAATGTGTACTCATGTGTGCTGCCAGCAATGCAAATTTACAGGCTGGAAACACAGCAAGGAAAAAAGAAGGCAGCATCCTAAATAAAAAAGTCATAGAGATAAATGCTCTCAGAGCAAACTAAAGGGAGAAAGTTATGTTGCCTCACTGGTTTAATCACAAACTCCTCAATCTTTTGAAGTTCAAGAATTTTGAAAATTGTCCGATCCCTAAGTGCGACAATAGCATCCACTGCTTGCTCAAAGTCAGGGACACAGCTGAAACAATGTTGAAACCATGAGTAATCACTTCTGAACCAACTCTGGGGGGAAGCTTCCAGACAACTTGAAAGGCCATGGCCCTGTTTTTACAAACAGAATAAAAAAGCTAAACTAAATTAATCATTTTCAAATTTTCTCATACACTATTGGTAAACTGTCAATAATTAGCAATTAGCTAGGAGATCAGATAGGAAGTAATACCAAACAAGATTATCAGCACCAAACACTCAAAAATAAATTAGCTTGAAACTAATTATTTGGATTTGGATGTTCCGTTCTTCCAATGTTCTTTATTACACTTCTATATAAAAATATATACATGTAGCATATAACATGATATATAATCTGCAAAACATCTGTTTTATAAAATTATATATCGAGATATATATATAAAATAATAGCAGCATATATAAAATTAAATTATACATACTCAATCTAACTAGAGATAGGATGGGAGCTTAGACAGATATGTGATTTGAATCTCTGATTCCACGCTAAGGGACAGAAAGTGACAGGCTGTAGAACGGAAGACTAGATTGTAATTCTAAATGTAAAGACAGTGGACATCTTGAAACAAGTATCTGAAGAAACTTGGGTTTTCCATCCTCTGGCATGAGGATCCATGGTTCCTCCATAACCTTTAGAAGCTGGTGGTGAACTTTAAGTGGGCTGGGGCTGAAGCACACTGTAAATACGCCAAGACCATTTGTGGACATGTACAATAAAACTTACAAATAATCAGTGACAATGCCTGTCTTAGAAGAAAACCCCTCAAGTGTTTAACTTTGTAGCAGATGAAAGGTAAGAGTATTTTTACTCATGGGGTTTTTATCAGAAGATGTACATCTAACACAAAGTATGAAATATATCATCTTTAAGACTTTTATTTGAAATTTTGGTGAAAACTGGTTTGCCTTTTCTAACTGACCTGAAGGTCCTTCTGAGACCTGGACTGTCAAAGCCTTTTTGTTTACAGACTGCTGAGAAATGTTTTCTCCAAGCTGATTGATTATGTTGTGCAAATGCTTTTGTACAGAAGCAGTTAAAACTAATTATGTTTTAGAGAGTATTTCATCAATCACAGTTTGTGAACCTGGAAGGGTAATGGTCTGACACACATTTTCTTCAGGAAATAACAAAAAATTTTTCTCTCTCTCCTGAAAAGTAGTTTAGTGACTATCTAATGGATGATGGAGAGAAAGCACCTGACATAAGGCAAACAACCAGTTCCCAGGCTCCTTATTTTATTTGTCATTCATTCACCCTAAATTTTACACTTAGTTGAGTAATAAAACCAGTGTCTTATTACTGATGAAGCGGCTTCCAACCACTGAAATGGGAATGACAAGTAAATAGAAGTATTTAGGGAAATGATTAGGAAAACAGTGTCTGAATAAAAAAGGCCTAGGAGAAAAAGTAACCTGAAAAACTGTAACCAAGTCTGCTTGCAGATTTATCAGGAACAACACATAAAAGGTTATAGCGCTCAGATTGCTTGAAGCTTTTAAAGAGGGGCATGAGATTTAAATTCTTTCCTAAGAGTGAAAAAGAGAGAAAATAGTGCTTTACCAGCCCAGAGGTTTTTATACATCACAATTGCAAAACAAAGCAAACAGACTCACAGAATATTCTGAGTTGGAATCCACAAGGATCACTGAGTCCAGCTCTGAAGTGAACGGCCCATATGGGGAACAAACCCACAACTTTGGTGTTACTATGCCATGCTCTGACCAACTGAGCCAATCTCAAGGTCAGCATAGGATAGTAAAGCAAGGCAGATGACATGAAGAAATGGATTGGGACTGCTCAGTATGCAGTGTCAAAAGAGATCATCCTTTTCTTTGAGTATTACTATCATTTTAAGCTTTAAAAGACTACTATGGATGTGGATTTTGTAGTTCTGAAGATTGGGTTGTACCTGAGCACATGCATAATGTCATGTTGGCTGTTGAAAACATTTGACGATAAACTTTAAATGTAATCTTTGAAGCCTAATTTTAGTGTCATTACTGAAAAACTGAATTCCTATTTTCCAGTAGTTGATCTTGCTCAGAATGGTGTCTAGCTATGTCTGCAAAACTAGTTCCTTTCTTTGTAATACCAGCTCAAACATTTTTCTCAACTGTAAAATAATGCTGAGTGAATTCACCCTTTAAAACACACTTTAATTCAAGTTTAACTGCCTATTTTCACAGCTTATTTGATCAATGTGCTACTCCAAGGCTGTTTAAATATAGGAGACTTTTTTTTTCTGGACTGCTTCTTGCAGAAGGCAGAGAAGAATAGTGGTGTGTGCCCACCCGAGGGAACACCTTACTAAGCCTGGCACTTGATAACACCACTTTTCTCCTCTATACTCAGCATCTAATAAAAAAAATTATATGGTTCCACATTCCTTACATGACTTCCAGCCTACTGTACAACCTAGTTGCATCCTCTGCCCCTCTGGAGACAGACCATCCAAAGTTCACTTGTTCAAGAACAGTAAAATACAGATCAAAGACTCTCAACAATTCAAATTAAAGCTAGTATTTTATCTCCTAGACTGGGGAGAAAAAGGAAAACTAGAAGACATGAAATACAACATATGACTTTAGCATAGTTTTATCAGCCGGCTACTTTGCTAATTTGTGGGTTTTATATGAATACCTAAAATACATCACAGTCTCCTCTGTCAGGTGTTTATAGAGGTATTCCACTTGCATATGTGAAGGGATATGTTAAATTCCGTATTCCTACAGTCTTAGGCATAGTCATTTTGAGATGAAGTAAATACTTCTTCAGTTCTGAAGGTTTCTATATGTCATTGTTGTTGGGGCTGAAACAATTTATATAGGTCTATCTAAGCTTGCATGTTCTGTAAAATTTAATGTCTTGTGCCTTGTTCACTCCCCAGTTACCTGGCAATGCCTTACTTTGTCACCGCAGCTGATGGTCCTTGAGGAGGTTCCTTCTGTTAGCCCTGGAACTACTTCCCCTTTCAGAAACTCAGTTTTCTGGTCAAGTCCTTTCTGTCCATTTCAAGCCCTGCCTTTTGCAGAGCGACTCATACTGTACAGTGCAGCTGCCTGCCAGCAGTCTGCTGTGCCCACCACCTCGGGTGAGTTATGGCTTTCATTGCTCACCTGGCTGTGAGATGACTATCAGGAAGACTACTGTAGACAACAACTGCTAGGTGCCTGCTTGCCTGAAGCAAGCTTCTCCTCTCTAGTAAGTATCACTGGCATTTCTGTCTTAATAAGCCACTGCAGTTAGCAATTTAAAACTTCCAGACCTGACTTTATCTGAGATGGCAGTTAGGGAACCATTTGTTTACCTAGATAGGTGCCCCCTGAAAAAGTACATCCAGTTCATATTAGATTCACTGCTGAAATTTCCATAACTCTCTTATCATTATTACTACCATAAGACTACTCTTGATGATTTGTAGACTAAATCACCAAAGCTAACAGGTCATGTTTTGTAAAATGAAGCTGAAACTTTGTTCAGCTAGAAGGATCACAATCGATACAGTGGCTGTAACACAAACACAGCTGCCTGTCTATGACAAACATGCCTCTGTAAACAGAACATTATTACATTAGCAGTGAAGTAGAAGACTTCACACCACAGCCCTTGTTACTTTCTCAGAGTTCAAAGTGACAAGAAAGTCAAACAAAAGTGAAACCCACTTCTCTTATAGCTCATGGAATGTTATGCTACCGTGTAGCACGTGCATCAGTGCTGTGTCCCGCTGGTAATAAATAAAAGCACTTTAAATAGCACGTGGATACTTGTACCAATGCTAAAACTGGATACAAACAAAGCAAATCTCTATTAGATACAAGCAACTTGATGTTGGTCCTCCCCTGTCGGAAACTGAGATTCTTGAAAAGAAACTGGCTTTTAAACAATAAACTAAAGACAAGGTTCAATGTTTTATTTCTGCAAATCTTGTTACACAAAATGTTGATTCCATAGAGATAGAGGTACAAATTAAATTTCTTTTTTTTTATTTTCCAAAGGATAAAGCTTAATTTCTATTCAACTAGACAGATTAATTACTGCACTTTCATAATTTATACAGTGCAAGAGTTTTGCTACTGCTTCATAAATTAGGTCAGGATGCTGTTTCATGTGCATTCTTGCAGAAACAATCCCAGCCCTCTGCTCTGCTTCGGTTGCTCATTGCCTCTTTTGTACCATGTCATTCAGTATCCTAACATACATGCTGGGATATCTCCAGGTTGATCCCAAGCAAGGAGCTATCTAAATGAAAATTAACATTTCTGAAATAAGCAAATTCCTCTTCCCCCACACTCCCAGAAAAATGCTTATTCTAAGTCCAGCTCTTTAACCCAGGTTATCATAGAGATGCAAACCCTTGTGCTGGCCCCTGGTAGGAGGCAATGTGAGGACAGAAATCAGTGGAAGGGAGTGAGGAGAGAAGGATATTTGACTCTAATACCAGTCTGTTTCACAAAGACTACTGTCTACAGGAGTTGCTTAGACACAAATTTGTATTTTCCTTGTGCTCTCCCTTTGTTGAACCACCATACTGTGAGCTGTTACTCAAAACAATAGGCTATGATGCAAAATAAAGGGGATTTTTTAAAACTAGCATTTTGTGTCACTCATCAAGTGATCTGTCTTTGAGGATGATACATGATCTAGAAGACAGGGTAAAAACAGAATAGACAATGCAATTTCATGTGGATTTTCTCTATCGAGCTCTGGGTTGTGCCTGCCCATTTCACAACCACATAATATGAAAGAACATAGGCATATTATTCATATTTAAATCAGTAATAGTGGTCCTTCAGCTGACAAAACTGGAAAATGCAACCCTGAAAGCAACTACATCTCTAGTTTTAGTGAATCCTAAACAGAAAACAGGTTGAAACCTATGGGTCCAGAGGGGCCAGGTTATTTTCTCACCATTTAATGCTCTACGGTCTGTTCACTGTCTAAAGTTCACAAATGGGATGCTTGCAGTTGGTACCCTGCTCTGATCCCCTGCCCCAAGGACTGCTCATGCACATCTCTCTTGCTCACACTTCTGAGTCATCCTAAGGCCACTACTGAACAGCTATGGAGGATCCCAGAGATTGGTTGAGAGCTGATAAAGATCAAAGACGCATTTGTACACACACACACACACCCCCCACACCCCCTCTGTCTAGAGAACATATGCCAACACCCTGACAGAACAATGTATTTAAAACTATCTGGCAACACAACATCACACTTCTATAGTGTGCATTTTCCTTCTGCCATGTCTTCTTCGATTTTGACCACACATAGGCATGTTCTAAGTAGCACTTGGAGGGAGAGCTGATGACTTATACTGCCTGTTCTCCTTTCTTATTTATTTTTTTTCCCAGGAACAAGCACAAGCAGAGCCTGTAACTTCTCCATACAAAAGAAACTGAAGAAAAGAGAGCAAGAAGTAAATTTGCAGATTACTGATCCAAAACAAGGCAAAGGAGGTGCTCCCTCATACTGTGCAGTTAGTATGTGCAACATGCCACAAAATGCTACAGGTGCTAAAAGCTAGAAATAGGCTCAAGGAGCAACTAGAAAAATTCAGCCAACAAAAATCCACTGCTGGGACTAAATTACATCTTATATATATACTTATACATATATATATATATATATATTTTTATGCACAGAATCATGTGTATACCAAATAATATACTTAATTGTATATAGTTCCCTGACTGAAAAGGCCTTCTTGAACCATTCCCATGTCTGTAGCTGTTTGCACAGCCTAAAGCACATTCCAACATCTTCTGTTATAACCTATTCCGGTCCCAGTAATTTTAATATTGTATCGCATAGATTTGTCCATGTTGTAAAAATCTAGCCGAACAAAATTTTTTTTTTTTTATGGACATTTTGTTATGCAAACTTGAGTATGGATAAAGATTATTAAATTAGGCAACAGGAAGGTACATTTATGTACTAGAGACAAAATTAGATTTGTGTTGCTCCTCTGAGTAAAGCCACAATTTATCAGAGAGACATGGAATCTGATTTAGTACAGTGGTAATTTAGAGTTAATGGATTCATGTTTATAAAAATCACTTCACGCCTAAGAGAAAAAATAGACTCAAGAGGTTAGTGCAAATAAATGTAAGGATTAGAAACTGTCCTGAGCTGCAATGTCTCCTGAGAATTTGAAGAACTCAAATGTTCAGACAGCTGATCTTGATTTAAGTTCCTCTATAATAAATATCAATGTCTGAAATTAAACAACAGCTTTAAAAGACAGTAACATCTGAGTACAATGTATCAGGAAGACAGGGGTTTCAACCATTACTTGATTAGCTCTGTAACAGCCCATTCTTCATCAGCCATTCCAGGGCTGAAATGTCAAAGTTCAATGGCACGAGCTCTCAATGCTGCAGCAACAGCCTGTAAACTCTCCAGCAACATTGGTGTACTACTGCATTCATCTATCATCCTCTAAATCTCACTCCTCTTGCCTTTGCAAAATCTTATACAACTGTGGCTCACAGCCAAAGAACAACACTGATGTAAGCCTCATGATTCTGATGATCAACTTCTTCCTACATGAGTAATTAGCTGTAAAAAACAGCTGAGGAAAATTTCCCATGTTCTCCAAACCTAGTTTGAACTTCGAGTTCTTTAAAGAACCTGACAGCACAGTCAGAACCTTTTTCTAACAGCTACCCTCTTCTGAATAGTTCACACCATAATGTATGAAACATACTTTGCATAGCATATCTTGACCTTTAGAGGGGAAAAAACACTAGATGCAAGTACATGGGGTTTCAGTTTAATGGGATTTAAACCCATTTAATAGTGCTTTACTATTTGCAAAGCTTAATGCTGCTGGGACCAGGCAATTTCGAAATAAAGGCAGGAAACCTCAGACACCTAATTTAGGCTAACTGCAGGCTGTCTGCAGTCAGGGAAGTCACACTATCCACAGTCACTAGCTCATATTCCCAAAGAAAAGAGTAATGGCAGGAGAGGTAGCACCCTTGAGTATAGCTACGCATTTATGAGCTCCAGCAAAATCCCAGATGAGGAACCGCAGGGGCTGTGCCTCCAGATGGCCACAGATGAACACTGTGGGTAGGAGCAGCACGTGAAAGACTGCCTAAATCTGTGAAACAATGGCTAAACCTAACCTAGCAGCCTTTAGGAACAGCACTGAATGCAGGATTCTGTTCCACTTGCTAGAATGGGCAGATCTGTAGAGACTACACAGAGGTACAGGAAAGATTCTGGTTGAATTTTGTTGACCAAAAAATTGCAAAACAGAAAGAAAATGCAAACAATGCTGGGGAAGGATATATTTAAGTCATGTCCCAGATATGAAGCGATGTCCTATTACAGTCCTGAAGCATTAGCCTTCTGATAGCAGTGGAATTGCTACCAGAAGCTGTTTAAAAATTAATTTCACTTGAGCTTGTAATGCTGCCACAGTCAGGAAGACATTTTAAAAGCAGAGAAACTCCACACACTTGCTAGCATTGCTACTCTTCAGTTTATTTTAACTGTGCCCTTTTACCACAGCCCTTTTCATTCTGCTGGGTTTTTTTCATAACCTGAATGCTGCTTACTGACATATGTGTTAATTAACCTCATTTGTGAAATGTTTCTCCCCAAGCACTTTCTTAACTCCTTCATTTATTTTTAAACCAATGCTTATTAGGGACAATATTGTCACCTACTTTATCCATATTCAAAATCTGCCAAAAGAAATTAATACATGGCTTCTAAATAATAATATATAATAAAATAAAATATACTAGAAAAAAACCTGAAAACCACCACAATATTCTTCCCAATACTTTGGGTTCTAGTTTTGCATGTAAAATTAAAGGTGTTTAAAGCAGTGATGGGTTGCACTTCACATGGTTTGAGCCTAGAAAATAGCTGTTAATATCATCAACTGAACCGGATCAGGCAGAAAAGGTACCCTACCTAGAAATTCTTCAGGGAATACAAACAGTAAAAAAGCTGCACAAACATTGCATGGAGATACACCAGATTCCAGCAGACATAAATATCTACTCAGGTAATCAGGGCCCAAAATCCCTTGCCTTGTAACTGTAAGAACAAATGTAGAGGTTTTACCCCTAAAATACAACAATCCAAAAGAGATTACATTTTCAGAAAAAAACCTCAAACAACAACTCACCTACCATTTCTACTTCTGATTCTTTAAAATACAGAGGATATGTTTATTTTCCCAGAAAACATGGTACAATTTTTTCAGGATGTAGGACAGCATTTGTCTCTCCTGTCTGTGCTGTTACCACTCTTCAACTGTCTTTCACCCCGAGACATGAAGAAGCCCAGCAGTATAATAAAATCTCCCTTCTGACAGAAACAGGCTGCTGGATTACTCCAACCTTAGCTCCCTTCCATTAAGAAAAGATCCATCTATGGCTGTTTCTTGGTTCCTGGAAATTGGCCAATATCCTATTTCATCTTTCACTCAACACTATTTTACCACAGCTCATAATCTCCAGCAAGGAATCTTGTCAAGTGATTTTAGAAAACTTAGGGCATATCACTTATCTCATGAAGCATTTTTACGGTGCTTAGAAAGGACTTTGTAAAATTAACAAAGCACGCTCCCTTGTTTTCAAACTTTCCTGCTATTGATGGATAAATAATTTATTTTCAGGGATTCTCCAGCTCCTCAAGCCATAGAAATGTCAGAGGGTTCATATAACAAACAATCAAATTAAAATATTACAGTTATGCATAGTGTAGATAGCTGCTTTTCCACAAACCATTTTAGAACAACCCAGCAATAGAAAGAAAGATGGTCACTGAAGTACAAGGATTGGAAATAAAACAGGAGGAACACAGCTATATGTCTTGCCATACACAGCTTGGATTCACTTTCCACTTGCAAGAATGCCAAATTTCCATTCACACATTTTATAGCAAACAGTGCTAAATCTGTACAAAGAGTAGGTCATCTTCTAGCCCTACTGACCACTGTTTTAAGGGATAGCTTGGGCATTATACAGAGCCCAGACAGTCATTACTTTTTCAGCAGAAAAGGGGAATCATTATTCTTCGTTAGATTTACTAACCACCTCAACTAATTAGTTTTGAATATTGCTTAATTAAACTTAATACATCCATTCCTTATTCCTTTTAAAGCATACCATTTTCTTGGTCTTTTTTTTGGCTGAGCCTTCAGAGATCACTGGTGATGCAGAGGAATCAGAACATGACAGGTCCCTAGCTGGATCTTCCTGATGCCAATTCCTGATTTTAGCTACCATCATCTTGAATATACTTCACGAACATGCAGCTGTTATTGATACAGAGACGAAGCAGATATACAGAAACTGAAAGGAATCAGATTGAAACTGCCTCTGCAAAGAAAAGGCATGTTGAAGTACTTCAGGCTGTACAAGCTTCAGCTGTACTTGAGAACAACTGCTATCTATCTCCTGCTCTGATCCACTTACGAGGAGATTTATCTTGCACTAAAAGTCTGTCTCTCAAAGCAAACAATAAATCTACCTAAAATCTATGTAAATCTTGATCTTCCAGGAATAAATAAAAACAGTGAACTTATGCTGTGGCCAGTTTTGTTGAAAATAAATCCACAGCTTCAGAAAAAATGTACCAGACTGGGATGAAGTAAGGTAATTGTGTTCACACAAGCTATCATCAAACAGGGTTTCAAATATTTAATAACCTGGTAAGGAGAGGAGTTTTTGCAATGTTTTAATTCCACACTAATAAAGAATATTAAGCAAATGTACTAGGCTGTTTTAGAAGCTTTCCAACCAACCTATTCAACTGCTTATTCAACATTAGTCAAGCTAGTACATAGTCCAGGGTCACCCTGAATTGCTTTTTGTACCAGTAAGCAGACAAAGTGATACATCCCAAAGTCTAGTCTTCAGTTTATCACACCAGTAACCAAAATCTCCTCACAGACTACCTGCACATTGCCCAAAGAAAACTCTTCTGTAAGGACACTTGATATCTCTGTATACAAGACTAACAACAGGAAGTGCTCTCTACTCTGAAAAGCACAGTGAGAGCATTCCAGTGCCTAGTACTAAAGGGAAAATAATCATCAAATTATCTCATCTGCAGAAGCAGAAGAAGCAATTCTGATCACCTAAAGCTGTGCTGAATTCAGGTGAAAGAAGTTTGTGTCTGGTGCAACTGTTACCCTTTCCTTTCTCTGCCACAAATCTCATTGCTGCTTGATTCTAGAGAGGTATCTTTGCTTTGAAGCACTAGACAAAACTAGATTCCCTTATTCACATTTCATTTATATTGTATAAAATTCACCACTCTATTCTTTCTACGTGACCTAAATAAAAAATTATTGTAAGTAAAGAATGAACTTTTACTTTTTTTCTAAAAATACTTTGCATTTTACCTATAAATAAGTAATAATGATACGAAGCATCTGGGCCAAGTTCACTTTAGAAAAATTAGGTCAGCTATCCAAAATAGTGAACAGATTAATTTAATGCTACCTCTAGTTTCAGAACGGGCTAATTTCTTACTGAAGCACCTTTTGTGTCTCCTTAAATGCCTGGCACTAGCAGATGTTAAAAATTCTATGAAAAATATGTTGGATTATCTCAGTCTTTCTTTTTGAGATCTGCATTTTGGATATTGTGTTTTCTATTTCTTGTTCATGAAAAATACTACTGGAGGAAAGGGACAGGCATTATGGGAATCTGAGAAGAGTTATGTAGAGGAGAACAGACTTCTCTTACCCATTACAAGAAAATTTACACAAACAGTTAAAGAATTCAGAGTAAATTAAAAATAGCTTCGACACTGAATAAAAGATGAAATAAAGTAGAAACAGTGGAAACAAAAGATGTAAAGAGCTGACTATTGAATGTTCCTTATAAAAACCACTCAATCTTACCTTTATCCTGATTACTGTGTTTTGTATAGATGACAGAGCCCCAGAATAACACACAAATACAAAACCTAAGGACCTTGTTCTCAGGTCTTCATATATGAGTTGTTGTACTATTTCTTCCTGTTCCCTCTTGCCCAGTTCCTACATTGGTCTCTACCTATGAGTCTCAGAAACCTTCTGAAAATTGGGCTAGAGACTTTATTAGAACTTTTTTTTTCTTTTTAGTTTATTCCCCTCTCTAGACAGGTCAGTAATAGCAAAAGTATGCTTATTTGCTGTGTCAGTCTCATCCTTTCCAAAAAAATCAATGTGTTTTCATTGCTGTGGCAGGGAGAAAATAAATTTCATACATTATGTTCCCTTTGTCTGCGTCATCAAACATTACAGTCTATTTATTATGGTCGAGCTCTTCAGTGTTCCTTTGCATAACTTTTCATGGATAAAGCAATTGCTTGAGCAATCACGACAGCTTTAAAATACTGAACTGAGCAATATAGAGCTATAATGAACTTGTTGAAAGGATGCTAAATTTATTGCAAATTGATTGAAGAAGAAAAACAATCCTCTGACAGAGACTCCATATTTCCTTTAGCTTTTGCTCTCTCTGGGGCATAATTTCACAAGTTTTTGACTCATTTCCATTCATAAAAGAAGATAAGCAAACATTAAAATACTTTTAAATCAGTTAAAATCAAAAATAATCAATCAAAATAAATATCAAATATTGAACAATAGCACTGAAACATCATCAACAATATGAATCTCAATTTTAGATTTTTTCTCAGAGAAAAGAAAACCTGAATGAAGTCTGAGAATTATCTGAATAGGACTGGCTGAACTGGCTCATAAAAAATTGGTTGAATGACCTAAAAGAGTTGTATTTTCATAACACAGCTCTATCAGGAAACCCTGCTGACAAGAAAGAATACAATGCAAGAAACTTGGCTCATAAACATACTTCTCTTGTTGGCATCTGGGTTATTTAAGGCATTTTAAAAAATGACAAGATAGCAGTCAGTTGATTCAAAGAGGGAAAATGCTCTTTAAGTACGGAGCAGCATGAGAAAATTAAAGTAAAAGTTAACAACCAGGAATTCAGGTCAGGAAATTACTCAAGAATACAAACTCTGTTTCCTGAAACAGTACAGCATCTTGGACATTTCTTTGCAATACTAAAATCCATGGGTGTCAGAGGCAGCCTGAATTTGGATCACACACACTCCAGAAAAATGCACTGTCTGACCCTTTCGGGCTGCATATTCACCTCTCCTTTTGCATCACGAAATCAGCAGATCCTGGTTGAAGCTTTGGTCTGGCATAACAGGATTACACCAGTTCTACTCACAGCTGTGCTGCTACTAGTCAGGGCCTGTGAGTGAAGCAGAAAAACCAAAACCAAAACCAAACCAAAACAACAACAACAACAAAAAAAAAACCACAAAAAACAAACCCAAAACCAGTGAAATAGCAGGTGGTGAAGCATTTTGGTTACTATTTTCACATGAAATCATGGGCAGCAGCAATAATGTACTAAGGAAACAGTCTGAACATGTTGCTTTCTTAGACTGCCAAAATTCATGTTACCTAGAATGCAGGAAAGGCTTCTTACACTTATTCTAAATTCCACAGAAATACTGAAAACCAGCAAGTAGACCTCCCAGACGAGTTAGTCTTCCGGGAGCAGTAAAAAGGAAGTAAATTCCAAGAAACTTGCAGATGTCACTATGTGGAACACTGAACATCCATAACCTACTTGGCTTTGTATCTGCTGGCTGATTCTGTTTCCCTAAAAAAGGTAACAATTCAAGCTGAGTCCACTTCCCTCAATGCAGCAAGAACTCAGATCCAAAACCTGCAGACAACAAAGGAAAACATTACCCTAGATGTTAATTCATTTGGAATAAGACCAAAGGATGAAGCAGCTTATTTTCTAGGGAAATTTCTTTTTTCGGTTGTTTTGAAATTCATTAATGAGGAAATAAAAGGTTTTAGTGACTTCAGGCATGGAGCAAACCCCAAATATTAACCTGGGATTCTCTGCAGGGCAATCAGTGCAAAGTTTAAATACGGTCTCAAGTGCTTTGCTCAGTGTCAAAAGGACACGTTTTAATCTTGATCTTCAAGGTCACAAGCTAGTTGCTAAATTGCCATTTTTGTGCCTTAAAAGGAAGAACAAGTCTTGTGTCTTATACTTGGTGTCAGTGGCCCTGAGATGTAACCATCAATTTTTGTCTGCTTTTGCTTCTGGAAACAATATAATTGTGTCACCAGATCCCTGAGCAACAGTGTGCTTTTCCTCAGGCTTTTTGCAAAAGCAAAACTACTAAAAGCTGAATAATAAATACCATAAAATAGATCTGGAATAAAATGCCACCTTTACAGTAGCCATTGTTATGTCTAGGGTGTCTTTTTGTTTAACACAGTCAGAAGATAAATAATGCTCCCAAATCACCTCTTTTGCTAGGACTAAAGAAGTATGTCCTAAATGCTGCTCTTGGTAAAGTACTAATAAATGTCCTGTGCTTTGTGACATGTCACTTTTTGTGTTCTATTTTCTGAGCTTCTGAAATTGCTTTTGTGACAGGGAGCCACAGCTCTTTGCATGAGCTCCCCATATCTGGTTATGACCGTGTACATAAAAACTGCCTTTGAGTCTATGCCAGAACAAAAACTCTCATCCATTTCATGTGTCCTAAATTCAGTGGTGTGACAGGAGTTATTTGAAAATATTATGCAAAACTAAATAAATAGCACTCATCTTAGGAGAAAGGTTTTGCCCTTATTATTGTTTACTGATGTAGCTCCTAATTCATCTAATCCTTATTTTTCTGGCTGCTCCACAGACACCCAGGAAGTCTCAGAAGAACTTAGAGGAATCTTGATCTACACCTTTATGAGCACCATCTGTCATAACTACATTTTTTCAAAGAGGACAAATTGACAATCAAACTCAGTAATTAACTATCCCAGCTGTCTCTGGGTTCCCTATACATGCCCTGTCACCTCAATCAATTTTATGGCAAGGCTAAGTATGTATGAAAATACGGGTTCATATGGTCAATTAATGACCTTGCCCCTCTGTAGGTTTCATTTGGAGAGGTTTCAGAGAACATTCTCTGATAATAATGTTTTATCATCTCAATTTCCAAAGTAACAAGCTCAATTTGTGGCTTAACTCATAAAGGGACACTTACGTAAAATGAGCAAGGACGGGATGTGTATGCATTTGTGTATGCATTTTGCATAACAGGGTTTGCAGGAATCAGGATGTGAAAACTGGTGTTTAAGGAACAAGTACTGTAATTGTTTCCAATGCTGGAGTCCAGACACTGGGCAATAACTTGTAAGAAATACCAAAATATGTAATCAAATTCAAGTCATAGATTTAGCAGAGTTTGGTATGCTTAAGTCTATAAGTTTAATTTCTAAATCAAAGTTTCAATGTTTTATTTTGTTTTAATTACAACTCAGAGAACAACAAGTCCCTTACCACCTCTTCTTTTGACTTTAATTCCTAAATGCTTGTTGATAGAGTTAGTAAACGAATCACTTTCCTTTGAACGGCTGCAGAATTTTTTGACGGACTGTTCGAATGCCAGCAACTCTGCCTAGAAGGACCAAATTACACTCTGATTCTCATACTGTTACGCAGAGGATTTCAACACACCTGAGCAGAACACCCCAGGTATTTGCAAGTATTCCCTAAAAAGGGTTCAGAATGCTGACTCATTCACATTTCTACTGCTAATGAGATCTGGAGGAGCTCTTCTGTCAAGCAGTCTCTCTCCTGCTATGCAAAGTCTACCTCTCTGCACTAGATCTTTCTGACTTTAGCCACACAAGAAACCCACAAGTAAGAAACACAATGTATGTCAGAATGGTCTCTTTTTCGTTAAAAAAAATTTAAACATGAGTCACTCAGCACAGTAGAAAATAATCTGATGCTTTTAATGGGGTACACTCATGTTGACACCAGAACTGACTCAGAAAATGAAATAATATCTAATCACATCCATTATGTGTGACACAATCAGACACGATTGATTTGACTAAATATAGATGCATACAGTGCAGACATCTGCAACTGAACTCAGCACCCCGAACCCTCCACCCTGCTGATGGACAGAAATAAGCCCTTCCACAGCATGATTCACTGCCCCAAGTAAATGTCTAAATTGCATTGCACATTCGAAGTGCCTATTCATCTCCACTTCTCATAAAGAGCTAAGCATGCCTAGTTGAGATGTAGGTATCTACATATATATCACCAAAGGTATCCAAGAAGATTAAGACTTTTTCATGCTCTGACTCAGCTCTACACTAACTGGTTCAAGAAAGGTATCACTTTTGTCCTCAAACCTCAACTTGCCAACATCCTTAAATCATTCTGACTATTACATTGTGTCTGTAAATTGAAGCCATTTTTTCAAACTGTGCCACTCTGTCAAGCAGAATGCAGGGAATTTAGCTAGAAGTTATATCAGATATTAGATTTAAAGCATGGATCTGAGAGATTTATGTGAGAACCAATGCCCTCTTGAAAGCATACTTTTCTGATACTCAAGTCTAAGCTCTTGCAAAAGGTCAAATAATGCTGTGAAAATTCCCCAGGCAGCTGGATTTTCACCATGGCAGCATAAGCTAGATAAAGCCAAACATCTTTTTGAATCTGACCCAAATGTTATTAACTTGTGTGGGAACTGGTCTGGACTTTTAATAGTCAAAAAGGGTCTGAAAATGTAATCTGTAATCTCTGTAATGAGATGAAATGAAATAATGTTATCTGTTTGGAAGAGATGAATCATTATTAAAATATGCCACCATCTTACTTTAGTTAGCACAATGTATGAGAACATCAATGTTTGAAAAACAAACAAAACAAGTGAACAAACACCCATGAAAACTACAGGGATAAAACTCTTACTCAATCAAAGAAAATATAAGTTCTGTTGCTCACTTTAGTGAGGCTGGGATTTTACTGTATGACTTGGCTGTATGTCACTGTATATCAAAATGACAATTCTTAGGAAATCTATGCTGCTTTGCTGCACTATGTAGAAATATTAGTCAACCTATGTAAATACGGACAAATTTTGCATATCATATTTTCTGTGTGTACTTGAGTTTAACTCTATAATTAAGACATAAATGTTCACATATGGAATCCCAGATAGAGAGGATGAAGCTCATTCATTTCCCTGGCTTTCAGCTCCCCGCTCTGTTTTGTTCATTCACTCTTCTTGACCTCAAATTCCAAGTGCAGTGTGTTGTTGGATCACAGTGAAGGCTAGCGAGCTGCCTCTGGCACACCGGGTCCCTGAAGCTTTCAAGTTCCTAAAATACAAGTAATTTCCCAAGAAGATACAGACTCCTCCCTTTCAAAGCAGGAAACAAGAGTTGAAATAATTGTTTTATGCTCAGAACAGGACACATCACGTAAGGTATAAAGAGAGAGAATGGCAGGTGCCTTCTGCTGCCAGCTCCATTGTCCTGGTCCTGCCCCTGTCCATACTGAGGACCTGTCTGGAGCATGCTATGATTGCCTTCCAGCCAGTAGATTCATTTTCTTTCTTCAGAAGCCCCAGGACATGGGACAAAAAGCTGAAGAAAATTATGAGTGAGAGTATGTGTGGGACATACATATGGGAACTGGTGTATCTGCACTAAAAAGTGAACTGGTGCTGAACAGCCCTTGACCCTTTATCAAACTCTGTTATTTACAAAAACAGGGTGGCAGCATTCAGACTAGCTAATGGAAATTTTCCATGGCCTGGATTAACTCCTGAGTGGTGCGTGGGAATATCTGGGAATGCTAGTTGGCTTATCCCAAAAACATACCAGGGACCATGCTAATAATTTAGCCATACAGAGCGAGTTCTGATCCCGAGGAACATTCCCTGGCACTTATTCATTTATTAGTACAGAGGCAGCCTAAGGACTAGAAATTGAGCAGAAACCTGTTGTGTGAGATGCTGTCCAGACACATAAGAAAAGAGTACTTTTGTGACCAAGAGGTTTACGAGAGACAAAATTATAATTTTTAATTCAATTCCTAGTAGTTACTGATTCCATTTACAGGTGTTTTGTCAAATTGCTGGGTACTCTCAAAAAGCTGGAAAAGGCACACTGGGTCCTGAAAGAAAAATGTGTAGAGAGCAGATGCCCAAGAATAACCCTAATAAAGCTCCTGTGTTTCCAAAACAAATAATAAACCTTGCATATCCCAGGAAACATGGCTAGCTGAATGACAAGATTTCCCTTCCCCCATATATTTCCAAGGACAGGCGATGTAACAAAACAAAGAGAAGGAAAGAATATTGTGTAGTTATTGACAGATTTTAGAGGAAAGGGAGACAAAAAAGCTTGAGGTCTTGCAGCCATTGCAAATGTATGGCACTCCTAAAATCAAAAAAGTCCTTTGTACAAGAAGCAGCAGCTTTTCTTCCCAGTTTTCCTTAACTCCTTTTTTTTAATCAATTCAGATTTACATCTATTAGAAAAAAATGTGTCATCTGTTTTCTCTGGACATGCTGTTTGCAAAGTGAAAATGTAAATATTATTGTACAATTAGAAGATATTTGGGATGGATCTACACTAATGCTTATGTGAATCTGAAACAGGAGGGAGTTTGAAGAATGGAAAAGTAAAACAATTGAAAAAAACCGAAACTTCAATGTATGATATCTCTAGGACTACAATTGTTATATGCTACGCTGAGGTATTTTCTAGAAAATGAAAGAAAGTGAGGAAAAGTCACTCAAAATGGGCAGCATAGCAATTTCATCATCATTCATGGCCATATCAGGATCCTCTGGGTCTTCTGAATCCTTCTATGTAGGTAATTTGCAATCTTTCACCTGTTTGTCAAGGTAAGAGCTGAGATGAGTGGAAAAATAGAGCAGTAGGAAGAAACAAAGACCTTCCAAGTGTTCTGAAATATGAAACCAAAATAAGATGGCAAGGAACAAAATATTTTAGTGGAAGCAAAAGATTGTAATCAATATGTTATTGATAAGCAACAGTGCAGTATCTTAATTACAATTAAGGTAATGGTAGAAGTAGAATAGATCATACACTTGTAATCACTGTAACATTTTCCTTTTCCCTCATGTAGTAGAAAAGCCACATTGAAGTTCCTGGGCAAGCAATGGACATAAAAATTACACTCTGACATCTGTATAATCTCTGCCTACAGGCAAGGGCTCCTTCTGCTGATTTTCTAAGCTGGCCTGATGTGAACCTCCACCAAGTGCAAAGCTGAGTAATCACAGCTAAACCACAAGTTCAGCCTGAGCCATCTGCCTTCCAGCTGAGTGCATAACCCAAATGCCGCACCATGCCAACGGCACTTCCGAGCTAAGAGCAAGTTCAGGCCAAGCCGGCACCCAGCTGTGCAGGACTGCGCATACATATCCATGTAGAGGCTCCCTGTGGGAACAGCAATACACTATTTATACAGTGCATATGAAATACCTGATTCTGTAGCCAGACAGAAACATTAGGTGCATGTATGCTGATAGTATACGGAGAATGCCACGTAATTTCTTACGAATGCGGAGCAAGAGGCTACTAATAATTATGAAGTTAGATTCTTGAAGTTCAATTAAGTGTGACATTATTAGTTAGGTAAGGATCTTTCCTCTAGTTATAACAGCACAAAGTGGATGTGAATTTGTTATACAGAAGTATAAATCCTTGTATCCTGTCAACACAGAATCTGATTGCTGCTATGCAATCCTCAGGGAATGGCTTCGAGGAAAGCTCAAGAAACCTGTCTCCACTTTTCAGGTGTGAATTTACTGGAGGAAGAAAAGAGTCCTAATTTTCTCATTGCCTCATTCTCATACTTTATTGGAATGTTGCTTGTTCTTATGTTACCAAGAAACATCGGATATATTTATTCAAAACCAGACTCATGAAATAGAAGTTATTCGTATGAAAAAAGGAATCTCAGCTTTCTGATGGGAAATTTTCTGTACTTATCTGCTGAAACCAGAGTACTAAGATAGTCAACCTCAAATACCTATGAAAATTGTAAACTAAAAATACTGGTCTTGAAATCTGTGTTTTGAAACTAAAGAAACCTTTAAAAACCTGAATCAAAGTATTTCATAAAATATTTGAAAATCTCTTCTACATAGTTTAAAAGCAGAATTTATGTGGCTTCTCATGTCAGAGACAATATTGATAAAATGTGAGTAGCTTTTAAAGAAACCATTTTCCATCTAGCAAGGTCTTCCATTCTTCAGGATCAATTACATTTTAGGCTGATGAGTCTTTTTGCTGTAACTACTTGCAGACTTTTGTCCTTTCTCCACCTGTTTTTAGTATGGAGAAAGCACATATCACACACACCAGTAAGAAAATAATCTGTGTTTAACAACAAAAATTCCTGTAAGAAACTTTTGCATAGCAGAAAGAAACATTTATCAACCTTATATGCATACCTCTTTCAGTCATGAAATGGCTGCTACTGAAATAGTCAGGAAATCTCATTCCACGATTATTTGCACATAAGCATTTTTATTTTCTGCAAACCAGTGTCCTACATAATTAATGCACCCAAACTCTCATTAGCAGTGTTATCAACACTCTGGGATTACAAAGGTAATGAAGAACCTGTGACAATACACAGCGAGAGTGTGCTGCAGAGAGAGAACTATTAGAGAGTGTCCAAAGGAGGGCAGCAAAGATGGTGAAGGGCCTGGAGTGGAAGACGCGTGAGGAGTGGATGAGGTCACTTGGTGTGTTCAGCCTGGAGAAGACACTGAGGGGAGACCTCCTTGCAGTTACAGCTTCCTGGTGAGGGGAAGAGGAGGGGCAGGCACTGACCTCTTCTCTGTGGTGACAGAACCCGAGGGAATGGCCTGAAGTTGAGCCAGGAGAAGTTTAGATTGGTTATTAGAAAAAGGTTCCTCACTTAGAGGGTGGCTGGACACCAGAACAGGCTCCCCAGGGGAGTGGTCACTGCATCAGCCTGACAGAGCTCAGGAAGTGTTTGAACAATAATCTCAGGCACATGGTGTGATTCTTGGGGATGTTATGTGCAGGGCCCAGAGCTGGACACAATAATTCTTGTGGGTTCCTTCCAACCCAGCATATTCTGTGATTCTGTGAATTCGCACTGCACAAAGCAGCCCAGAGCTAACATGCTGGGAAAAAAACTGAAGTGTTTGAGTCCATAGGACTCCTGCAGTGTCCCAGCACTGAGATAATGAGAAACAACTGACTGCAGCACTGGAGTAAACATGGGCCAGCAAAGACATACAACCCACAGTACCCAGCTACTACATGTCTCCAGCAGTGTTGATTGATGATGAGATGGGGACTCTGCAGGAGCCAGCTTTGACCCATCCTGGCTGAAGAGCTCCAGTTCAGTACAAATCACAACATCTCCATCCATAAGGAGACGCCCATCATTGCAGAACTACATCAGTACACAGACTTAAATTCCACCACTACAACTGCAAAACCTTCATAATTAGTTTCAATAAATTTACAGGTAAGAAGTACCACATAGAGGAGTTAATGCAAGTAAAACATCCACTAGAAGCATTACAAACAGTAAAAAACCCACAAAATCATAAAAAAACCTCCTACACTGTAACTTTTCAATTAAATAATATTATACAATAAATTTGTAAGCATTGCTCTAGACAATTTCTCTCTTTTGTTACTATGACACATTTTTATTTTATTAGATTTGAGACCACATTTACACCTCTATTGTATAACTATAAATACACTGCCTTCCAGTGTATTGTCAGAGAAGATTCTCTTCAATGGTTACATTGTGGCTATAATATGCAACTAAATTAAACAGTCATAGTAGATGTATTTATTAAGACTAAGTCCAAACTCTGCTTTGAGGAAACTGCAGAGTTATATGGCTCCCTCCCAACCTGTATATAAGAAGTTCTTTTGTATAAAGCCAAATGGAGACAGGAGTGGGGTGGGGAAGACAGAAATGGAAAGGGACACTGTGATCCTGGAAGCTTCCAGTGTATGCGTCAGGTGCAGGGCTTTGGAAGTGTGCATGGACCAGTTTAGACAGAGTAAAAGAGCATCAGCTACTCCTTCAGGCTTTCCTTCTAGAATCAGCATGAATCAAATTTTTAGAGCAAGGAAAACCAATATAGCAACAGAGGTGTGGTGGGAGTAAGACAGACCCCTTGTCTCTTACTATCAGTGAACCCTCTACTTAAAACTTTCCCAGGTCAGGACTGGCTTGGGGGGGGACTGGCTTGGGGGAACACATACAGACACACACTTAAATTTCTCTATAATTTCTTCTGTATCTTTCCTCTTTTTAGAGCTAACGAAAGTCTTCTTTTACAGAACAAAGAAATGTGTTCTTTTAACTGGCACTAGCTGGTACAGCGTTCTTCACAATTTTAGTCAACTGTTTTCACGGCAGGCCTGTGAGGCTAATCCTCAGCGACATCTATGCTGGTTAAAAGGAATGTTTCACTACAGCCACTGTGCTCAGTTCCAGTAAACTCTCTCACTGTTGAGAACAGGGTGGCTGCATGAAAATGAACGACTGGAAACAGGTCCAGAAACACTCTCAATTCTTAAACTGTGAAGGGAATTGTTTGTGACACTGTATATGGATTAGGGAACTTTCCGCAGGACGGGGAACTTTCCAACTCAGTACTCACAAACCAAGAATTGGTATAAGATACAAAGGTCATCAACAGCCTTGTCATCAGGAACTCTGAGGTTGTGCAGTTCAAAACCCTGAAAGAAGGCAGCAAGACAAACAACAGAATTAAGAGTCTAGGACTTCAGAAGAGCAAACATGACGTTGTTCAGAAACCTGCTTGGCAGCATCCTGTAGGAAGGCAAAAAGTCAAGGAGGACTTGTTGGCTTTCAGGACACCCTCCTCAGAAGTATGAAAAGAGCCCTTTGTGATACACCAAAAAATCACTGTAGGAGGCCAGCATGGATGAACAACAGTGTCCTGACTGAGCATAGGTGTAAAAAGGAAGCACAGGGCTGATGGAAGAAGAAGGAAGCTACTTGATTCAATACAAAGATACTGTCCAACCACATAGGGATGGAGCTAGGTAAACCAAAGTCTGGGTAAAGTTAAAATTAGCAAAGGAAATGAAAAGTAACTCTAAATGTTTTTAAAGATACCAAATGGTGAAAAAGGAAGGCTGAAAAGAACATATATCCATTACTCAATGTGGCACTGAACCTAATTGAATGACTAAGCGTGAGGTGCTTGGTGTTTTCTTTGCCTTGACAGGCAAAGTTTGTCAAGTCTGTGAGCCAACTATCAGAATTCTGGGGAGTAAAGCATTATCTACATTGTTAGAAGATTAAATTGGGCCAGTTGGATATACACAAGTACAATTGATCACATCAGACACATGAAAAGTTGCTGAGGGACCTTGCCAATACCATTGCAAGATTGTCATCTACTATCTTTCAAAGGTTTTGGCAGTGGAGAATGGTTCCTGATTCTTGATAGCCAGAAAAAGGCAAATGTTGCATCCATTTTCAGTAAAGGACTTCCCCAGAGGTAACCTGTGCACAGCTGTAGGTGCATCAGCCCAACCTCAGTATCTCAGGAAGTCTGTGGTAAATTCTCCTGGCAAACATTTCCCACACACAAAGGATAACAAGGTGGAACAGGCAACATCGATTTACTAAACAGCAAATCACACCTGACAATTGGATTTCCTTCCGTGACAAGATGTTGGGCTCCCTGCACCGAGTTAGAGCAATGGCATCACTCATCTTGATTTTACCAAGGCCTTCAATATGACCCCTCAGTGGGACAGACAAATTAGTATGGTTTGGAGAGGGGCATGATAACATAAGCACAAAAGTGCCAGGGTATTTGAGCTCAAAGGGTAGCGATAGGCACTGAGAAGTCCAGCTACAGCTGGTTACCACTGCATCCCTCCTGGAACAAAACTAGCGCCAATAGCGTTCAATGTGCAACATGGATGACAAGGAAGAGCACACCTTTAGGAAGATGGTGGGAGCATCGATGCACTGGAAGGTAGGTCTGCTGTTCAAAGGGTAGACCCCAGAAGTGGGCCAAAAGTGACATCATAAGCTTCAGCAAAGGCAATTGTAAAGTCTTATGTCCAAGATGGATTAAACCAATGCAACAAGCTAGAGGACAGCTAGAGAATATGCAGTGTTCCACAAAGTATCAGAAGGTCCTCGAGGTAAAGAAAACTCAGCAATGTCCCCTTTTGGCAAGGATAATCAACATGTACAATGCTGTATCAGTAGCAGTGCTACCAGCAGATCAAGGGAAGTTTTCCTTACCCTTTACTAGGCACTGTTGAGACTCTCTTGGGCACATTTGAAGTACTGTGTCCAGTTCTGGATTCACAGGACGAAAGTAAGATATGGACATACCAAGTCCAGCAAGTGCTCAAGGATGCTGGAGCTTAAGAAATGAAAGGAGAGATTGAGGAAACTGTTCTTAGCCATCTTGAATGAAAGAAAGCTGAGGTAAAGATCTTATTGCTTTCTATAAAGACATGATGGAAGGAAATGAAGATAACTGAGCCAGACTCATCTCAGTCAGTGAAAGGACAAGATGCAATAAGCAGAAGCTGCAAAACAGGAAATTCAGATTTGGTTTAAAGAAAAAATGCTCCCCTGTGACACAGGCTGACAAAATAATTTGTGGCATCTCCACTGCTGCAGACTGAAATTGTTCACTCAGCTGAACAATACCATGTACAATATGAACTAGCTGGACCTTCTCTGAGCAGGGGTTTGGTCAAAATGACCTGAACAGGTTCATTTCAGCCCACACTGTTCTATGATTTGGTGACTCTGATCAGTTTAATACCATGGAAAACTGCATTCCAGTATCCACCACTATAAATGTAGCCTCCCTTTCCACACAGAAAATAAATAAATAACTATATTTTGGAAGCAGAGAAACATAAGAAACAGAAACTGTTTCTGAGAGGCAACTTCTTTTGTAAGTGATTGAATAGGGACCAAATCACCAGCAAGTGTGTGGTAATAAATTATTAAAAGTCAAGAAAATAGCTCCTGAGAAAATATTGAGGAACTGGATTATTTATTCTTAATCTGGGAAGATCTCCACTATACAAAAAATTTCCATAATGCTTCAAAGGCAAAAGTAAAAACTATTTCCTTGAACTAGGCCAGGAGTTACATCACGAAAAACTGTAAAAGTTAAATATTTGGAAACAAGAATGAAACAACTTATTACCTTCCACCAAACCAATTTCTTCAATGACAACAATATTTCCTAACTTAACAAATAAATTCCTATATGACATTATATCAAATGCATTCTTGAGTTCTGGTACATTAACTCTATTGTCCTTCTTATTAATATACAATTAATCTTGCAGTACCTGGCAATGCACTACATTTAATTTTGTCTTATTATTCTTTTCTTCAAATTTCTGTCTAAAACTTTGTATTCTGTTCTTAAAATGGAGTTGGTACATGTACCACTCATTAGTCAAATATTACCCCTATCTGATAGCGCTATTAAAAACTGAAATGGCAAAGAAAAGATTATTTGCCTTTAGAACTGAAAGCTTCTGTTAGCCTTTGAAAAAATTATTTTAATATTTTCCATATGAATTTTATAATGCGGTTTGAATCAACTCTACAAATATGAAATTTCATTTTAAGAGACAGACTTCTAATTCTTCCTCTGAGCATCTATCTAACTGAAATGTAGCTTATTTTATACTGATCATATTTCATAAATTTCTAGTTATTGAACACATTTAGGATGCTCAAGCTTGTTCCAAGGTGAAAGAGTTTCTAATTTTAATGGACTCTAGCTGGTGATCTACATGACCCTTTGACATTTCAATACCCACATGAGAATATGTTACAGAGCCTTTCTATTGTGAATTATTGTGTCAAGTGCAATGATGCCTTCAGGCTCTAAACAGGAATTTTGGTCATTGAAATGGACATTTTAGAGTAAAGGAAGCATAGATAATAATCTGCTTCACTAAACTCACCCTAGGATAAAGATGTCAAAGAGTATCCATTTGCCCTGAGCTGAAAACCTTCACCTATTGCAGAAAAACAAATCATGATCTCTATCTGGTTCAGAAACCCCCAAAATCAAAAATACATCAACTCAGAATATAGAAATCCCTAACGAAAGCTCCCAGCTTGAAAGTGGACTATATATCTTGAGATGTAACTTCAAAATTGAGAATGTTTCAGTGTTTTTCGGGCTTGAAGGTCACCACTAACTTTCCTTGAAGTTATTACACTCGTAACTGGAAAAATATAGCTAAATGAGTTGCTGGCAGACTAGTACTTTTTCAGATTCAGGATAAATTTTGGCAGAACGCACATAAAAACATTCTTCCACAATCATACACAGGCAACGTCATCAGACCTTGAAGAGCTCACATTAGGAAATCCACTTGAAAGTCACAAAATCACAGATCTTTTAAATCTAGTGTCAGATACAAATAATCAAAGACATTTATTCTCACAGTAGTTATAGCTGCCCATGAAGTAAGTTCCTCATTCTATGAGTGGTGTTACAAAATTAACATCCATAATCAGAAAAATGAATCTTCATAATCTCAATCTCAAAATAAATTTACTATTTGGAGGGCTTTGCATGTATGAAAAAATAGCTTTTTTAAGTTCATAATAAGTTGGTCTTCTCAGTGTTGTCCATCCATATAAACTTTGCACAAACACTGCTCCCTTCCCACAGTCAGTGCCATAAATAAGGATGATCTCCAGATGGTGTAAGCTGTTACAAAACCACTGATCTTCTCCCAGTTATGATGCCATGCATAAATGCCCCATTATCCCCATAATATTTATCTATGTCTCACTTAATTGCATTTATGACATCATCTGTACCATGATCCCAACGAACTGTTTTTGTAAATTGATAGGAACTCCAAAGATAAACATAAAGAGGCCTGAACTGTCATTAAAGAAAGTGGATGACAGTAAAGTTATTTTTTGTAGTTTTGCAAATTAGAAACCATCCAGTCGTCCACTTAACTACTAAAAATGCAAATTATTAAGGTTCTCAAATCAAAACACAACACCCCTCATAAGACACACACAAAAGACAGTTTTATCAGTAAGAATGTAAGCCATCCAGGTAATCGAGAATCCACACAACCTTTCAGCCTGCACAAGAAAAAGTCAACTGGCAAATATCTGGAGAAATGTGGGAAACAGAGTATAGTTTTTATAACTAGAAATGAAAGTGTTACATAAGTCCAGCCACAGCCAGTCAAATACAGCTCACCTGCAATAAACAAACTGCAGAGATGTGAGATGGATAAACTAAGCTGAAAATTACCTCTCTCTCAAATACAATTTTCAATGCTACTTCAAGAGAACTCTAAAACTACAGCACTGGTTTTCCCATCTTGACTGTCATCTGTAAGAATATCTGAAGTTCTGGCAGTAGATACTTCAACAATTTGTCTAAAGCCAATATACACTCTATGTTTTTAAAGACTTTCTCAGATATATCTAGGTTTTAGTGTGTAAGTACTACAAATTGCTCTTTGAAATTAATTTAGTGGCCAATTTTTTCCCCTTTAGTCAGCCCTTATTCTCGATTTCTTCTTCTTCAACCAGGCATGAAACATTGTAATTCTCTGCACTGACTCTACTGTGACTCTACTGTCTAAACTGACATGTTTAAATCATCTCAGGTAGCAAAAAGAAAGCATCAGTGTTAAATTAATTCTCATTCTAATACTTTACAGTCAATAAAACCTCTTAGGAGATAAAAGTCCTACTGCTCATTATGCCAAATCATCTGTCAATCTTTATTTATGCAAATCAACTCATGTTTTTAACCCCTTTAAGTCTGCAAAACTGACAAGTGCATTAAAGCCTTATAACACACTTTATAAAATCCACATACAGAAACAGATTAGCTCAATAAAAGGATAATAATTCCATGCCTACCCATCCTTCTATCAAATTGTATGAATGCTGTTAACTAATGTTAAATGCCAGAAATAAATTTTTGTCTTTCAAAATTTCTCACTCATATTATTATCAACTCTATTAAGTGACTCATTAATATTCAATTAAATATTACAGAAAATTTATTTTATTGCTTCCAAAGATAATAAATCATAAAAATGATTAAAACTCTGCAGAAGCACAGAATGACAGAATCATGTTCAGGAGTGTGGTACAATATGCACACCAGGAAAATTAAAATAATTGGTTTAGTATATTTAAAACTGTTTTTTTAAGGTCAGTACAATGATTGCACTACACATGTGAAACTAGAAAAAATATTTTTGTAAAAGCAAAAGAATAGTAAAATATCAGAATGGGTTCTTTCCACTTCCTTTTATGCAACTAAAGTCTAAGTTTATTAAAGAAGTTTGTTGATTTTCACTTTGCCTTAAAACCATTAAGATTAATCACAGGGTCAAGTGCTTTCTGAATTGGAGGGGTCTTAAGGTTGAATACACATTTAGGGGTAGGCTTGGATAATTTACATTTTCATATTACTTCCACTGCTCCCTCCATACCTTTTGTGTACAGATGAATTAAAAAGCTTACAGAACTGCAATTTAAGTGCAAAGAATCCCATTTGTCAAAACAAACTAATAGCTATCAAATGCCTTGTAGTCCTCTCATTTTAAGCTGTTAACAATGATTCTTTCGTGCATTCCTGGTCATAAATTAATAACTATTCTGCTTGAATGGAGCCCCTATACTCAGAGACAGCATCACAAGAGGCAGCAGCTTCTGAAACACTGTTTGCCTGCTTCCTAAGTCCGGAATTTTGCCTCCCCAGACACAAAAATCACTCTGGTTGGCAGCTGTGATTAAGCAGAATGAAGAAACTGGGCAAACCAAAAGGACAACTGTGGCACTCTCCATCTTAACATTGACATTATAAAGGTACTGTTGCTTTTGTCAAACGAGGTTCTATGACATTCTGCTGAACTGCTGCATCCTCAGTGCTGTAGTCATATGTTTAATTCACTTCTTTGAAAAGGTTCATGTCTTATGCTTCAGTTCCAGCCTCTTCAACACACGCTTATTTTTCCAGCATTTAAACAATATTTAATTGCTTTCCTTATTAATGTCATGGTCTACCAGCAGCAGGTGAGCTTTACAGAGCACTTTCTTTTTCTTTCCCCATCTTGGGGAGTTGTACAAATAACAACTTGGTTTTGGGAACTGCAAAAAACTATGAAGTGATCAGCCAGCATACACTGAAAGACAGGAATTAAAACTGATTTCAGGCTTGCAAACAAGACCTACCTATGACAGTGCTTGATAACACCTGCTTTTCCTTCCCAACTTTATATGGCTGGCCAATAGAAAAACCCGAGAATCTTGTCTTCTTTCCAGACAACAACAAATTTAAACTCCAGCAGTAGGTATTTGTGTCTCTAGCTCTGCAGGGCCTCGTTTGAAAATGCCACACTCTTACTCAACTGGTTTGCTTATGTTTGCAATCACTTGCTAAATGTTAGAGCACAGTACTTCACATTATTGCAAATAACAAAGGGTGCTTCAGCACTGGGAAGACTCCACTTCAGTTATTCTGTAGCCTTGTATTTAAAAGGCATGATGCTACACGTGCTGATTCCTGCTAAACTCATGCTCAAGCTGTCCAAGCCTCTAAACAATGTCACCTGGCATTTAAAAGATACAAATGAGCACGTGGTGGCTAACATGACACTGCAAAAACCCAACCAGATAAAACAGTTCTGTATGTACAAGGTGCACCCCACAAGGCTGGCTACCTCAGCCACCTCTTTTATGTACCTGTGGGACAGAGACAGGATCCTATCTTCTTCCTGTCCCTCTATGCATCTTTGGGTAACCCTGCTGAAGGATATTCAGCCAGAAGTGCCACACATTTCCTTAGCTCAGAAGCTGCAAGGACCCTTAGGGTACCATGTGACGTGGAGGGAGAAGAAACTCCTGACTGCCTTTACACAATTTATATCACGTAAGGTCCAGAGAGCACCTATTCACAGAACTTTCAGTAGATGAGGAACACGACAATAGTGACAGGATAACAACACAAGCTTGTGCTGGAATTGTCAAGAGCTCTGCTGAGCTCTCTCTGCCTTGATCAATTAATGACAGAAGGTAATTTCCCTTAATTCCATTTAATGCCATCTATTTTCAAAAAGGGAAAAAGGGGGACATGTATGAGCATATGCATATGTTCTATACATATGTCTATAAAAGGAAGGAAAACAAACATTTATCAAACAGTACAGATAATAGATCTCATCCTAGACACTGAATGTATCTAAATCACTGCAATACAGCAATCCAGAAATTGCATGGGGGAATTCAAGCACAAGGTGAAATGTTGAACAGAATTCAGATCAAACTCTCATGTTCACAAGGTCTCATCTTCTTCTTCTTCCCTGTTCTTCTAGAAGTATGAATTACTTCTGGCATGAGTCAGACACAATTTTCACCATTACCTTTAGCACAGTTTATTTTACAGTTGTAATTCCAGGCAATAGGGTACTGTATCAGCAAAAAAGGTCAGAGAAATACAAAAATCATCTTGAATAGGAGAGCTTGAGATTATTAGGAAAAGAATGATAAGTCATGTCTAACACCTTAAAAAGACATCTCTTTAGGTAGCTGCTTCCTCTGCTACTTGGTCAGAGAAATGCTGTCAAAGGTAACAAGCGTAAATACATTACTTTCACTTTCTATTTTTATAAACCTTTATTAATTTTAGATAGTCACATTTTTTATTGCTTCTAAACCAAGACTACTGTGCAGAAAAATGTGCACAAGAGCCTCAGTAGAATTGTTCTTATCCTCTATAGCACAGAGCTTACAACAAAACTCCATCAAGTTGCAAAGTGTGAATCCTAGACAGGAAACAACGTGGCAACTAAGATTACTCCAATATTTCCACGTGCAATGCAAGTAAAGATAGAAGAGAGTGGAACAAAATGAAAAAGTTTTTAATTAAATAAGGGGAAATACACCTACAGGGTTTACCCATAAAGCCTACAGTGTATGACACAAAATAGTGAGTCTGCAACAGGGCTATGGCAGATCAACGTGCCCTCCAGTCAGCACTGAACTAGCAAACCAACACAGGAATAAATTATGCTTTAATCAGATTTGTCAGCTTCTGGGCTGTCATCAAAAATTGACTATTTCTTTTACTCTCAGAAGACCTATTCAGTCTGTATTTATTTCTTGAAAATCTGACTACTTATATCAAATGTAGTTGAAATCTGAGGAGAGCTGCAGATATTAAATAGAACAACCCTGAGATCTCATCAAATTCCTAGGAAGAGTCTCCACACTCAGAATTTTTCATGCTGAAATATTATTCAGAGCATATTCTTTTTTACTTCAGATGCTATTCCTTTTTATAATTGTACTATCTTTCAATATATTCTCTTTTTTGTATCTCTCACTGATCTTGATCTGTCATGGGTGACGGCTCTGAACTGAGGAAAACTGCCAATAAAATAAGGATGGGAGAAAAATATAGATTTTAACATCATGGATCCCGCATGCTGAATATATGTCTTATGATTGCAGGAGAACTAGAATAATATGGTAATTTATGAGTGCTTGAAATTGTGGATAAAGGGGACTGGATATGAAATGAAATCCATGTAAACAACTGATAAGAAGAATTACAACCAACAACCTCAGGACTACTCAGAGTACAGGAAAAAGTACTAAAGACCTTGTAAATGTCTGAAAAGAAAAGAGCAATAGGAAAATCTATTGGAATTGGATGAGTGATTAGGGTTTAGTGACAGAGAACTCCCTTCTGCAGAAGCAGCATGTACATTTTCTGCTCAGCACCTGAGGAAGGACAAACAGTAAGCTGTCTGTTCTTTGCAAAAAAAGCAGAAGACAATATAACTATACTAAAGACAGTAATGAATCCAGAGATAATTGTGTATCAAATAACACAGATATGCAATAATATAGCAAATACAATTGAGAAAACAGTAATGGGTAAGATTATTCTAGCAGCCACGTTTCACTGATTCAGGAACTTAATGTGCTTATCCATTTGTTCATTCATTATACTCTGTAGCACAATGAAATGTGTCCATCACCTAACATGAATCTTGGTCTGACCACGTATTTCTACAAAATTAACATTTCACTGAAAAACCGCATTAGTAACTCAACCAACAATGAAAGGCTGACACTAACTTTAACTTCAGAGAGAAAACTAGATCTAAACAAACTTTTCCTTCTTAGATAAAACAAAGATTTGCACAATATACAGTGTTCATGTCCAGGAGACCATTTTTTTTAACAACTCTGTTTGTGGGAAAATAATGGAGTGTGAATACTGATACTCCTCCTGCATCTATGTTAGAAATAAGCCATTTTCATTATGCAAATGTGATGTACTTCTAATTAAAGAATCCATGCAATATCATTAAATTTACCTTAACACACATACAATAAAAATTGCAGCAGTATAACTTCAGGATAAAGAAGAGTTCCTGCAGAAGAGCTTAGCATTTCAATGTGTGCTTACATAAAAGGGAAAACAATATAAAAAAAGGAATTGGGTTACTTCTAATATCTGTAATTACTGTTATTAAAAATTAATTACCTCATAAGAATAAAGAAACAATGATGATGTTTATTGTTCCCTGCTACACACAAAAAAAGTACTTGGTATCATGACCTCAATGACACTTTTAGTGAAAACACAATTGGTGACAAGCCACGCATTCAATTCCAGCAGGAAAAGATCATTTGCCTTTCTCAGACCTGAGATGTAATGGTGAACATTATATATAACAATATAAAAGAGAGCTGTGATCAGATTTGATAGATCAAAGGCATAGAATGAGACCTTTAACAGCTACTGTTACTTCATAATCGCAGAATATTTTGCAGAATAAGTGACATTTGCAAAAGTTGTCACTCAGAAGAGATGAAAAGGCCCTGGCCTCCATTGACCACCATGTTGCCTTTGATCCCACAGAACAGAAGAAATCCATGAACTAGTTAGTTATATGACAATGTCATTAGCTGTTGCTGCTCTCCAGTTAGGTAATAATAATAGAATAGCATAGAGAGCTTTTACAATCACTTGACAAAGACTGTTATTACAGCTAAAATGAAATCAAGAGGTTTGCTTTCACAGGGGAGAAATAAAGTTTCAACACATACTGAAAAAACCTTGAGACCTTAATCTTCAAGAAAAAGCATAAGGAACAGACAGAAGAACAGTTCCTCCTTGCTAATGTTTTTCTGGCAGGTAGCTGTTGTGGATTGGGATTTCTGTTCTTCCCGAGTTGAACTGGGTCTTGCACCTGGGTCTTTGATATCCCAAGCACCTACCTTACTGCTAATTAATTCACTATGGTGAAATATAGAGTTGGGAAATTTTCCTAAGGGGTATTTATTCAAACTGATACATTTATTCCAACTAAAAGATTTTGGAGCACTGACTTTTGGGTTCAATGGTAAATACCAATCAAAACCAGTTCTCACATGGTTCTACTTATTATCAAATTATACTGGATTTGTAACATTCTCTGGAGAAGAACTGTAATTTAATGAAAACTTTTCCTAGTTAAATAGTTTTAAGTGATAAAGAATGATGATTCTAACATCCAGAGAATCCAGTGAAACAAAGCAGAATAACAACGTACAGCATTTTTTAGCATGAAATTGCATGGACACTAATTGCAGAGTTAAGACCCATACAATAGCAGCTTGTTGGGATGGAAGGAAACTCTTCTGATGAAGAAATAAACTACACCAGGAGAAATAAGAATCAAAGTGGCCTTTCCATTAATTTGGTGGTGTATACAGGTTCTGAAAATCAAAAACTTTTATCAGGAATTCTTCTTGCTTGTCTAACTGCCTAACTTCGCTTACCAAATACATTTTAACCAAATACATTAAAGTGAAGGGGAGAAGGGGAGGTTACCTGAACCCAAACTTTCATACTGTAGAGGAGAAGAAAGCATTTGTATGGCTGCTTTGTAACTCATCTGAAATGTACAACTTTGCATCAGTTCCACAGCACAATTAGCTACATTTTCCTACCGAAGGGAGACACAGCTGTAGTTTTGGTCACAATTGCTTTGGCTGGGCTGGTCTCTTGAGAGAAGACCATGAGTTGAACACCAGCAAGCAGATACGCTCTGAGTACTGCCAACTGCCAAGGGAGTCAAGTCACATATGCAGTGCAGGAAAGAGTTCAGCAGAGAGCTGGAACTGCCCTCTCTACAGCCATCTGAGGCGGGAATCCAAAAGCAGTTATTATTGAATCAACCCATGTATGATTCATGGCAGCTTCAACATTCTTATTTCAGACACATTGAAACACTTTTGATCAAAAAGCCAATGGAGAATACTTCTGAGAACAGCGCTGACAAGACTTATTTGGAAAATAAGAATGAAAGTAATTTCTTAAACCATGAAAACAGATACAAAACCAGTAACATTCCACATGAACAGAAGTTTCAGACTTACTCAGCTTTCATTTTTACATAGGACTTGGGAAAATGTGAACACAGCCTTCATCTATATTCTCTATTGGAAAAATGAAATTGTTCTGTTTTGCCAAGCATATGAGGTGACATCCCAGAAGAAGGGACGGGGAAAGGAAAAAAACCCAAAAGACAAAACATGCACTTTCAGAGTTTTACTTAAAATTCTTGTTTACTTAGAAATTGGATTTTTTTTCCTCATGATCCTCCTGTAGGTGTTATTCTATGTACTCTCTGGAGCAGCAGTAAGTACAAAAGTGAGGAACAGAAAGCCATGCAGCAATAATGTCTGGGATATAAAGTTAATCTAGTCCTCATATCATTTCTCTAGATGCGGCACATGAAAAGTGTCATGAAAATAGTTTCATCATCCCTCTCCACCACTCTGCAATGTCCCATTCCTGAGCATGAGAATATACAGCAGCTTCATCTGTCTTTGCTGCTTTCTGGAAATTACATGAATTTTTAGGAAGCTGTTAATTGATGAGTGGAGACAGGTGGGAAAAAAAGGCATTCTTATTTTGTACATCCATAACTTTTTAAATTCCTTTTAAACATCCCTTCCAGTTACATCATTTTTAGCACCTTGCCTTTTTTGTAAGGTATTTAGCAGTCATAATTTCATATTTACTGCCTCTCATATTCTCAGAACTGATATTTTCAAGAATACAGAACAGTAGTAGATACTTCCATGTTTTTTCTACCTTGTGTCTCAGTCTTGGGCTCAGCGGTTATGAAGCAGAGCAAGAGGTAAGGTGATCCTATTGATCACTGACTCTTCAGCCAAGACAATGACACCTGTTAGTACACTGGAACATATTCCACTAATGACCCATTGCCTATGTTCAGGACAAATGTTATGAGTAGAGCAACATGAGAACAGGCCCAGTGAACATAACAAAAAGCTGTGCTTACCTGAACAAGCAGGCAGTATAATGTGATGACACAGCTAGAATGATCTTAACTGCTTGCTCTCTCAGGTATAGCAGAGCAGTACAACCCCAGCAGGCACAGAGGCAGGATCCCAACCCTGTATCAAACACCAAAAGAGCCAGCTCATGCTCCTTACAATCAGCAGCCTGCTCCTGAGTCTGGATGTGAGCTAGCACATATGGACACATTTCCATTTTCAGGTGACATTCAGCACCACAGATCTTGTTCCATACTTCTTACAATAAAGAGCAGTCAGCTATACTGTGCCACTGCCCAGGGGCTGTCTGGCTGGAAATTTGTATATGGGGCAACATTCCCCCTCTGCTGATATAATATTGATAGATTCAAAAGAATTATTCCAGACATAGAAATTATTCAGAAATTACATCTCACTCAAAAAAGATACTTTGCAGCTGCATGTGTCATGTAATTCTGGTTCCCCAAACTGTTCTTATGTCTCTAAATACATACAGGAACTGGACCATATACCCCTGCAGTGAGTCTATTTCCCCCCTTCCTCAGTGTGTACTTCCATGCCTTTTCCGGCCCTCTGGAGATATCAAGACCTGTATGCATGGAGTAAGAAGTCTTGTCATAGACAGAGGTTGAAAAAGGCACACAGATACCCAGCAGTCCTGCTACCAGCACTGTCTTCATTGATCCATGGAGTCATGTCACAAATCCTGCAAAAAGCTAGTGAAACCACAAAGGATATTCTTTCCCTCTAAGGCATTATCAATGCTTTCACCAATAACTAGGGAAATTTCTGCTAGTTTTTAGATTTGATGTAAAATCAGTAACATAGAAACCTCAGGTCATCAAAGATCCACAGACAGCTTTGTAAGATGAGAGACATTAGCCTTGCTGTCTCTGTAAATCCCTGCCTAGATTATTTTTTTAAGTTTCTCTTCCTGTTATGCATTAAACGCTGCTGTTGATTCTAGGACAGAAATGGCTGTGGGGTAAGAAATCCCAGTGTATATTTTATATATCAACTTGTTAGGTAAGATCATTATTATTTTAACATACAAAGAAGTTCTGAAATTTCTCCGTCACATCATTTGCTGTTTACCCAAAAATGTGCTTACATCAGATGTTGATAAATGATTAAATACCTTTCTGAATTAAACCTCTAAATTCTTTTCTGAAGACAAGTAGGGAACATTAACTTCTTCAGCTTTGTACCATATTCAGCATTCATTCTGCAGACCTGCAGATACTGCTATTGCTGACTTTTTTCTTAAAAATGTTCCACAAAGTGTTTCAAATAATATAGACTGTATCTTCAGAAACTTAATTCCCTGTTCCCTCCTAATTTTTGGTTTTTTTATTCGTTGCTTAGATCTCAGTTCAAGATACTGCTATTTTTGCTCCACTATATCTGCCATGTTGTTGCCACTCCTTAGTCTTCCCTGGCCAGCAAGAGGTTGTTACAGACTCCCAGCCTCACCAACATTCAAGGGACTTGAACAGTAACACAGATTACAGCCCAAGATTTCCAGAGCTTTTGATATTACGTGGTTTAGTTTTTAAGATCCTGAAGTGAGAACATCTCACAATGAGAGGCCATACAAAATACCCAGTATCCTTGAAAAGTTTCACTCCATGCCTACTACTTTAAAATGAAGTCATATTACCTAAGTTGTGTAAGTGCTACTGCATTTTGATTGCATTTTTGTCAATGGTTGCTGCATATTTTAGCTCAGATTTCTACACTTAAAAGAGAGAAAACAAAATTGTGTACTGTATGGGGAGAAGTATTATTCTAAGACTCACTTGAGACCCACAAGACTCACTCTAAAATGCTCAAGAGCAGAAGTCTTCCAAAACTGTCCTGAGTAATTAACAGGAGACTTGTTCTTAAAGGGAGAGGAACAGGAAATCTACAGAGAGAAAGAGCCATTGCTGCCTTCCCACAGCCTGCCTTTTGCATCTGATTTGTCAAGATAATTAGGTAATCCACTCACCAGTGGAACAAGGTGGTCCTCTGCAGAGCCTGGACCCTCTGAGGAACCATCCTATTCTATGCGCTCCTACAGGACAGAGGAAAGCAAAAGACAAGCAGTGGACGTGGTGCAGGCAGATCCTTGAGCGTTCAGATTTATCCTTCAGGGCTAAGAGAAGCTGGAGAATTCTCAGAGCACAGGGTTTCTCTTTGAATAAGCACCACCAGTATAGCACACATGTAACTTTAAGAACTCCTCTCCCACATATCCCCAAATAAAGTTTTATAACTTTTCAATTACCATTTCAAAATCTTTTTATAGGTAATTTACTTGGATCATTGTAGTTTCGCTGGAATTAACTATAAATTAATAAATCCAGATGGAAAAAACCCCAAAGAAACATAACTTCAACTCATGTACAATACAACAACCTCAGCAAGTGCAGATAATACACTAGAAATTCCTAGTACATGTTTCTTTCATTAAGAAATTTTTTTATAACACTTGAAAATCGAAAGTAATTTTAAGTTATCTTAAGGAAAAAAAAGCACATAACTAAAGATTAGCAGAGTGGAATTAAACTAGTACAGAAAATCAATTACTGCACTGAAAAACAGAAAAGGGAAATGGGTTTATAATCATCTATCATGAAAAACAGTTGCTTAGGAACAAGTCTCATAGAAGTTTACTGTGTTTTCTGAAAGAATTACCAAGAAAAAAATCAGCACTGCAATGGTTCAGATCCCAGATAAATCACTAAACATGGTTAGAAACTTGTAACCCTAAACATTGGCACATACTGCAAAAGCTTAGGAAAAACCTAAAATCCACTATTTTAACTAATATCTGGATTCTCCATGGCACTAAGCTGTCTGTGTGGTGGGACTTGCAAGTCATATTTCTCTCTTGAACTGAGCTGTTTGTGTGGGATGGATGCAGGAGGCCACTGCTGAGTGATCACACATACCAGACACTGTCCCCACCACAAACCCCCACTAGAAGTGGGGGTTTCTGCTATACGTGACTTGGTGTGTGCATAGGCACATGGGGAAGGCACTTTCCCACACCACAATTAGCAAAGAAGTGGTAATTGTGACATTGACAGCACAGGTCTCGCTGGCACAGGCCTTCTGAGCTTCATGAGGACAGTTTTCCAAAGCATCCTCCCACAAGCTGTACCTCAGTTAAAACTATTTCCTAGATTCACACTGGTGATACCACTGTTACATTTTCCTGTGACCTGCCAGGTGCTGTAGAGGTGTTTGCCTGATGTAACCCATGATTTAAAGCATTGCTGCTGTAAGAACTTCTCTCTCTGCAGCCAAGCACCCCGCAGCTGTAAGGCTGACAGCTGGACTCTATGCAATGGGCCTGTTTGCAGTGCACTGCAAGAGCCTTACAAAAAGCTCCAAGTATTGAGCTATTACTACTTGGCAGGTCTAGGACATGTACACGGAGTAGGACTGACAAAATTTATCAGTCTGGCCTGGCTACCTGTTCCAAATAAGGCGGGGAAAATCATAGAAAAGCTGAAACATGCTGGTGGCAGACGAACATCTTACAGAAGGAAAACATAAATCACCTCTCAAAAGGAATCTTCCCCTTTGAAAACCTGCTAAGCAGTCAGACATCAGTCCTAAAGTCAGTCAAGTGTGCACAATAGGAGAAACCCAGGCTGGGCCAGGAGAAAAATCAGCACAACCAAGTGTTCCTCTAACTAACACCAGCGCTGACAGAAGACAAAAGGAGGCAACAGACCAGCTCTGAATCCACCCCTTCAGCCTGCTGGGCACTTACCTATTTGCTAGCTAAGCTGATGTGACACATGCAGATAGTGATAGGACAAGAGGGAATGGCTTTAAACTAAAACAGGAGAGATTTAGATTAGCTGTTAGGAAGAAATTCTTTACTCAGAGGGTACTGAGACAACTGGAACAGGTTGTCCGGAGAAGTTGTGGATGCTCCATCCCTGGAAGTATCCAGGGCCAGGTTCAATGGGGCTCTGATTAACCTGATCTCATGGGTTGCATCCCTGCCCATAGCAGGGGCATTGGGATTAAATGATCTTTAAGATCTCCCCCAACCCAAACCCTTCTATGATTTTGTAACAAAGCACAAAGCTTTATGAAAATTCTCCCGTTTCAATACTCTGCAAAATTGTTAGTGCTGCAGCAGCACCAGACCTTGTGGTCTGTATTCTGTTTTCTACAGATCAGCCATGATCTTTTGGTTTATGATCCTTTTTTCTATCTGCATGAAAGGCCTCCTAGATGCTAAATATTTTTTTAAAATATCCTCACTTCTTTGTTCTCTTCACTAAGGTAAATACTGACATCAAACACAGTGTTTAATCAAGTTCCAAGACCAAGAAAGAACTCCAGTCATGCTCGTCTGAGCTGGCAGTGGGCAAGGCTAGGTTTGTTTTTTATTTAATTATTCATAAAGACGAGCAGTGGTATGACTAAGGGCACTACTGAAGGAATGTTTGAGTGAAGAGGTGGGCATCACATCTACTTCTTCATGATTCACTTTTACTATTATTATTTGTCATCTTTTATTTCACCACTGCAATTCCAGATTTAAAAAATGACCCATTCACAACAAAGCTTTCACTCAGCAAATCCACATCCACAACATTGATATTTTATTCATACGAGTAATTTTTTTTAAACAAAAGGGAAGTACATTCAACTCTTCCAGAAAAGAAGCTATCCACACTTCCCACATAGCTTTGAGAACGCACCTAAAACCAACAATACTTGATATGCCATTATTTCACTTAGGGTTCTCGTAGTAAATCTCACATTTTATTCCTAAGGCCAAAGCTTGCCTTTTTTTTTTCAAAAAATGACAAAAATTCATTTAAATGTATTAGACTGGGGGTTACAATAGAGCTGTGCTAACAGTTGCACTATTGGTATGAAAAAGGGTAGCAGTACAGAAATGGATATAGAAAATAAGCCCAGACTTTAGTCAGTCATCTTCACATTATATTCCATGCATTTTATTTCAGTAAAAATAGTATACTTGATTGTGTATGTCAGTGCTAAACAAATAATAACCATTCTACTGCATGACAAAAATGTTAATCCATCCCAGATAACACTGCCTGTCATTTAATTGCCATTAAGCTTTTTGTCCACATTTAATTCTCAAAACCTACATTTAAATACTGCTTATCAACGCAAATCCTTTAAGCCTCCTGTTAAGCAGACTCTGTGTGCAAGTGGCTACACTCACAAGCAAGTTCACAAACTTGTATATAAGACTCATTGTATGCACTTCAAGTTTAAGGCCTCCTTCTAAGGCATTGCCTTGCACTGCATAACAGCCTGAGCTATGAAACCAAGCTACAAAGAATTTGATGAATATAGTTTTACTGCCAAAATTTTCTTTTGCTCATGTTTGCAGAGCTGGAAAGTCTAACACAGCCTGATGACACAGACCCACCATGCCAAACCGCCTTTATTTGGGGATACCAATATCAGCAGGAATTCTTCAAGTAGCCAGTTATTATAACCTTTGGCTTCTGTGGTGGAAAATGCTGCTGGGAGAGTGTTTGACAAACAGCATGCTGGTTATTAACTTTTACATTGAAAAGTATGCCATATACATCCCACGCATTTCTGAATCACTACTCCACCTTCCTCATGCAAATTTAACAAATTGCTTATATTTTCATGGAAATCTTCCAGTTTTATAAAATTAGGTCCCCCAGGGATGCAACTTTCATTTATTTGGTAACTACATGAGAGTTAGGGTATAAATAAAGTTGCAGATATATTGCAATGGCTCAAGCAAAATGATTATGAAGTATTAGTATAGGAAACTGGGTATTGTAGCTGACCAAAGAAGTTCACTGTTAAATTAGTGAGTGTACACAGTGAACACAAAAGTGCCTAACAACTAAACCCAAGAAATCTCACAAGACTTCATGGAAAGTGAACACATGTGGAGGGAAAAAGCCTATGTAATATAAAATAAAGAAACATATGTGTAATGTTGAAAGTGAAGCATTCTCTTCTACATACTTGCAAGATATGCAGAGTGAACTAAAAGCTGGATTTTCTGGGGCTTGATAACAATGGTGTTGTCTTTTACTCCAAACCTCAGGGACTACATTTAGTCACCCAGAATATGAGAGATTCAGACATGATTTTTTTTTTCCAGTGCCCAGTATGAAGTAGATCCATCAAACCTAAATCCCATGATGATTTGTGTATTTGTTCCATACTCCAGGCTATAAAAGGAAACGACCCCCCCTCCATACCAACTCGTCTACCTTTTTGATCTCAACAAAGCTATAGCAACATATTTTCAGAAGACAAAGCATCTCATCAAAGAGGCTAACAATCTGAAACACAGCTGCCACTTTGTACAGTACTCCCTAAAGAGATTATGTCTAATGAAGAGTCTGGAAAATAATTTTACAGGTCATTTCAAGCAAGACAGTTGAGACTAGATATAAAAATTACATTATTTCAATGGCAGAAACTGCTATATTGCAGGCAGGAAATAAATCATTAATCATATTATTCAGCAAACAATAGGGTTTTAAGTATGTATTAGGTTTGGTAATTCCGAGAAACACTTAATTGGAAAACCACAAAAGTTGAGGAATAGTCTATGCCTCAAGGCAGTTATGCACATCAGAACCCTTTTTCCCCCTGTTTTCATCTGATAATTTGTGTGCCTCATTTACTTTACAACTGACATTTTAATACACAATTATCCCTTCTCACGTGTATAAGAAAAAGTTTCTTTTTCACAATGAAAAATATTTGAAGGTATAAGTAAGCAGTATAACCAGATGTCTGACTGGATTAGTGTCTTCTCATTAGCTTAGTACACTGACAATCTGTCCTTCACTAACATTTTTTCAGCAGGAAAGTTTACATACAAGTGCTATCACTTCCAAATCCTACTGCACATCAGCACTCAGATTTCCATCCTGTTTTAAACTGCAAAATTGGACTCTGCCAATGAAATACTTGCACAGGAAAAAAACCCCAACATATGCACATTTTTTCATTCCAGGAATCAATCTTCTGATATATATGTTGCAATGTATTTCTTGATACACAAGGGGCAGGACTTGATGACTAGATGGAAGAGCACTACTAGAAAGAAAGTGTTTACTTGCATATAATTTCTGACACATACCTATTAAAGCCTTAAAAGGTAGCCTCATCTTTTGGAAGTCAACTTATTTACAAATTCTATGGATTGCCCAAATTGTGGTTTTCCTACCTAAGGTTCTGAATGGAAAAGAAAAGCAAGATTTTTCAGCACAAAATTCCATTAGAATTTTGTTTTGCATCATACCGCATAAAAAGGTAAAAGCCTTCTATCCACTGCCAAAAGACTGTGTGACCCTACTTGGCACAGTTGATGAGCTCAAGCTACCTTCTTGAAATCTTTTTTATAATAAAGGTAGCAGCTACCTTGGATATAATAAAGCTGTTGTCCAGAAAGAGGAGCTAAAAGACAGGAAATAGATCTCTGTAAACCGTTTGGACTTTTACTATCATCCAGAAACTGCAGCACTTAACAGCAGTCACAAAACAACACCTGAAAAGCATGTTCTACAAACAACATATGCAGTAACATCAGCATTAGCACTAAATCACCACTTGAGAAAAACTATTTCTTAGTATCAAGCTACTTTTCAAGCAACAGTTACATGCCCTGTTACACCAGTACGTGTGTTACCCTCTCAATAATGTTTAAAAGGAGGTACAATTCAGCTTTGTTTCGACATCAGCTGTACTCTGCATTACTGTTCTCCATTGATCACCACAATAACATCAGGAACTACCAGTAATTTGAAGATTTTAAAAAAAAAAAGTATAGAAAAGTATTCTTGTTTTGTGTAGATCATAAAGAGTATAAAGATTATATCCTAAACATGGCCCACCTCATTATTTATTAAATTTTTAGCCATAGCAAAACTAATGACTTCTGGCTGAGAAAGCACATCTGCAAAATGTACCTGAAATGTGATGTAGGTGGAATTTAGATAGAAGAATTCAAAAAACTGTGTTTGGTAATCACCATACCCTGGAGGAGCTTATTCACTCACTGCATTCATTCCTGCCAGCCAAGGAAGTCCTGGCAGTGGCTGCATGTAGGCATTGGCTACAGACCTCTGTGAAGTGATTCTTTTCCACATCCAGAGAAACCCCAAAGGACAGCTTCTCCATGCCTAACATGCATGTCTAAAACCAGCCCTTGATAACTTCTTGTGGTTAGTGCTATCCTTGTTCTCCAGAGCAACTTGATTAGGATGCAGGCTTTCCTTATGGCCACTGTGAGGTGATGAGAGGCAATCTCCACGTTGGGACTGTGCTGGACCAAGAGCTGCTAGCACAGGCACTTTTCTCACTTCACTCTTGAAGGGAAAATATCAGCACCCCACAGACTTGCAGATTTTGTTTGAAGAGATGATTTGAAACACTTATGCAAGATCTATCCTCTCACAGCTGCACAGCCATTCTGAATGAGTACATGGCAAAAGAACTTCGGAATTGCCATATTAGTTCAAAGCTTTAGTCCACTAGTGAGAACCAATCTGAACTAAACATCACAAGGCTTTTTCTTCTGAAAGGATTCATTAGACAGATGCATTCATATATTTTGAGATGGGGTTTAAGTCCAATGTGCAATAATGTATGCTGTTACAGCTACATGAGCACAGTGAATCAGTGATCCACAGACACTTAAGAATAGCAATACAGCAGTAAATTCTGAAAACTCTGCTTGTTCTTAGCTGAGTTTATAAATATTCAAACACTGTGAGTGTTCCCAGTCTCATTGTTGTTATTCCTTTCCTATATCCAGGTAGTTGTCAAGTGGCTGGTAGGTGGCTCACAAACAGAACAGCAAATATTAGGAGAGACTGATAACTAGAATTTACCAGTTAAGCAATAAAATATAATTTGTACAAAAGAAAGTACACATCTTCTGGTAATCATCTGAGATTTTAGGACTCATCTTGCATTGCTTAATACCCATTTTCCCCCTCTGTTGGATAGCTTCTCCTCAGAAGCATTAACAAGTGGTAATTATAGTAGTCATGCTGACAGCACACAACCAGAGGGACACTGTCAACACTGAAAGCCAGTCGACGTGGATGCTAAGTTGTGGTTCCTGGAACCTTTGTAATTTATGTTTATGTAATTTAGCTTTTATTGCTTATGTTCTTGCACTCTGCTTTAAATGATAACTACCTGCCAAAACTCACATCATGAAATTACACGACGCTATGTGGCTTTGACAAAATGCAATAATGAAAGGAGGATGGTTTTATGCACACACCTGCAATGTGTGCTCTGTTAGTGGGAGCAACCGATCGCAGGAGTTAAAATTTCTGTAATTGCATTAAACCCATTAGATACCGTAAGTTCTATGTACAACCGACGTCTCTTGTCCTGCTCTCTAGAGCTGAGCCCAAGCCACCCTTCGCATCCCTTTCAGCGGGAAGGCACCACGGTCAGCTCAGAGACCTGCCAGCCGGGCACGGCGGGCACGGCGCTCCTCCACCTTACAAACACAGCTACCCCGCTCCTGCCTCGGAGAGGCCGAGGGAAGATGACAGGTCTCCCCCCGCGGCTGCCCGCGAGCGGTCCCCAGCCCCGCGCCGTGACCCCCGCCCGCCTGCGCCTGTCCCGCCACCGCCTCCCCCCGCGCCGCGCAGGGACGGAGAGACCCCCGGTCCGTCCGAGGGGACTCACACGGGGTAGAAGGCGTAGGGCGGCAGGGCGCTCTCCTCGCACACCTCCGCGTCCAGCAGCAGGTAGTCCTGGCTGTCGTTCCGCCTGGCCCCGGGCGCCGGGGAGCTGCCCTTGCGCGGGGCGTAGGGCTGCGCCTGGCTCATGCTGTCCCGCGGCTCAGGTGCGGGGCGGCGCGGCGGCTCCCTCGGGGCGCGGCGGGAGCGGCGCGGAGCTGCCGGCGCTCGGGACCGCTCTGGGCTCTCCCCCGGCAGCGCCGCGGCCCCGCTCGCTCCGCGCCCCGGCAGGAAGGGATTCCCGGCAGCCGGAGCCGCCGCCCGCCGCGCCGCAGGCGAGGCGCAGATCGGAGCGGGGGCAGGAAAGTTTGCGGCGCGTCAGCTGGCGCGGCTGTCCCCGGCCGGAGGGAAGGGGCGGGAGGTGGGAGGGCGGCGGGCTCCGCTCGCCTCCCCTGGGGGCTCGGTGCCCCCTGCGCGCCTCCCCCTCCGGCCGCCGCTGCCCGCAGCGCCCCGGCCCCGCGGAGCTGTGGCCCGCAGCTCCGTCCCACCTGCGCTGCCGGGGCTCCGCGCCCCGAGCGGCCCTGGGCGGCCGGACCCCGCAGCGCTGCCCCCGGCAGGGGCCGTGTCCCGCTGACCGCCTGGCCGGGACGGTGCCGACCTCCCGCCGCTTCTCCCAGGGCATGCCCGTGGTGGTCTGAAATGAATCCCGCCGAACGCTCCCGTGGGAATTCGGCAGGACCGGCGGTGCGGCTGGCGGTGGCTCCCCGCGGCTGGGGAACAGGAGCTCTTGCTTGGCTTTATTGTGGCTTGGTAGTACAGCCTGCGCTGTGCTTGTGCCCTCGTGTAAGTGGCCGAGGAAGAGCATCAGTGAAAATGAATGCTAATCCAGTAAACCCAGAAAATCTGCAATTTTAAGTCTTCCCCAGAAAGTGGAAAATTTCCTTGGAAATTCCACTTCCTTTTCAGGCTCTTTACGTCTTTCTTTTATCTCTGAAGCATCCTCTTACAAGCGCTGTTCACCTGTTTCGGAGAAGAGCCAGTTTTTTAATCACCTCTAATAATTTCACATAAGAGCAGGGACAAAACGTCAAATATCATAGTAAAAAAGCCCCAAAACAAAACAGCACAATAGTTTTGCAATAATAACACTTAAGCAATACTCAGTCCACTTGTATTTCTCTGGTAGCACTTTGTTTGATGATATTTTGCAAATAAATAATTACATAACTTTTCTAGGAAAAAAATCATGGCACTGAAGAATTCACATCTGACCTTTAGGCATCTTTCACATTAAACATAGTACTTACTATTTCATAAGGAAATATTTAGAATTAAATGTTGTAAGTGTATTGTTAAAAAGTTAGTGCATCCAAATAAAATCACTCCCTCACCCCTGGCCATGTTCACATACTGAATTCTTGCCAGTGTTTGTGTTGGAATAGCACACAGCCCTGTACTCTTTAGGCATGCACACCTTCCCCTGATTTATTGATACACTGAGAAAATAACTGGGCAAGCCCCAGTACACTCATTTGCAAAGCAGACTGACACTGCCTGTGCTCTCCAGCAGCCCCTGCCAGGCCATGGTTTCAATGACTTCCTGAACCACTGGGATTCGTTTCACCTACTGAAACTGCCAGAGGAAGAGATGTGTAAAGAGATCTGCAGCTCATTTACGTGGTCTTTAGAGGAGGTGCAGAAATACCTGCAGTCAAATTTCTGAAATTTCTTCTGTCCTAACTATAGCTCTCAAAATTACATTCTAATGAGTTTTAGAAATCTTCCCTTCTTTGCAAACCAATTTTTTTGCTGTTAAAGAATATTTCATTTTGAATAGGAAGTTTAGTACCAATGATACCATGTGTATTTTATAGTTCTCATGCTGATTCTTCTTTCATATTACTATAAAAACAGACAATACGAAGTTATGTGCAGGCTTTGCATTTGAGAAATATGTTGTCAATATTATCTCACATTTTTATTGAAAGAAAATTGTTTTCTAGAATACTTTGTGATGGGAGGAATTTTGATGTGTTCCACTGCTCTTGTGCATAACCATTTAATTCCATTTGTTCTACTCTGTTATGAAGAGACAGTGCTTCTCCACTTAGTGTTTTTTGTATATTCCCAAAATGTTTGCAGTTATTTTTTATTTCAAGTAGTCTATTTGATATTAGACTGATGTTTCAAATCTTTTCCCTTCAAATCTTTCCCCTTCCCCTTCCCCTTCCCCTTCCCTCTGTTCTTATTTTTCTCCCCCTCTGGTGTATTTTCTTCTTTCTTAAAGTGAATGCCATCCTACTTCATTGATGGGTTATCAGATCCTTTGATTTCAGAGACTGCACAGCCACTTTCTCTATTTTATTCTGCTGCTTCCTTTAATCTTGTGCTTACTGTTTGAGTGCTCCCTAGATTATTTCCCATCTTCCACATGAAGCTCTATCGGCTTCCAGGTGATATTTCTCATTAACTCAGTTGCTACCCTTCCTAGATGCCAGACTTCCCTTGGTCTTCATTCTTATTTCTGCCTCATAAATTCTGATATTCCCCCATGCACTTCTACTTTCTCATCAATACCAAAACTTTCCATCCTGAAAGCCACACTCACAGGTCACAGTGATGACACAGCTGTGTGATTTTTCAGAAACATTGGGTAGATAAGTAATAGGAACAAATAATTTTCAGTGCCCTTGAAAGGAAAAAAAAAGATGCTGAGGTGAAATTATGAATCTTTTCCACCTGATTTATATTTTAAAAACACATCTTTCAACATGCTATAACAACTGTCTAGTCTCCATTGCCTGGTTGCAGGGTGAAAACATGCAGCACTGTGGGAGTGGGCCATACTTCTCCTAGAGGTCAGAGAAGCACAGATTTTCTGGAATCTGGGGGTTTTCCAAGAGTCACAAGATGATGGGAACCCTGGCTAAAGGTGGTGTGTCCTCTTGTACTTATAGTCCTTTTTGATGCATTTATGTTGGAATGGTTCAGGATATGGGAGTGAACTTGCATTTTTTTCCTTTTTTAGGCTAGGGATGATGATCCATTCTGTAACTATCCGAAAGCCGGCGAGGTTAAAGAGAATTACTTTGGATGCCAAGATGCTGGAATGAAGAAGCAAGGTGTGATCCTTTCCTTCTGTGAGAGACAAGAAAAGAGATTCCTAGCAGAGAGTATAACTTTAACTATTCATTACCCTTCATGCAAGGCTTTCCAACACCAAAATGAAATTTATGTATTATTCTGACTTTCCTCGTAACTTGGTATTTCTGTTGCAAAGATGAATATATGCTATTTTTTAATGAATTATCCATTATTGATATTTATGCAGACATTTATTAGACATTTAAATTGCAAATTGAATTACAATGGAATTGCTGTTCTGGAAAACGTTATCAGATCTTCACTCTAGCATTTCCCATAAATATGTGTATATATCCATATCTAGATCTATCTATATATAAAATCAGAGTGAATACTGAACTAGAAAAACAGGCTGTTTTTCCTGAGTCTTTATTGAGTTTGTGTGGCAGGTTTTTGGTAGTGGGAGGCCTACAGGGGTGAGTGCCCAAAGCTTCCCCCATGTCAGAAGTCAGTGCCAGCCAGCACCAAGACAGACCCACTTCTGTCCAATGCTGAGCCCATCAGCGATGGTGGGAGCACCTCTGTGGTAACAGATTCAAGAATGAGGGAAAATTTCTGCACAAGAAGAGCTGCAGCCAGAGAAGGGAGTGAGAGTATGTGAGAGGAACAGCCGTGCAGACCCCAAGGTCAGTGCAGAGGGAGAGGGAGGAGCTGCTCCAGGCACCAGAGCCGAGATTCCCCTGCAGCCCCTGGTGCAGCCCATGGTGAGGCAGCTGTGCCCCTGCAGCCCATGGAGGTCCTCATGGAGCAGAGATCCACCTGCAGCCCATGGAGGTGGGCTCCAAACTGTGTTGGAGCAGGTGGATGCCCAAAGGAGCATTGATCCCATGGGAAGCCTGTGCTGGAGCAGGCTGACAGGATCTGTGGACCCCTGGAGACAGGAGCCCATACTGGAGCAGCTTAGCTGGCAGGACTTACAACCATCTGGGGACTTATGCTGGAGCAGCCTGTTCCTGACGGACTGCACCCTGTGGAAGTGACCCACATTGCAGCAAGGGAGTGTGAGGAGTCTTCCCCTTGAGGAGGAAGGAGCAGCACAATGTGATGGACTGACTGCTACTTCCATTACCTGTCCCCCTGTGCCACTGGGGGAAAGATGTTTTAAGATTCAGATTTTATTCCTCATTATACTACTTGGATTTGATTGGTAAAAATTTAAATTGATTTTTCCCCACGTTGAGACTGGTTTGCCTGTGATGGTAATTTGTGAGTGATCTCTCCCTGTCCTTGTCTTGACTTATGAGCCTTTCCATGTATTGTCCCTTCTGTGTCCAGTTGAGGAGGGGAGTGATAGAACAGCTTTGATGGGCACCTGGCATCCAGACAGGGTTAAACCACCACTGAGTCTTTATCTGACTTGTACACATATTAACCTTTCATTCTTTAGAAGTAAAAAATACATAACCTTGACAAAAATTGCAACGTTTACATGCTTAATATCTCCGTCGTGCACCTTTTTTAGTACATATCAGAAAATACATCTGTCTTCTCAGATAAAAAGAACTGATGCATTAATGTGAAATGTAAGTGTAGTTTAGAGTTGGTTTAATTGGTTTTGTTACAGACAGCAAGTTACAAACTTCCATCATCATTCACTCAATCAAGTCTAGTGACTGAGATATTTCACTCAGAAAGATGAAAAACAAAAGCTGAAAACTCCTATACTCTGTGCAAGGGACAGGATGAGAGATGGAGTGAGCTTGCCTGATGAGTGACAAGCACATTGCTTAATGCACTACTAGAAGTCACTTGGGTGCCATGGCAATGAAAGCTGCAAAAGATGCCATGCAGAACAGCAAAGTACCATGACTCAGTCTCACTGCATAACTCACATAAAGGTTATCTCTATCTAGTAGAACACATATATAGGTGCAATTGTATTGCTCACTTGTAGACTAATCTAAACTTGTTCAAGAACAAGAGAAAGTGGCAACATCAATCTGTGCTTCCAAGGAAGTTTTCAAGGATTCATGCAATGATGTTTAATTGCTCACGTTTAACCAAAGTCTTGTTGTGTAAGCTAGTTAGAATGCACTAACAAGGGTATTCCTGCACATGCCATAGTAGTGTTTCCTGGCTTTCTGTTCTGCATTGGGAATACTTTCAAAACCACAGTTGAATAAACCAGGAAAGGTGCAAGTCAGTTTAACTGTGCAATGGCTAAGCAGCGTCACTTGGGTGTGAGTATCACTTGGAAAGAAAAGAAGAATGCTTGGAGGTGTGAAGGATGTGTAACCTGCCTGATGGAATTCTTTCCTGCTCCAAAGTACAGAACTCGGGACTTGCTTTTAGAAAGCCTGAAAATGGAACCATTACTACTTAGTAGTTTTGTTAGTCCTCTGCATAAGAAAAATAGAATAACCGTTGTCAACTACTAATTCTAATCACAGCTGCTTTCTGCCTTTGTTTAAATGTGAATGAGGGCAGAATCATGTTGTGCCAACCAGAAACCTTTCCCTATTTCTAAAATTCTTCCTTTGTACAGTCTCTTCCAGCCACAATCCCACCTGCTGTTTCACATTCAGATTAGATATTAGAAAGAAATTCTTCACTACAAAGATGGTGAGGCACTGGAATGGGCTGTCTAGAGAAGTTGTGAGTACCCTATGCCTGGAAGTGTTCAAGGCCAGATAGGATCGGACCTTGAGCAACCTGGTCTAGTGGAAGGTATCCCTGCCCATGGCAGGGGGGTTGGAACAAGATAATCTTTAAGGTCCCTTCCAACCCAAACCATTCTATGATTCTATGACTTGGCTCTCATAGCTGCATCCCTTTTGTTTGCACAGAACGCTGCCTGGATGTATTTATGAAACTGAAGTGCACGTTTTAATCACTTAGTCAGAAATTACAGATGAACCTTTTTTTCTGCAAAGGAGAGCTTGATGAGGAGTTGGGCTTAGATGGCTAGTGAGACAGATGAGAAGAGTAGGACTGGATCACAGCAAGAGGAGAACCATGTTCAAAAGCTGTTCAAAGTGTCTTGGCTAAGAACAGTCTTGGGTGTTCATGGGCAAGAGATACTGAAGGAGTTTTGCACTGTAAGAGAGTAGGGAGAGAAGTAGGGTCTACAATGAGACAGAATTAATTTAAGGATGTGTTTCTACCGGGACATTTATACTCAGGACTCTAGTTTTTGGGGACACAGAGATTTCTGGGGGCATCATTATTGCTGGACTGCTAGGGATGATCCTACCCCCATCACTTAAACGTGTATACACACACTGCCCCTCCCTTACAAGATCCCACTTAGCCTTTAGCCTTTACAGAAACATACAGTTCTTCTCAATGCACCTTCACACAAGATCTGTCAGGCTACATTTGCCTTGGTTTACGTGGTATAATTAATTATTGTCAAATAATTTAAAAATTTTGAAACGTACTAACACCCACTTGTACTATATCTACACTGTGAAAGTCAGTCCAATTGAAATATTGTCATTAAATCCATTGCAGTTTCATTGCACATAGTTTTGTGGGTTTTGAATAAATACTGTGTTTCCAACCCAGTAGTCTGAGGCATATTGCTCAAAGATGAAGAACACTACTAGTCATCAAGCCCCTATTCCCATTACAGATAATAAGATACTCCTTCTCTATTTTAAGTGAGTAGGAGGACATTTGAAGTCAAAACTAGATAGAATTAACTAGAAGATGTCTTGCTAGTTTCCAAGGAAGTGGAAAAGTTTTTTAACCTTCCAGTCAGGGTGTATACGGAAAGAGATATTGGACCAGAGATCATGTGTGTCATGAAAAGCAAGACTTATTTGACAGAAATCAATAGATTTACAGCATAAGTGAGATCAAGATTAAGTTTCTTCCCCTTTCTACCTTCTTTCATTACAGAAAGAAATAAAATATTTTCAATCTGTCATTTTAATGACTAACCTAAGAGGTTTTCAATGTCCGTTCCATGTTCATGCAAGGCACTATATTAACTTCTGTGTCCTGCCTGAATGGTTCAAAGCATCTCCACTTGTCACCTAAATTTGTCACTGCAGCAAAGAATGTGATACACTGAAGCCTTCCATGAACATACTTTGCAGAATCATGTGGTGCTTATCTTGGAGATTTGATATTTAGACCTGCAAATGTATAAAGGGTAAACAAGTATCATAAAGAGTGACAAACATATTACAGTTCTAGCAAAAATTCATACCATGACCACTTAACCCTCAAAAGATAAGAAAAAGACAATTCTAGAATTTAACAGAGACCTTTTGACATAAAATTAGTCCTCTAAAGAAGTGGGATGAGGTTGGGGCATGGGGACAGACGGAGATGAAGTTAGGGCAGGCAAACAGACAGAACAGCTCTAAGGAACATGATTTTACTCTTCTGATTAAAAAATATTCATCAAAAATTGGAGAAAATCTACATCTTTAGAAAGATTTGGTTGGGGTTTTTTTTCCATAATCTTATGACGACTGATATATAGTAGGAAATCTTTCCAAAATACTCTTATGATCTCTTAAATTTAGTAACAATAAATTAAAGTCTGGTTCTTACTTTTGTTCAGGCTTTGTAAAGTATCTGCATGGCTGGTGTATTTGTAAATAATGCTACCAAAGAAATATAATGTGAAGATGAAAGCATTGAATCTTTATGCTCATATCCTTTTCAGTAAATATGCATGTTCTTCTTTTATCCCCTGAGACCAGATGTACCACATGTAATGAGATTCAGCACAGTATCAGTATGCACAAATACCACAATAGGAATCTGGGTATTCAGTTCATTCCTGAGAAGTAGGATTAATGAGGAATGAATAAAGATGTATGTAAAAAGAAAGACTGGATTGAAAGTTAAGTCTTACGGACATGGTCAATGTTTAAAGATTACTGATGATCAATACATTGAAGAAACTCTCCCAGAGAAAATTTGTCAGGTGAAAAAATAGGTATTTTGAATATATTTTTGAAGTATATGAAATAATTTTGAATAAAGCAGGCCTGCTGACAGTTATTCACTAACTAGAGTGAATATTCACCAGGTATGAGCTATTCACTCAACACTTCCAGGTAAAGTTTAACAGATTTTTGATTGTTTAGTCAGCAGGTCTCTGTTTTCTTCACCAAGGTGAAGTTGCTAAACAACTTGCAGTTGCAAAGCATCATTGTCCCAGACTTCACAGTTCCCAGATTCTCACCAGTCTGCTAATTCCTCAGAGCTGAAGAAAACAGACTGCAAAAAGTACCCCAACTATATGCAAACTACAGCAGTGATCTACTACACGCATCAGTTTTGTGGAGCACAGTTTGTTCTGTGCAGTTCACCTTGATTCTGAGATGGTTTTTCACTGAATTAGGTGTTACTGAGATTTTACTCCAAGGGGAGCATGTTTGCAGTAAAAACTATGCAAGTGTCCTGCACTCATTCTGTTGTAGTCCATGCCACCTATATGAATCCAGACTTGTATGATGTATTTTTAATCATGTCTGAGTCCTCCAAACTACATCATGGGTGAATCTCCTCATAGAGAAACCCTCCTCATTTATATAAAAAGATGAGCCGCTGTACTTTTAACTCTACATGGCATCTTTGAGAATATGACTAACAAAATATTTTGCTGGTCTCTACAGGATCATTGAGGTAGAAAGAAGAAAGGGTATTGAAGAATTTAAAAATACATAAATGCTGAGTCTTATCCAAGATGCACGAGCTAATCTGCATAATGTTAATTATATTCTGATTAGATGAAATTTTTCTCACAAAACTTTTCTCTGAAATATTCAGAAGATCCAGTGTCCACAAAATTGCCAGTTATTACTTGACAGGGTTTTTTTGTCCTGGAAAGAAATTAAATCCCCAAATGAAAAACAGTCATTCTTTGTCACTTCAAAATGTATCTCCTTTTTTTTTCATGATTACTTTATTTTGATTTTAGTAATTACATTTGAAAACTTAAAATGAGAATGAAATGCTTTAAACACCCTCAGAGTTAAATGATTCAGGAAGCCAAGTAAACTTGATTTTTTTTCCCCATTGGTTAAGCATTGGAACATTTTCATCTTTCCAAACAGTGACAATTAGTATAAACTGTTTGAATTACTGACAAAGATAAAATTATTGCTGTCAGCCTCCACAGTAGATAGTCCACCAGAAAACTAACTATTGAGATAAAATTCTGATCCCACTGGAATCCATGGAAATCATGTCATCAATGGACTACAACAAAAACAAGTTTTCTGCATATTAGCAGGATTGGTACGAGCTTTAAGCAAATCCCACCTGTATGGATGAGCTAGATGAGCATCTTTGTAACATTAATACTTAGTAATAATACCAAAAATTCTCCCAGAACCATGAGCCAGCCCAGTGGAATTCCATTTTATTGTTTTGGTCTTGCTTACTGGGAATTGTTGAAAATTACTTTAAAAATTATCATTACATGAATTACGTTATCTGTGCTTGCAATGTTATATTTTATAGAGTCATGAATGTTTGATGAATGCTTGAAGAATCATCAGTTATAGATCCAGTCACCGAATTCAGAAGACCTAATGGGTTGCTATATCATGGCATTTTATACCTAGTAAATCCTGAAATTCTGCAGGTGTTTTTAAGTCTGTTGCGGTTTAGGAATGGTATTCTACAACTTAGTGCTCCCACTGAAACCACTCCAAGCCATGCACTGCTCATTCACTCCCCCCTACCCCACTCCTTACCTATGGTGGGCTAGAGAGGAGAACTGAAGGCACAAAAGGCAAAGATCACAGGCTGAGACAAGAACAATTTACTGGAAACAGCAATGAGATAAGAAAACCAACAGTAACAGCAACAGTACTAGTGACAGAGGGTACAAGAGGGCGGCAAAAAATTCATATGAAAACCCCCAGACAATACCTGACCGCTCCCTCTGCCACCCTACACTGACCCATAAGGGAGCCCTTACCTCATCCCTGGAAAATGACCTCTGGGTCCTGGCCATGACCTTCCTGGCTGCTGCCAAAATTAACCCTGCCCTGGCTGTAACCAGGACAATGGGCATCCTTGTTCACTCACCATGTACATTTTTGAAGCTTCATACATAATCTTTGCAGGACTAAAGTTTTTTGGAATTGTTCTTCAAATCCCATAATCATGGTTAGTATCCATTTTCTGTGCTAAGGTACCTACAGTGGATAAATATTGGTAAGTTACTTTGGCTACAATACTTTTTCTAAGAGTGTATGTTGTTCCAGTGGAAAGGAACATGTGAGCTGTGAGGCTGGAGATAAGAAATCTCTGCAAAAATGAATCCTCGGTTTCTGTCCTCTTTGTTGTGTTTTTTTCTGAAACACTAATATTTCTAAGTGCTAAGACTTCCAAGGCCACAGTAGCATCCTAAAGAGGATTTTTCAGGCAACAGCTTACTTCAGAAGTTCCTTTTCATTGGAGAAAATAAGTTGTTGTGACTTAACAAATTTATTTAATAAATTCTTGGACTCCCATGGAACTATTTCTGAACTACAAGACTGCTGTTATTCATCTCTAAGTGTTGCATATTGTAAATAGCTCTTTGGAATCTTGAGTCAAAGAATCTGCTCGACTTCTTCACTTATCAGCTCTTGGACCATGTTACTTGCATGAGGATTCTCAGTGAAAAAAGCTTTTAGTACTCTGAGTTGCAAAGACAGAAGTGAAAATAAGAATCCACTTCACATGCCTCTTGGGAATAATGTTTAAAATAATTCTCAGGCTTTAATGTTAAAATTAATTTTGACTTCAAGAAGAATAGGAATTGGTTCCAATTATAAGGGGAAAAAAATGCAGTAGACTCCCAGTTTAGACACAGTAGTTCTGGGAAGTTCCCTGTGCCAGTATCCTCTTCTTACCCACTGAAGCAGCAATGAAAAGGCCTTTCCAAGCCCTTTCAACAGGACTCTAGAAGAAGCTCTTTTTTTCAGGTAGGTTAAAATTAGCTCTAAATTCCACTCAGTTATGAAGTGTTGTGTTCAAAGTGAGAATACTAATTCAAAATCATATCTTGCAACTGAGAAGAGCTGAGATGCTCTTTTGTCAGATTTAAATTGATGCCATGATGATTTTTTTACCTTTTCTTTTATACCCCTTTTCTATACCTTTTTATAGCTTTTTGTATTCTTAGTGGTTTTTAGCCTACATTCTTAGACTTATTTTGTTAAGATAGGAGACTAAACATCTTAGAAGCCTCGCAGTTAGAGATCAGTGTGCCCCAGACCCCAAGGTCCTCTCCAGAACACATTCTGTAAACTAAGATAGAACCATCCAGTAGAAGGTTCATTGCAGAGGGGGGTCATTTGAGCCTCTCATTGGAGAATCTTTGATATGCTAATTAGTACGACCTATAATGTTATACCAGATCTATTGTGTGTGTGTGACACTGAACCGTGCCATAACTCAAATCCCTCCTGATGGGAGAGAATTTTCTAAAAGTCCTTGCAAGGAGTTTCAAAGATAAACCGAGACTTTTCCTGGAGTTTCAATGCTGCCGGACAGTTGTTTATTAAGTCTTATCAGAGGAACAGAGCCACTAGTGTGACCCAGTGCATAGAGCACAGAAAGCAGGAGTGAAGTCTAATTATCAAGATTTACACAGCCTTTTAAAGATAATTTAACCAATAGTTACTAAAAATGTACATTATTTTCACTTTCCTACCAATTATTCAGTAACACGGGCAGGAACTGCAGAATTCTCTATCCAATCATTCCAAACTACTTTTACTGCAGAATATGGAGTAGTAGAAGAAGGAGAAGAAGGTTTAGAGAACAACAACAATCCTCCATTTTGATATTTTTTACTCTTATCTATTTACTACAAAGAGAAGCCCAAAACCTCTATATTTTTCACCCTGTGACAATCTTACATATTAGTCTATCACCTAATTCACACCACTGTATTTTCTAGTTCTTGTCTGATCGTTGGTAATTTTTTCCAAGGTTGGAGGTTAAAACAGTGTTGTTCAGGGGGTAAAAACCCTTAAAAGCAGGCAGAGAAATATTCTTGGCAGTCTGGGTTCCCACAGTGTGCATTGCGGTGTGCATTTCAGCGCATTCCACCGGGACGTGTGCACCTAAGGATCCTTAAAATAAACACCAAGGTATAATCCCTTTTTCCCTTCTAACCATGTTTGATTCTTGATTTTAAGACCAGGAAAAGGCATCAAAATCACAAGAACTGAATCACCAGTTGTGGAATTGAGAAGTCTTAAACATGGCCTTTTGATAATCAGTCATAATAGATTTAGAATATCTATATAGTTTATCTGTAATAAACACAATGATACAGTTTTGTTTAAAATTGTATTTTAAGCAACATCCAATACTGTCCTGGTGATGGTACCAGCTGCTCAAGGAGAGAAGTATAAATTTCCAAACACAGAGATATTGCTACATTGCACAGGATGCAAGAAGGAAATACAATACTACACAATGTAATACATATCTCTGACAACTGGGTAGTGCTCAATTCATAGGTTCCAAAATCTACTTTTAACAAAACTAGTATATTTTTTTTTCCTACATTACTGACTTTCATTCTGATTGAAACAGAACTGTAATAACTTAGTCTAGAACTACTTTCTGGGAGAGCAGAGGGTGCAGCAGTCTCTTAGATTAACACTTGCTGGTGTCATCAAAGGTCTCGTGCCACAGCTGGGAGGCTGCACAGCCTACACCAGCCTACCAGCCTAGGCCACGAGAGGACCTGGTTTAATGGTGAACACAGTGGTGGTGCTGAGTTGGCGGTTTGACTTGATCTCAAAGGTCTTTTCCAAACTTAACCATTCTGTGATTCTAAACCTAGTGGAGTTGCTGTGATCCCATTACTCCACTGCAGTACATATATACTTCAGCAAGGTGTTTCATGAAGTCACCTTTCCCTGATTTGTTTTTTCTGTATTTTAAACATGATCCTACTGCCATTGCAGTCACTGTTCTTTTCCTCATCTCCTGCTGCTCTTTGCTTACATTTCATGCTGCAGTTTTAGATGTAATATGTTTTTACTAGGCTATTAAATGTTACCGCTGGTGTACAGTAGAGACAGAACCCATTCAACAGTCCATGATACATTGAATTTAAATAAGGCAATCTAAGTCCTTGAGTAATTATCCATTAGCAGTAAGTCACTACTATGCAATCTGTTTCTGAAGGTATCACACAGTATTATGCAGTTATTATGCATTCCTTCTTTATGAGTCTGTTCCAGTGTTTTTTTCACACTGAGTGCTGCATCACAGTTTATATATGCACATTAAAGCTGTCATGTTAAACCCTTAATTCTTAATTACCATTAGGCTATTAGAAGAACGGCCTGGCCAAACTTTCATTTCCCATCCAAATCTTTAGATATGAGGAGTTTTAAAACTTTTTTCTCCTCTCTCATCAAGCCCTAAACAGAAGATGTTGATTTTCACCTGAACCATCTTCATCTACTGCAAAATCCTCACAGACTGCTCCAGTGTGACCCTCACTCAACAAATTTCCACTGGAAGTTTCCTATGAGAGTCTGGGCTGAACAAAGGCTGATCAAAGATCTTAGAGCTTGTTCCAGAGGATTTAGTACCTCCTGCGTAACTTACAATAAGTTTTATTGTGCATGACTTTGTATTTTTAAACCTGAATAATTCAACCATCTGTGTTAAATAATTAATTTGGGGGAATTAGCATTTCAGGGATTTCTTGTAAAAAAAAATCAAATCTAGTGTGCTGCTATGTTTAACTTTTATCATACACAATTGCTCACTTGATTTTATATCCATGTTTTTATACTTTACAGTCTCATTCTCAGACAATATAAATAATAAAACTAGCCACAGTCCTACACTTGTTAGTTTGATATCTGATAAAATGCACTACCACTGAACTCCCTCCACAGTTTCTGTAGGGTTCAACATGTTTTTTTTTCCTATCATGTCAGCACTTATACATTACTTCAGCTAAGGACTTTGAATTTTACATGAACCTCAATTAATTAATGAATTTTTGAAGCAACTTTGGGAGACAAGAGTGAATTATGGGTAAATGAAGACACAGAAGATTTTTGAATTGCTGTATTTCAATACAGATGAGAAGTAGAATGAAGAACAGAACTGCAGCCTGTGGAGGAGCCCATGCCGGGGCAGGTAGATGACCAAAGGAGGTTGTGATGCTCCTTGAAAATGGTACTGAATTACCCCTTCAAAGCCATTTGGGCTGTTACACACAAGCACGTTGATGGTGCAGTGCAGTCCGGTCCATATGTGTATATTTAAGTCCTTCTTTAGGCAAGAAATTAAAGTATCTGAATCAAACTACTTGCTTAAAATTAGCACAGCTAAATTCAGGAGACCTACTATGGTTAGCAATTCATTTCTGTGTGTTTTCCAACTAAAGAAAATGCTCTTAAAACAAAACTAAATAATCAGGCCAAAACCATTCAAAATTAACTCATTTACCAATTAACTCATCAGCATCTCTTTCATCTTCTTAGTGTTGAAGAATAGCACAAATTTAGCTTTGGGAAATGACACTCCAAGCATATTAGACCCGTATTTGTCAGAATTGATCCAAGTAAAATTATGAAATATTGAATTTGATTCTGCGGTTCCTATTCTGCTTCATTCCACGTTCAGATCATTGTGCAGCAGGCACCCCCTGTATGTAGAAGATCTAAAAGAAAGAAGGAATAACAAGCCAACATTTTGCTCTTTGCTTCATTTTGACCTCTACATACACTTGTGGGGACATCCAGGTGCACCACAAATCCAGGGCTCTGGGTATTTTGAAGTTTTTAATCTACAGAGAGCCTAGAAACAATTCCTCATTCTTGCTCCTCTCACAGAATCACTGTAAAAAAGCTCAGAAAAGCAGAGCTACTACTTTCCCTCCATCTCAACCCAGAGATGGAGGAAAAACCTTTGGAAAATTTATCTCAACACAATGTTTCATTTGTTCCTCTTCTGGTTTCCCACCTAGGAATAAATAGCAGAAACACATGAGACAGACTAATACTCTCAAAATTTTCTCTCAAATAGGCATCAGTGTATTCAGTAGACAGCTTTTGTAAAACAGAAACATGGCTCATCTGATACTCTGTGTGTGATTTGCACCAACCAAACATCTGATTTAGAGAAAAGATAACTTTTCCTGTTGGGCTGTTTGAAATTGTAAGGTTTATAAAATCCCATAGCAATTCACAATAATACTGTGTAATTAGAATTCTAAAATCTTATCTTTCTAAAGGCTGTTGTACATGGACTCTCAGATTTATCTTTTTGATTATGAAGTGTTGCTACTGCTAACTTCACCCTGAGAGGAACAAAAATCATAGAACAGTTTAAGACCTCCACAGAACGTTCTCTCCAAGATGAACAACCCCAACTCTCTCAGCCTTTCATCATAACAGAGGGATTCCACCCCTCTGATCATTTTTGTGGCCCTCATCTGGACTCTCTCCATGTCCTTTCTGTGCTGGGGCCCCAGAGCTGGATGCAGCACTGCAGGTGGGGTCTCACCAGAGCAGAGCAGAGGGGCAGAATCCCCTCACCCACGCTACTTTGGCTGCAGCCTGGGATTCAGCTGGTTTTTCTGAAGCTGAATTATGTTCAAATGCAGAACAATGAGCAGCAGTCAGCACCATTGGATGGAATTTTGAGGGCGCTGAAATGGTTTTAAAAGTCCTAGATCAGCCTCTTACAAGTAATAGAAGGTAATAGATTTTAGAGGTCTACATGTGCAGATGTGCTGCTGAGCATGTCTAAGAGATTTGTTGTTCAGAACACAGATGTCACTGAAATTTATGTGTCCTGTTTCAGATGCCTGTACAGAGGTTGACTCGAAATCCATTCAAATCTCCAGTCTAGAAATTTGATTTTCTCTTCAGTCCATCCCAAGCAGGAGAGTAAGCAATTTCAATGTGGACTAGATTCTCACATCAACTGAACAATCCTGATTCCCAACATCCATCTTTAAAATAAATAAATTAGCTAATGTCTAGCTGCTGAAAGAATAAACCAGCGGTTAACTTCAATCTTTTGGATACAAAGTAATTTTTTTTGAGGTGTAACAGTGCAGGCACTACTACTTTTTGTTTCACTCACATATGTTGGTGATGGTGGTGAAATAGCTCACAGTGTATGCTCTAGATGTTTTATTTCAAAAATAAAACAGTTATGTGTACTGGTCATTGCTCTGCTACTGGCCATCTTGATGCCTGCATCACTCAGGTGTTTGTGTTTTTCGCATCTCCATCACTTATTAAACGGTCATTATCTTGACCCATGAGTTTTCTTGCTTTTGCTCTTCCTATTCTCTCTCTTCTCCAGTTAAAGGTGAAGAGTCAGTGAGTGGCTAAGTGGGGTTTAGCTGTGGCCAGAGTGAGCCCACCACACACCAGCACATTATCAGAATCTCACAGATTCTGCAGACGAAATAAACTGATTTCTGAAGATAAAGGATAGAAAAGAAATAATAAAAATATAGTGATCTATCAAAATGTCAACCCATCTTATCTATGCAGTCAAAAGGTGTGAGTGTATATGAACAGGATTTGAAAAATATGAAACCAAATATAAAGATTAAATAATATCAGACCAATATGAAAATTGATAACATATAGGTCAGAATAACAGTCATAATAGGAGCAAAGCATTTTCTCAAGAAGCGTTATATCATCTCCTGAAAGAAAAGCAAATATGTGTGACAATTGACTTTTAGTCAGTAAACTAGGAAGCTGCAGATTGCGAATGTCCTGTATTCTTGAAGTAATGATGCAAGGTCTGCACAAATCCTTCTCCCTCATCCTGATTTTTTCAGAAGAGTGTAGGAGTCTCTTCTAGAACAGATAAAGCGATGAGCACTTTGCAGAAAACCATGTGCAGTAGGACTTGTAAAGTAAATATCTGTCCAAAATCTTAGTGTAAGGGGTTTTTCAGTAAAATCTACAGCAATACCCCATTCATGAGAGGTGACCACCTTAGTCTGAATGACACATTTTTTATCCTTTGGTAGTCTTCAAAATGGCAGTAACATTAAAATAAATTCAAACTCAAGAGCAGAGACCTGATGTCATTACAGTTTCTCAAGTCCATAATGCCTTTGCTCACTAGATGTGATGGTTTTCTTGAGAAGGACTCTCCTATTCCAAGTACACATACAACATTGCCATCTCTAAAGTATTTCTAGATCATTGCCTTTTTTTAAGCAACAAGCATGTTGAGAAAGTTCTCCTGTACAGCAATGTCCTTGTGTCAGGCAGAAGGCAATTTGAATGCAGCGCAGTGGGTGCTCTCTAGGCTTAGCAGCACTGAAAACAGATCTTCAAACACAGGGTACTTCAGAGATTTCTCCATTCTGAATGTGAAGAGACTGAAGAGAACCTCTGAGCTTTGTCTGTTTATATGAGTGTCCATGCATACAAGCACATGGACATTCGCAGACTTAACTACCCACTACCAGCTCCTTGGTGCTTAATAGGACACTGTATATTTGTTTATGTTTTATTAAGGAATTTTATATGTTCATCTTGCTAAGAAAGAACCTTTCAATAGTGCATATTAAAATTTCATTAAAGTATTTCTGCTTTCTCCTTTGGAAGTCCTAGGACCATCCATCAGGCACGCAGTGGTTATAACTGCTCTCTTCCAGGGCTTTTTCCTAGCTCTTTTCCTCTCCTGTTTTGATTCTGTTCTTGACACTAGGCAACTTGCACAAATCAGATAGTTGAAGCTGGATGAAGTGAACCCTGACAAAAGACAGATAATAGCAATTTTTCCCTGGCTGGATATCCACTATTGGGTGTAAAATTACTTTTTAAAAGGGAAATTAGAGACGGACACATTTGTCTTCAATGGTATATACCTTAATGCTTCCTTACCATCTCCCCCACACCAGCCTCTGGCAAGAAGGACTGTGCAGGGTCTTTACAGGAGCAGAAGCAGAGAACTCCCTTACTTGGCTGATGCAGCAGCTCAGCCCCAGTTTTTCAGCACACAGACTTGTGCATGATGCAGCAACACAACTCCATCAATTCAAGCACTGAGTGATAAGAACACATTTGTTGCCACTGATTTTATGCAACAATTCAGCTTTCTGATGAGAAGATTATACAAAAGTCTGATTTAACTAACTATTCGTTATCGTTCCTCTTTTTCCCAAATGATGAAGCATTCAGTGCCTCAGAACACTTTTCAGCAGATTTCTTGAAACTCTTTCATGCTCTGTGCATTTTTGCAGACCTGCTACATTTCGAATGTTTATAGTTCTGCAACGTGGGTGAGCATTTTTGATGTTCTGAAAATCTTTTATTGAGGGAAAAATAATCATAAATTTACTCTTTCTTATTTGTTACTAACTTTAATGTTGTTTTACACAAGCAAACCATCCTTCAAGGTTAGGTGAGTCTTGCAGATCATGATATAAATTCTCAGATGCAAAATATGCAATCCATACAAATCTGATTTTGGCTTGTCTTTGGAATTTGGGGGGAGAAAAGATTTCTGGTAGAGTCGTCATAAAACTTATATGTACAACATTGCAGTTATTCCTATGAAAAAAAAATTCGAAAGAGCATTATTTTTTTTTAAGAAAGGAAAATTAATTTGAAAAAATTATCTGACTTGATCTGTGCTCTACTCAATATCCACTTTGAAGAGAGGATTACAAGGAAATATTACCAAGTACGTCAAGTATTTATGAAGTCCAGATTATCTACAGTCTATAACCAAGAATGGAGAAAGAGCAAAGTGCTGTGACTTACCCATGATTAAGTGGGAATGTCTCTGGTAGACCTATCCCTCATCCTTCTGGTTGCATGGTGCCTTGGAAGAGTAAGAGGCTACGCTTACATTTCAATTAATCATGTGGCAATTTTGAAAATCAGAACGCGATATTCTCTTTTTATACAAACCTTACCCAAATGAGAAGCTTCACAAGCTGACAGAGGCTTCGTTATGTTTGAATTTGTTTTTCCAATACTTTATGAAATGTTTTTTCATCTGACAATTTAAAACACATCCCACAGATGTCCACTGTGCAGGCCATAATACACATGAAGTGAACAGAGCCTTTAAACATAGTTTTTGCCTGTAAAGGAAAAGAACGGCAAGAGACAGATATAAATCAAACTGTTGATCATGGAAATTCTACAGTGAAAGATAAAACTAACAAGAATAGAGAAATGTATGAGGCTGCTTCTATGGAAGCCTCTGTTTGCTTGAAAACTTAGATAATAAACAATCTTTTTGTAGAGTAAGATGAAAGGCTGTTGCTTTGTGCATTTTATGAGCCAAACTAACCAGGCATGTGCTCCTATCCAAACCATGACGTTGCAGAATACCATGGAAAAAGGAAGATTTATAATATAAAAAATAAGGAGGGCATTAGTAAAAATTTGGTGTAAATCAATTGCTATTTGCTGTTTGTTTTGGTTGATTTCCTAGAGCCATACCTCAGCAAAACAAATTTGATGAAGTGCACTTGAAGTTTTATCTGCATAAATTTCTGTAATTATGCTTCCTACAGCAAAGGAAACACAAATGACTCTGTGCTATGCCTAACCCCAGAAAAATAATTCAGAATCCCACTTGGGCTATTTGTGTGGCCCAGAGTGGGTGTCTTAATTTCCAAGGATTTCAGGAATTCCACCTTCATATCCAGAGGTATTTGTAATAATTTATCCTGGCAATGTAATACCCCAATTCTGGATTATTTTCCTTGACTTGGATTTTATAAACAGAGTATTATATAATGCTTAGAAAGGATTAGAGACAGAAGTCTCTATCCTCTGCATTGGTATGTGTACTGTAAAATGTACAAGTCACTTAAAATGTACAGCTGTATGAAAAATGCCTCTTTAGTTCATGTCCAAATGAAGAGAAGAAAAACAAAGCAAAAAAAAACAACAGCTAAAAGAAAGTTGGAATGAAGTGGGAATATTTAAGCACTATTTAAAAACTACGGGAAACTTAATTTCAGATTAAACACAAATGTTTCATTCTTCCAAGAACATGTGATTTATATTCCATTTATGTTCTACAGAGAGTATGGCAAGTCTCACTCTACCAGAGAGGGCGAGCTGAGCTGAGGGAGCTGGGAATACCCACCTTGTGCCTCTGGGAGGAATATTTCATTAAAACATTCTGGCAAAGGCCTAAGGAAATAGTTGCACAGAAAAAAAAATACTTCAGGCCTGAAAGAGGATAATATGATGACAGGAATAGGTGACGATTCAGAATTTAATAATTAATGCTTCCTTGATTTTTAGCAAAATCAAGTTAAACAATTGTAATTTCTGCCATTCTTCAGCGCTGAGCCAGAAGTCTGCTTTGCAGGATCTGCCAGGTCACTGGACACCATTGAACGTTTACAGCAGTTTTGAAACATGTCTGGATTTTCTTGTTCCAATGCAAACAACCAAAGGGATAAATCCAATTGTGAGCATGAGACAACTGTAATATTTTAAAGTCATATGGAACTGGAAGTCATGCAAATGTTTTGCCAAAGCAATTGTGAATATATTACAATGGTACTTGTTCTTCCTTATGCACTCATTAATTTAATGTCTTAATTCCATGTGAGGAAAGGTATTACACACTTTTTTAACAATAGATGTGAAGTGTTTCTTTTTGATTCTTACCTATGCATGCTTTTCCTATACTGGTTGCATATTTGCTGTAGCCTTGCTCTCCTCAAAACAAGAATATTTACCAAAATTGCTGCTATAAACTAAAGAAGTGTTACAGCTTCTCAGATAAGATATTCTGAACAAACCTCTGCATTTCCACAGCTCTATTTCAAAAACCTGGCTGAAGAACAACCAGAAAATGCATCTTGACGATAGAACATAATCTATAGTACCTTTAACAGAAACTGCATAGCAAAAATATCCCATAAATTACAAGATCATTTAGGACACCAATGTGAATGAGGATCTCAAATCCCACTTGGACTTTCCATAGGAAAATCACCTACTCATCAGTTGAGCCAAGCTGAATTCTTTCTGGGTCCAAAGAGACCCTGACAGGATGGACACATACCTTCCAGTTTCCCACTAACACATTTGATGTTAGCTCAAGTTCCCTTGTGGCACCACTGTACACAAAGTTTCAAAAGCCCCATTCTAAAGCCCCAGTAAATATCCATGTATTTTTGCATTCAGTTGTATTAACACAAAACTATAGAATTAAAAAGTGGTTCGTGTGCTCCTTTGTCCACAGCCATTGCAAGTGAAGGTGGTTGAAACACTCCAGCTCTTGAGTGAGTTACTGAGAGAAGTTAATAGCCCTGGGACTATGAGTGGCATCAGCAGCCACTCAATACTTTGTAAAGACACCTTGTGTCTCAAAAAGCAGCTAAGTTGCTGCTGGGGTGATGAGCCCTGTGGCTGACACACACATTGAGGAGCTGAAGTGAATCCTGGGTTGTGCTTTTCATGAAGGGGTTAATTTCTACCATCAAAATGGAGATTCAAGATATTTAACTTCAGGATTTCCATGTAGCTTTTCACTATTTGAGGAGTAATCCATCGCAAAATCCTAAAGATTTTGTTATCTCAGGATATTTGTTCTCATCTATTCCTAACCTTTCTCTCATCAAACAGTGGGAGGAATCTTATGGGATGACATTCTCTGCTGTTACAGCAAGGGCACTACATTAAAAGATTGCTAGGGCATCAGCACATGACGATTTGGCCTTTTTGTCATTTCTAATAAGCTTAATGAAAACGGCAATATTCACCCTCCTTTCTTGAGGCATTTAACTTTGTGCCTAAGGTGGGAGCCCCTGTGGGAGTGGAGGAGGCTCCCAGCACAGCTGTTCTCAGTCGCTCTCTAAAGGCTGCCATTACTGCAAAGGGGTTCTTAGGGCCCAGCACAAGCATCCAAGCCAAAGGTCTAAAATTATCTCCTGGCTCTGTTATAGCCAATTTTCCTGCATTTCACATGGCCAGGCTGCGTGGGACACTGTGATCAGAACCACCCCACACAAAGGTGTTCAAAACAGTCACTCATGGAAAATTCTGCTGCCTTGGTAAAATATAATGACCTATAATGACATATAATTCAGTTTGTGGAGGATTGTAATTAGAGATATACCAAAGCTGAAGAATTGTGTAGGTGAATTGCAGTTTGTAGAATTATAGGGCCTGCTCTTTCTGCCATTTAATCCTGTAGGCTCTGAGCCATGGAGTAGTTGCAACTCCACTCCTCACACCCCATTGAGCAGGGCAGAAACTGAAACTTACTCCATCTCCCATTGGGAATTGCTGCTCAGCAAGTACAAAACCCAGAGAGGTGGAGAATATCATAACCCAAGAATAACTTAAAGCTAGGATGTTTCCAGGGAAAAAAGAGGCCTAAATTCACTTGGGTGCAAGAGGGAATTGAATGTGAGGATGCCACATTCTGAGCAAGTGATAAGATACTGCACAAAACCAGCAGCATACGACTAAAAATTCAGTTTTAACAGCAACTGTTCCTGCTTCTGCTTTAGAAAGAAAGAAGAGGTGCCATCCCTGCTGTAGAATTCAGAGGTGGTAGTCTCAAGTGGAGAGAAGCACTTATCTGCCACCCTGCATGAGGCATCTCATCCCTGGACAGAAATGGCATTTATTATATAGCCTATTTTCAGTGTTTCTCCACAGGCTGACCTTAGATGGCTTCCCAGCCAGTGCTCTGCTTTAGCTGCTCTCATCTTTGGGCACTCCCTGCTTTGGGGCATCACTCTTCCTTCCCAGGCACTTCATGGAGACATTAAGCATATAGGCAGGGATGGGGCATTTCAGTGCAGCAGTGAAGCCCCCAAACATCTGATTGTACCAGCACCAGAAAAAATTGAATGTCCTACTATTTCCCCATCTCGTGAGGGGGAACACCACTGTGAGAGAGACAGAGCATTAAACACTGTGAGATGCTCAGAAACCATAATGAAATGAGGGCTGTAGAAGAGCACCAAGGTATGCTCAGTTGCAGCCCCCTTGATTTAGGAGCATCTGAACTGGTCTCTGCCTGAAGTTACTGTAGCAGTGATTTTCTGTGTCAATGCTTAGCACACAGGAATTCACATTACAGAATACCATGGCAGTTTTCTTCTCCTAGATGTTTAATATTTTTTAACACATGTACATGTTACCCAAAAACTTATGACTGATTTTTTAAAATTCATCAATTGTTTTTTTCTAGGTCTTAGTTTCATTTACAGCCTTCCAAATATGATTCTGTGTCATGGCAGTGTTACAGACTGAAAGCAAATGCTTCCCTGTTTGGGAAAAAATGGTGTTGTGTAACTGACAATTACTTCTCAGGCATAAGGCACAGAGACCTATTAACTTTTTCATTGGAGTTAAAGTGTCCAACATTTGATGCATAGTCAGAAATATACTGGGGATCTATGGAGAACATGAATTCCTATTACTGAAACCCTGGCCTTTTTTTGAGCTGTGAAATGCTTTTATGAAAGAACACTGTTATTATGAATATATGCACTTGAATTGTAAATTCTCAGGGTGTAATCTCAGACTTGGGTATGCATATGTGAGATAGTGATACAAGAATACATACGACTTCATTGCTTGAATAAACTGATGTTAAAAGTAGTGATTTACTTTTCATGGTATTTTTGTCTCTTAGCAACCTCAATTGTTTTCCTCATAGCGCATTTATGTTTGAGTTATTCATTAACTTACAGTACTTGAAAGTGGTTATTACTATAATCTTTTGGGTTATGAACTGTTCTTTTGGGCTGCAAGCTAACAACAAGAGAGGCAGCCATTTTATCTTTTAAAAGTTAGATATCATCTAAAAGTTTTTAAATGTTATCAGATGAAGTAATTCTCTTATTGGACTATTAACTGGGCTGGATAACATGTGAGACATCTTTTCTGGATAATTTAGTCTCAGACCTCAAGCATGCATAAATGAAAACATATTCTAAACTTTCACATGAACTTTATGCATCATCTATGGATCTGAATTACATGTTTTGAGCAAATGCATTTCTTGGTTCTATTTATTGGACAAGGCTACTGCCTACTTCTCTCTTCACTTTTCTATAGAAGTTCTTTTCACTGGAGATTTTTTATTAACTTACTTCAAGACTATTAACCTAACACAGCCTAATAGTTGTTATAGTTGTATAGAAAGCTCAGTTATTAAATTTCCTGTGGGATGTTATGGTAATCATCTCCGTCACAAAAATTGCAAGAGAAGGAAAAAAAAAATACAGTGGTTGCAAGGATTCATGTTTATATTGATGTCCTTTTCAAAGGATGTAGGCTCAGATGATATCCATGAAAATATACCAAAAACATAGGAACTGTTGAATACACTTCTTGATATTTCTTCCTTCCTTACTATAAAAGCACTTATTACTTTTTATGTGTGGAAATTATTAAAATCATACAGCAATAATATTTCACTATAAGGAAATGGTTATCTTGGAACAAGTATTGCTCTATAGCATCCAAATCATGAATAGAACTATTAATAAATGTGGTCTTTACTGCAGCAGCGGAACTGAGATGAAACTTGACAACCAGGAGAGGGATCTGATTGTCTAAATCAAATAAGGGTGGAAAGTGAGTCACTGGTCTTTATAACCATGACAGCAAAAATACAGTTCTGGACTGTAGCAGTCAAAGTGTTTCCTCAGAGAAACAGAAATACTGATAATTGAGTCACTGTGGGCAATAAGCTGATGTATCTGAGACATCTCTATGAGGAAGATGTACTTGATAATCAACCATGCCTGACCTACAAGTGGCAATGGGAAGCTAAATAAAACATCTTTTCATATTGCACTTGTCACAGATGTTTGGGCCCCTGAAGTGCTCCTTGGGATTTGTACCTGTTTAGGTTCATCGATCAATAATGGAAAGGGAGAGAATGGAGCCCAAGAGAAGAACGTGTTTCTTCAACTTGACATTTAAGGAGCTGTTAAACTGCTCCTTTAGGTCCACAACTTTCCAAGAACTCCATTTCATTCCCATGCAACAAGAAATTTTACTTTCCTCAAAAGAAAACTTTCCTCTAAAAGTGAAGAAATAAAACATTTTTGGCTGTACTTAAATGAAACTACAACTTCTCAGTGGCACTCCCCGTGCCATTAGGAAGTGAAAGCACTTAAGGCTCATGAATTCTGCTTTGATGTGTCTTTTAACAAATGGAGATAAGCCAGGATTAACTGATGTATACATGGTGCTTCATGAGCTGGTTATAGATACACTGAAATCTTCACACAGAGTTTTGCAAGAGCATGTGAAAGAGAATACAAATCTCCTAAGCTTTCCCAAAACTTAATTTTACAAATGCCAGTAATGTGCACTACACACACTCATCCAACACGAACCGACTGTTCATTTGCACACCTATATGAAGACTGGTCTCGTCAGGATATCTGTGTTTCCCTTTGTCAAGTCTTTTCACATACAAAATACAAAACATGATGAATTTATGTGGTTATGTTTCTAATAGCATTTCTTGGAAGGAGGTTTTTTTAAAAAATCCACAGTATAGACTGTTTTACACTTAGATATACTCTGATGTTTGGCATTCCAAATCAGCCTTATTTAGGTGTCTTCCAGAGGAAGACCAGCCTGGTTTGGCTATTTTAGGCCTTTGATGACACATCTTCCAAGGTCAGAAATATTTTTCATTGCCAGAGACCCTCATGCTTGCTGTACATAAGGCCAGTGGTGTGGAAGGAAAAGACAGTGCCCATATTCAGTGAACATATTGTTTCATATATTTGAATGTTTGCTTTGGATCAGCTGCTACACTCCCTCCTTGTTTTCAAACCTACTAGAGCACCATCCTGCTAAAGGTCACCTGGCTACAGTTAGCCTGTGAAAATTACATTCTTTCTTCCAATGTATAAGTAATTCCTCTCCAGATTTTTTCCTTTTTTTTTTCCAGAGATAGCCCAAATCTATATATGACTCTAGTTCTGGAGAACACATTCCTCACCGTAAGGATCACTTTATAATTTTGAGAATGTTGAAAATGGAAAATATTGATTACAGTAAAAAAAGCCTGTGAAACTATTGTTTGCAATATTAACCTAACGGCCCAAATTAACAATGAAATTTGGCCACCAGGAATATTACAGAGCTACCATAAACCTCTAGTGCTTTAACTGAAGGACTTCCAGAAGAAGAGATGCACACTCTGGGGAGAGAAAAAGCACTACAATTCTTTCCACAAAGTTCACAGATCTTCATGCCCTGGCTGTTGGCTCTTACTGATTCAATCTGAGTTGCCACAGTTTTTCACTTATTATCAGTGACCTCGGCTTTGTGCTCATACCTTACAGCAACCAGAATTAAAGTTTACTGTGGTAGAAACTTTACAAAAAGAAAGCCTAGAAGGCGGTGAAAGGATGCTGAAATCGAGAAGGTGAACAGAAGGGAGGCTGAGGACAGAGGTGCTGAGAGGGAAAGGGGCATCTACCTCTTACTGCAGAAAATCCTTGGAATGTTTAAAGACTTCTTTGGTAATGCTCACATCTACTTCTACCAGCTGATATTACTCACTGATATGTTTTCACTGTAGATGCCCAATCAGACAAAACCCCAATTAAAAACAAAAAAAGAAAACCACCTACCCCAAAAAACCCCCCAAAAAACAACCCATCCCCCCACCAAAAAAAAACAAAAAAACCCACAAAAAAACCAACAAAATAAAACAAAAAAAACCCAAACCATCAAAAAAACCCCAAACCATCAAAAAAACCCCACAAAAATCAACAAAATTTTACCACACTCTGGTAGAAGAGTGTGAATGGGGACAAGAAAGGATTCCCCAAGCCTGAAAACGTCTCCCTTGTGTAGTTACTTGTTTGAGGAAGTCTAGAAGTAATTGCATTTTAATTGGACATAATCTTATTGGAACAGGGAATAGTGAATTTACCACATTAAATAAATAAAATCAAACTACTTTCTAATTACCTTCTTACAATCTCAGTAAGGAATTCACAGTTAGATTAGGGTGTTTCAGGCAATTACAGTAAAGACTTCCCAATTCAGAAAAGAATCCAGCTGGCACTTGAAAGGCAATACTGTTCTTGCAGTGCAAAGTGCAACATTCTCCTGGTTTCCTTTAGCCTTCTTTTTTCTTCTCTTTTTTTTTTTTTTTTTTAAGAATAATAACCTTTGGAAGGAAGTGTTAGATCCTAGAGCAGTACATCGTAGTGCATGTTTCAACCCACAGAACACGGCGAAAAAGTAACTTAAAGCAGAACCCATTTGTTTCTATACCACTGGCTATCACTGTAGCTGTACATGCTCCATGTCCTGACAAAACCGACAGACAGACTAGGTGTAGTGAAATGCAAGTAATGTTTTCACACATTCGTTTTTCATTCTAAATCTACAGCTTAAAATGGATTGAGTAGAGGGGGTGCATGCCTGATAAATGTCAGCTTAAGATACTTAGAACTGGCTAAAGCAGCATCAGAGGAGTGCCTGCCCTATTTGAGAAGTTGTGGAGAATAGAGAAAGGAAGCAAACACAGCACCTTTCCTTAAAAAAGGGAATCAAGCATTTACAAACTGATCCAATTATTTTACCATAGAAATTCTCCTAAAAATAATTAGCTAAGATCTTAAATGAAGACATACTAACACAAACTTGTTATGAACAAATGCTGTCAAACCAGAATAGCTTTTTCCATCACTGCATGACAGGCAGAAGCCCTTGTTTTGGCAGAAGCCATTGGTGTGCTTGTCAAGTATGGCATAGAATTTCACAGGCAAAACAATGGATTAGGCTTCACTTTTCTAAAACATGATACAACTACTGTAGGCTGGATATAGTATTAGTTAGAAAATCTCATTCAGATAGTAGTTATTTTTTGTTGAACATCAAAATGGAAGGTTGTACTATTCAGTAGGGATATAGTGGTAGGACAAGGGGTAATGGCTGTAAACAAGGAGAGAGTAGGTTTAGATAATAGGAAGAAATTCTCTACTGTGACGGTGGTGAGGCACTGGCACAGGTTGCCCAGAGAAGCTGTGGATGCCCCATCCCTGAAAGTGTTCAAGGCCAAGTTAAGACGGAGCTTTGAGCAACCTGATTTCATGGAGGGTTTCCCCTGCCCATGGCAGGAGGGTTGGAGCTGGATGGCCTTTAAGGTCTATTCCACCCCAAACCATTCTGGGATTCTATGACATGCACTGGATTCAGTACTATTCAATAACCTCCTGTAGCACCTGAAAAACTGAACAGAAAGTATATGCTATTAAATTTGCAGGTAACAAGAGGCTGAGAAAAGACTGCCTTGGAAACAGAACTGCAATACAAAATGAGCTCCTGTGGAGGGTTCTGGAAAAAAAGGACAAAATTCAACAGGAATAAGTAGAAGGTATTTATTTCAGGATATTGAAGTTTACAAGTGTCTAGGGAAACAATTCATTAGAAATATTTTCCTAGAAACTCTAGGGACATCACAAGCTCGAAATCAGTTACGAACATCTTAATTGTTAAAAATGTGTGTGTTTATTAGAATATGGCCTGCAAGACACAAGAAGCAGTCCTTACTCTCTGCACCACACTGGTAAATATTTTGCCCTAATACTGCACTCAGCTTTGGAAACTGCGCTCCAAGGAAAACCACTGAATGCTAGGGATAGTTCAGAGAAGAAATTGATAAATGGTTTATATAAAAGGAATGAAAAAAATTGCTTTTCATGTTCATGCCTAATGATTCCAGTAGTAACAGGCTAGAACATTTCCTGCTAGGCTGGAAAGATTTGTGTTAGATAGTAGGAAAACTGCTAATAATATGGCTCTAGATCTCTACACTGCCTGGGAAATTGGGTTGGAATAACTGATTTACGATATGGAGCAGTACCTCTTTACACACTTCCATGAAATATATTGTCAATTTTGAAGAAAATAAAAATATTTAAACTATTTATAATCAGATGGCACTAATACCTGGAGAAATCTGCTTTTTAATGTATTTGCAATTGTAAATAAGTATGTGATAATCTTACCAGTTGCTGCTCTATCATAAAAACCTTTTATGACAGCTCTTTTTAGACTTGTAAAGTACATATTTGGATAACTGTATTTCATAACTACCTAAATTCACTATAACTGACAAATTCAGTTCATTCCCATCTTGGTCATTACTTATAGCAAATTGTAACTAAGACTAGTTAACAGACTGAATTACAGGAATTAGCCAAAAGCTGTTCATTTCAGCTGTCTGAAAAGAAGAGCATTGGAAACACACAGATTTGCTATCAAAAACTCAAAGTATAGTGAAGTGACATGACAGATTCATGAGTGGCCCCATTAAATGCAAAAAATCGTGTCATGGTATGGAAGGGTTCTTTAGCTGTAAGAGTAGCAGCAGTGTAGCTTACAATAAATTCTGATGTACCAGAGAGCAATATACAGATTTCACAACAGGAGAATTACTGCCACTATGCCAGACACTATTGGCAAAAGTCTAATTGGCATTTTGAGAACAAAAGAAAAATATTTAGATCTGAGCTGCAGTTTTCATAACGAGACAGAACCATAAAGAAAAATATGTTAAAAAAAATTGTAAAAATTATTCTTCCTCCATTAAATTGCTTGAATTTAATTTTTCCATAAGTTCAATCTTCTTACATGAAGATCTGAGTAATTTTCATGACTTAAAATGAAAGCACAGATGTTTTGCTTAGTTTTTGCGTAGTTGTGGACTCACATCACTGGGTCTTGCTTTTGAGATTAAGAGAATCTTTTTTAAATAAACACAGGCAAGACTGCCAAGAGGCCCAGGTAGCTCAGCTGAAAATGGGACTTCCTGGATTGGAAATATTTATAGTATTTAATACTCAGGGAATCGAGGTCCATGAGATTCTGTTGCATCATCTCTACTCCCGGTGCCTTGACTCCTGTGTAGTCACCTGCATCAGCAAGGTGTATGTCTGGGTTCAAAAATATTTTCTGGGTCGTGACAGTACTTTTTTTAATTTAGTATTTTTCCCAGACTTTCTCTTTTCCAGGACTTTTATTGATATTGTTTCATATTGTTTCATACTTGCTACATTAAAACAATGCCTAGTAGTTTATCATTTATAATTGAAATTGAATCCATTGTCTGACAAACGAATATTAGCTCTTTAGTAGAAAGATTAGTTTAATTAAGAATGAATGTCATTCTTTCACTGTGCCAAATTCTCTAAGCTGATAATTTGTAACACTTGGATTTTTCCTGAAATATCTACAGGTATTGCTACCCAAGCAATGCAAAACATTTTTACCACACATGAAATTATGTTTTTAATATGTTAAGCTTCACTTGCCTCATTACTTAATCATCCTGATGAAACTGCATTCATCAGCAGAGTGGCATTTAAGTTCTGCTGTGACTTCAGCAAGAGCCCATTCATGATGCAGGAGAAATCCTTCAGCTGGCATTAATGGGATTTTGTACAATGAGCTGCAGTGTCAGCCCATTCCCTCTGCTGAGGAGGACAGAGCTGTAACATCGGTGAGGGACAGTCGTTCCCTCCATGCCAGCCAGTGTCCAGCTGGGCCTCAGGGGAAGCCAGGACAAACCTCTCACTGGGGACACCTCTGCAGGCACTGCTTTCCTCCTCTGCACTGACTCCCTTCTGCCTCACTCCAACAGAGACCAGGTGCTTTGTTAGGGCTTGGGGCAAAGAGAAATGCAGAGGCAGCATGAGGTGAACAGAGGTACGTAACATGTCTTGCACGCTCCTTCACAGACAGGGCTCTGTCTAGCTGGCATGTTTTATGGTATGGCTGCACCAGGAAGCAGGAATCTAGATTAATTTTTTTAATTTATTTTTGGGAGAGGGCTATCATTCCTACAAATTTCTTCCTAGCCTGTTTTGCACCAGTCATCCAGCTTCTGAGATATTAAAGACTCTTGACCAGCTCCATAACACAGTTCTTTATCTAAGGCAAGACTAAAACATGGACTTTCTTCCCAGAATTTTTAAAATGTGCACATGACATTTGCATATTCTTTTCAAGATATTAGAGAAAAGTATTAAATGTCTCTGTCCTGTAGCTCTTAAAGAGAATACCAGTATTGGCTGACATACCAAGATCAAATATTTTATTAGGTCATACTGATGACATGATGATTTTTTGCCTTTTCTTTTATACCCTTTTATTCCTTTTTACAACTTCTGTATTCTTAGTGCTTTTTGCCTACATTCTTGGACTTGTTTGTTCAGCTAGGAGACTAAACATGTTAGAAGCTTCGTAGGTAGGCATCAAAATGCCCCCAAGATGACACCAAGGTCCTCTCCAGAACACATTCTGTAAACTTAGATAGAGCCATCCAGGGGAAGGTTCCTTGGGGAGGGAGGCTCATTCAAGCCTCTCATTGGGGAATTTTTGATAGATATGCTAATTAGTAAACCTATAATGTGATACCAGGTCTTTGGTGTGGTGTGCATTGCAGTGGGCATTGAGGGGCATTCAACTTGGGCGTGGTGCACCTAAGGATCCTTAAAACAAACACCAAGGTAAAATCCCTTTTTGCCTTCTTACCGTGTCTGACTCTTAAGACCAGGAAAAGGCATCAATACTAGGTACTAGAATTTTTCTATGAGATAGCTAGGGAAACCAGAGCTCGCATTTTGCCCCAAGTCCTTTCCCCAACACCGTGATCTAATGCTAGCGGCAGAATTAATTTTCCTCATCATGGATACCTAATACCCTCTGAGGTGCTCTAGTGATATCAAATAAGTTCCACAAAGGACTGGCAAATTGATGCAGTGCCCACTAGAAATCCACACTTCACTGGTACAGCCAAAGGAAGTTCAGCAAAACCAGCCATTGACCTACAATGGCATTAAACATGCACAATTTGGCAAACAGATGCTGCCCAATCTGTGTCTCCTCTGGGTAGTGGAGACATTCCTGTGAAACATGAAACTGGGGAGGGCTAAATACTTACATATCAGCAACCAACTTCAATTTTGAATCTCTGTGGGCTCAGAAGCTTGGACAAACTTCTGCATAAGCAAACATTTACACATTTATAAATTGAGATATTTTATTTGCATCCTGAATCCCATCTTCCATGGCTTGGATTGTTCTAGGGCTGTGGTAGCATTTCTTGAGTTTTGACCTTGGGTTATTGAACTTTTCAGCTTTAGTCTGTACAGATCTGTATTCTGACTACTGGGCTGTCCTCAGACAGTTTATTGCCTTTCCAGTGGCTCTCCTGTAAATAAAACTGAGAGCTCTACCTTCATCTTACCCACCTTTTTCCTCAGCATTGTTACAGAACAGATTCTTTCCCAGCTGGTATGTACCTGGATAATCACATCCTCTATTGTATAATCACACCCTCTATTGTAAGACCAGTGCTACACAGCCCAGCTTTTAGCTGTTTCACTTCTTTGTTGTACTAATATCATTGTTTCTGGCACAGCTTTTGCCTCTTTACCTTTCTTTATCCAAGCCAAAGTTTGCAAATATTGTGTGTGCTTTTGGGCTGCTATTTTATTTTTTGATGCAGTGTCACCTTTTGTGTCCAGCCCTAATTCTTTTGAATTAGGATCACTGCCTCAATCCTCCAGTCCATGCTGTGCACACTGCTGTCATTTGTAAAGCCCAGACAAATAATATAACTCATTGCTAATATTACCTTCTCTCCTGTCCAATCTCATCGCCCTACCCAAAAAACACTAAGCTAGTTCTTGAGCTAAATATGGCAAATACATGCTGGCTCTGAGCCATTTTTCACTTTGGATCACTTTTCTTCTATTTCATGTTGCCTCTCTGTCATGGCTGCTGTGTCAGAGCCCTCTCCATTCCTAATCACCTTCAGCCTGAATGGAGACGTGGGGGTGTCTTAATTTTCTTGGCAAACCCTAATGACTCTGAAGGGTTAATTCTATTTCCTAGTGTAAGTCTGCACATCTGCCTCTTCTGTTGGCATCCAAAACAAATCTAATTATTTTGCCAGTGTAGCTGTCCTGATCACTGAGTGCTGTTAAAAAATAATCATAAAATCCACCACCAGAAGCATAGCTGCCCTCAGACTTCGTGCTTTTGTGCTGCAACCCACCAGTTGCAGAATCAGTGATGTGTGAGTAAATCTCCACATTTCATGAGTGTCAAAGCAAGCAGAGCTTTTATCCTCACCAGTCTCTCTCTCAGGGTGATGTTTTCATCACTGCAAAACTGACTCCATATTACTTCTTACTGAGCAATTTCAGAGAGGCATTTCACTGCAGGAGCATGATTCATTTCCATCTAAAATAATTTATCCTGTACATATCTCAAGATATTTTGTTGCAAAAAAATTTTGTGCTGTTGATTCCACAAAGTACAGACAGAATTGCTTAGAAATTTTATTGTGGGAGGGTTGCCTACCTTGTGAAGTAAAGCACAAGTATCATCCTGATTACATTTCTTTCAAGCTGATACAATTTTAACAGATGAACCTCACCTACCAGTGGCTACATATCAGTTAATAGAAGATTTTAACCTATTTATCCATTTAATTCTGTCTTCTGATTAGCTTCTGCAAAGGTGCTTGCCACTCTCCCCTGCCTATACACCAAACTCCTGATTTTGATCCCCTGACAAGGGTATGGTAGAGGAAGTGCCACTCCCTTTTGTCCCCCATTTAGAATGCAAGCTCTGGGGTGCAGCCCTCTCTTTGAAAGAAGCCCCTGCATGGTGAGGCATCATGCTGCCAGTTTGTGCAGGGAGTACAGGAGGTGATAATTCGCCATGAGATGATCCACAGTGAAGTCTCATTAAAATATGTTTCTCATATTTATTACACAATATAGTGACAGGGATTAAAAATCATATTTAGAATGCCTTTGGGTACTTTAATTGGTCTAGGGCAGATGATGCTGGTCTAAGATAACTATATTAGTGTTAGAAAAGCAATTCACCATCATCAAATTCTGTTCTTTTCCTTCTTCCTCTGTTATTTACAGAAAATTTTACATTTTTATAGACATTAATCCAGAGCAAACCAGAAAAATCAGTGAGTATTTTTTAAAAAATATATGTTGTGAAGATCATGTTCTAGGCACAGCTGTGCTGTTTTCTAATAGTTTCTTAGCAATAAATGAGGCTGTGATGAACACCCATTACCCAACCCCTAGCCCAACATTTTTTCCTTTCTCCTTTACTGCAGGAATTCAGGTTTTTCTTGTCCATACATGAATTTCATTTCCAGCTGACATATATGACATGGTAACAGCTTCCTTAGGGTCAGTATCCATTTGAAAGATTAAAAGACTTTTAGTTCTTCTCTGGGGCTTTTTAGAAGTCAGTTCTTAAGAAAAATTACTGTTTCCTGTGTGAGAGCAGCATCTTAGTGCTTCAGACATCTGCAGGAGGCACTGCTTTGCATCTGTTGCACATGCTTTATGGACCATTCAAAGAATAATTTAGTCAAATATGGGGAAAAAGATTACTACAGTCCTATTCAGCATTCAAGTTTGATTTCGGTCCATAACGGCAGCATTTGAAGCATGCCTTTCTGCCCTGAGGTGAGCCGTATATACACTTAAATAAACACATATACAAACCCACTTCACAACGTTTCCATGTTCCTGTGTATAGTTGATGACTTCAGAGCACATGCATGAGCAGTTCTTTGCTCCATTCTTTGAAATATTCAGCACTAAGCACTTTTATTAATTCAAGGACAAGGGCTGTTTTTAATTCCTCTTCTTTTTTCCCCTCAAAGCAATCTAAGAAGAAAAAGGTATAATATCTCTTCAAAACTGAAGTATTTATGGCTAATTTGGAACAGCACATTTTCTGTGACAATTTTTAATTTATTGCTGTATAAATGATGATAGAGATGCTTCGCAAATTACATACTGCTCATAATGAAAATTATGTATGACACACTATGGAGTTGGTCTATAAACAATTTTCAGAGAGTACTTTTACTTCAAATCATTTGAAGTAGACTTGAAGAAGACCTCCTGAATCATTTAGGCTACAGAATGTGCTATGTCATATAATCCCCATCATAAATTTATTATTGAATTTCACCTAAAAGTAAGTTCATATTTCATTCCTCACCTCACCGCTCCAGAATGACTCTTGTGGCCATGTTTAAGAAAGGCCTTTGGATTTTTAGCCAAAATTTAGTTATTACCACCTTATTCTTGTCTGGTTTCATATATGTTTTCACCTTACCCCCTCACCTTGCAGCATGTGCCTTGGAGGACACATTTTCCTGGAGGTTTCCTATGTAAGAGAGAATTTTTCCTTTCATACTCACACAACACATCGACAAACATGAAATGATTTTCTACTGATTTCCCCACAAATCTTAGAGCTCCTGTGTAAAAAAATCTCTAAGTATCAAATGTTCCTTTTCTCTACTGACTTTTTCTTTTATAGTTTGTGTGCTTTCTCTTGGTCCATACACCAGCAACAGCCAACACACAACTGGTATTACAAGATCAGCTGTGAGATCAGAATTACTTCATTTGTCCACCTCTTCAGACTTCTTTTCTTCCCTCTAATAAAACCTATTTTTAAGCCAATTTTTAGGCTTTATAAGTGAAGAAAACTAGCTCATTCAGTATGAAAATGTTAGTTTAGTTTTCCTATTTCCCCTTTTGCTGGGAGGCACAAATAAGCATGTTAGCACTGACTCCTTTATATCTAAACTTGTCCCTTTTTGCTTCTAGTCAGGTGCTGACAGAAGCATTGTACAGGGTAAAATGAACCGTGGCTTTTGTGATTAAACAGATTTATCTTCAAACATACTCTTCAAGTCAGATTGAACAACAGTCCTCCTGGGAAACTCTCTAGCTTCAAACATACTGATTGGTTGTTCAGCCAGCAGTGATTTTTTTATTAAATATGTTACTGTGTGATAGCCAGGTTTTCCGATTTTTTATTCCAAACTATGTCAAGAAATATTCTGAGACACAAACTAGGGGCATAAATAAAGCTTTAGGAATATTAAGACCACCCTTCATAGCAATATCCAGCATGGATGCCTGTACGGTGTCCCAAAGGAGATTTGGTTGTTAACACTGGAGTCCTTGAAGCACCTCTTCAAAAAGCATGGACAGAGCACCACTGTGCTAGAAATACTAGTCACTGCAATTAAGGCCAATTTCTTTGCAAAGATGTCAAGTAGGAGTTGATTTTTTCATACTGCAGTGGTAGATGATTAATTCTCACCCAATTACTTCTGGTAACAAAAGTTCAGGAAAAAAATCTGATACTGCTTTCAGCACTGTGGTTTCCTAGCCTTTACTGTTACTGGGTGCACAGTAAAGAAAGATGGATAAATTCTCTCATCCATACAAAAGCACCATAATATTGGACCCCTTCAGCTTTTATTTATATGGTTTAATCCCTCCTATGGCTCCTCCATTTCATCCTTGTCTCAGAGTTGTCTGAAAGCACTATCTAGTCTGAAATTGTCTTGGAAAACAGCCTCACAGCCCTGAACAATTTGCACATGGGCATTCTCTCATCTTTTTTCACCACTTCACCCGCAAGTGCATTTTGAATTGCAGCAGCTGGCACAGAGAAGAGTCACCAGAAGCAAAAGATTAACAGCTCATACATTAAATAGTAGCTTAGGCAATATATGTACTGAGGACATTACTGTGATTTACCCTCATCAAATACAGCCTCTATCTTAGTCCATTTAAACAGATACTTGAAGATCATCCAGTTCAATTCCCCTGCCATGGGCAGGGACACCTTTCACTAGACCAGGCTGCTGGAAGCCCCATCCAACCTTGAACACTTCAAAGATATATTGATTTTGTAAATTTTTGCTTATATGCTCTAGCAGATTTATCTAGGGGAAACTTTTCCTTGTGTGTTTCCACACTGCAACTTACTGTGTTGATGCCTACTTCTAGCTGAGAAGCACAAGAAAGCTGGAGTCCAGCTTGAGAATCTAATTTTCTGACACTACTCCTTCTCCTGAAATGTAATTTATATTCTATGAGAAAACACCGAGGAATTTCAGATGTTCTGAAATCTGAAATCAAATCCTATAAGATACAACTGATTCTTTATTTGTTTACCTTTCATGCAAATTAGTTTCAAATTATACATTTTATCATTATGTTTATTTACTGCTCATTATTAGTTATGATAGTTTACTTTTCACTGATTAAAAGCTTCGTTTTTCAAGTGTTTGCTTGGAGTTTAATCAGCAAGTAGCATTTCTAGAAATAGTTTATGATTTTTCTGTCAATGCGAAATAAATTTCACTGCCATTATGGCAGCATTTTCTGTATTCCTTTTTGCCTGGTGCTAAACTTAGCTCTATTACTGAAGAACAGAAATTGCACATTACTTGAGATTTCAGGAATTTCTTTATAGCACCAGGAGCAGCTGTTAAAAACTCCTTTAAGAACACACACCTGAGTCACTGAGGTTTCCTCTGCAGCTGTGTGTGCTGTTATGTGCACAACTGGGCTCATTCAGCCTCTTGTCCCAGGGACTGGGAATGTCCATCAGCTCTGCTAAATTGGAATCAGGTGAGAAGCAGCACTTTAGCTAAGAACTGATTTTAAACATGTTTATAGAGAAAGAAGATGCTCTAAAATGAGTGTTTATTACATCAAATTGTTGAGCAGAGGCTAACACTCAGTTTCCATCTCCTAAAAATGTAATTTCTTAGCATGTGTCCTTCTATATCCTAATCCAATGGTAAATTTCTTTTTTTTTTTTTTTAATTTTAGCTCCAAAAGAGAGCAGTATTGAGGCCTGCATGGATTACAGAATTCTTCTCCTGTATCCCTCTATCTAGTTTTGTCTTTTGGGGAATCACACACTGCATGCAAGCATACAAAATTCAGGCCCTTGACATGAAACCTGGCATTTCAAGGATCATCTGTCTAGGAGAGTTACTAACATAACTACAATTTATGTGTAAGCTGCTGTATCTGCCAGCCAAGTGTCAGGAACTGGACACAGCCTCCCGAATTAGAAGCACCACTTAGAAGTCCTTCACTCTCTTTCACCAAAAAATAAACATGATAGTCATTGGAGTGACATGCCAAAAGCAAAGCTGCATTTTTCAGAGGTAGAGAAGTTTTAGCTAACACATACCCACATGTTTGCAGCTGTTTCACCAATATTGCCCAATGGCTTCAAGACCATTTTAGTTTTAAAACTCTCTGGCTGCTGAGGAGTTTCTACCACCCAAGTTCACATGCTTGATTCAGTCAGAAATTTGACTGACCACTCTATTCTTTTTTTCTTTTTTTTTTCCTTTCTTTTTTTTTCTTTCTGTTCTGTGGGGTTTGGGGTTTGTTTTGTTTTTGGGTTTTTTTTTTTTGTTGTTGTTGTTCTTTTTTTTTTAATAAACATGAAAAAATCTTAGAAGGTCTAGATCTATTAATTTATGAAGCTCACAGTTCCAAGAAGTAAATCCATCACTGTTTTTGTATATTACTTATGATCAAAGCCCAGGCTGAAGTAATGATAAGCAGCATCACTGCAGTGCACTCTGAACATTAGTTCCAAGAGGGGGTGGAATTAGATTTTTGTGGTGATATTTAAAAACAGCCCTCCTGGAGCCTGACTTTCACAGTGTGTTTGGATCTCAAATTTACAGGACAGTGTCCACTGTAAATTTAATTTATTTTTATAAGATTAGTGGAAAAGAAAAAAAAGAAACAAAAATGACAAACAAGGGCTCGATCCCCTTTGTACAGACTAGTCTCACAAGTGACTCACTGATTCATTGCTTAGTTCATGAGGTTTCTAACTCACAAGTTCTCTAATTCATAACTTACAACTTGTACCTTGTGCACCTACGCACAACTTACTGGCCAATGGTGAAGAGAGTTCATTCTCTGTCATCTGCCACACCACAGTCATGCCCTTTATCACGCCAAGCACAAAAGGCTCAACAGTCCAGCTGCTGTTGGATGTGCTTCCAGAACATTTTGGGTAAGGTGACATATTCTTGACTTTGAGCTTGGAATTTGGTCTCGCAGGAGACAGCAAGCTGCAGGTGGCAGTGGCTACGTGATGACCTTTAGCCCACTCTGGCCATGGTGTCCTGCCTACGTGTTGTCCTTGCTTTGACCTAATGGCACTGCTCCCAGCATGCATCAAGCTTCAGCATGAGCTGGGTATTAGGCCAAATCTAAGCAGGAATTGAGCAAACAGTCCCACCTAACTAATTTTCCCATTACAAGTACATTACAGCTTTTGGCTGTTAAGTGACTTACTTGGTTAAAAATCCTTCCATTTATATCCCAGATGTGTAGGACATTCTCTTTTCTTTTTCTCAGACACTCTTGTGTTGCCAAACCATATACAAAAGTGAGATATTTGATTGCAAGTATGGCCGCCATACATGTTATTGTCTGAGAAGGGATAGAGATGTTGTTTGCCCACAGAAAGTTTTGCAGAATACATTAGAGCTGTTACTCAGTGAGACCTGCAGGATATCAAAAGGACTATTTTCTTTCAGTAAGCTCAGGGGGATTACAGAACTGTCACTCTGGCCTCTATATATTCTATAGTATCTTCTTTTGCTTCAGTATAAATAATGAATTTACAAAACAAATAGGGAAGAGCCCAAATGCTCTCAACAAACTGATATAGCAGAATTGATACTATACAGCTACTAGACCTGATCCTAAAAATCCTCAACAACACATACTAGAAATTCAACTGCATCCACAAGATTAAAAAAATTAAATTTACAGTACTCTATAACCCCTCCCTCAAATGCTTTAAAATTAAATGGAATTAAGTTCGTTAGCTGCAAATGGAGACAGAGTTTAAAGTCAAGTGCAATGTACTGGTGAGAAAATAAAAAAAGTCAAAACATGCTCTGTCCCAGTTCTGTCTCCCACTGAACAGACACATGCCTTAGGCTTACATGCCTTGCATCTGCTCACATACGCACTTGCTAGAGCTTGGCTTTCATCCTGTACACAAAATAATTCAACATCAGCCTCAGGTTTGTCTTTTGAGCCTGTCCCCATAGCTTTCTGTAAGTGCTCTTAACTTTAACTCTCTTGTTCATGCTACCTTCTGGGCTGCTCCTGTGTCACTCTCCAAATTACTTCTTCCTTGGAATTTCTTTCCTGTACATCTTTTTTATATTTTAGCCCCGTTATTCAAAGTCATATTTTGCCCTGTATAACATGTTTTGCCTTCTTACTGCCTAAACTTCAGGCAAACAGGAGCTCAATTAGAAGGGATGACAAATGGATGTCTTACTCTTCATATATTATGGAAAGGTAATGGTCTAAGAGACATTATACTGGATTTAAAGATTTACAAATGTGTTGAGCAGCTCTAACCTGTATTACCAAAATGTAAACCCTGCCTCCCCGTCCTTTTCTTTCTCCTCCCCCCTTTCCAGTTCAGCTTTCCTGATTTCACATCCCAGCCCCTCCCTTGAAACCACTCTGGTTGCCATCAGGGTGAACCAATTCTGCTCACTAAACCAGCAAAGAACAAACCCATCAGAAACAAATGCATCATTTTTGCCAGTTTAAGGAGCTGAATCAGCTCGTCACAGAACCTGTCAAGTGTCAGTGCCAAGCAAGGGAAGTAGGGCCAAGAAAGGGGAAAATAGTAGGACTGCCTCTTTTGGCAGATCCAGGCTGTAAATTCTCTTCTTGAGCTAAAATTGCTTACTCAAGGTAAGGCTGCATCAGAAGAGGTGTAATCTAGGTTTTGTTCGTTCATCATCTCTAGACCAGCTTTACTCTCAACCATAATGTCAGCACCTACTTAAAATGTAAAGACAAGCTCTACTCCAAATACAGTAACTCTCAGTTTTCAACCCTGAAGAAGGTTCTAGTATCAAAACATCATGCAATCATTCCACCAAATTTGGTGCTTAAGAGCTGTTTGGGTTTCCCACTAAAGTCAGTGGGAAGCCTGTTTTTCTTTATATAGCTTGATCATACTGGGACAAGTTACAATATTATGTTATATGGCTTAGCTTTTCTGCTATCTTTGCCAGAAAGTAAATATCTCAACAGAGCATCCACTAACTTTGTATAAGTACAGAAAATCTCTGTCATATGAAGATGAGCAATTACTAGAGCCAGAAAATAATTTTCTGTCACTTAAAGCATTAACATCACTACATAACTAGGAAATTAAGTCAATAGCTGACATTAACTGATTAATTTTTATTTTAAAGATAATTTTATCACCCATTAATCACAGTTACATCCCTTATTAAAAATCCTTCAACGTTAGTAATGGCTGACAAATATTAAGGCAGATTAAACAAATGTCTAAATGAAGGGAAGAATCCAAAATCCACCTTTTATACTTCCAGGTGCCTGGCAATAACTATATGGGAGGCTTGCTGTCCGAGTGCTTTCTCCAGTCCTGATTTAGTAAGGCAAAAAGTTTTACAGTTCTGCAATGATAAGACTGTGATGTAGAAATATAATCCAACCTTAAGAAAACCCTTAAGAAAAGTAAGAGCCATTTTTACTACAAGGCTGGGCAGCATATCCTCACGGGCTAGTGTAAAGTTAGGAATTTTGGCAGTCAGGCTCTCAAGGAGGTTGCATCTGCACCTTTGTGTGACTGTCTACAGCTGTGCTCAGGGTGCAAGTCACTGAGCCTCCCAGCTCACAGCCTTCTCTGCTGGAAATTGCACAGCTTTATGTTGCTGTTGTTACCAAGCACAGGTGCAAGATGGCACATGGCAGAGGGAATGTAGGAGAAGGGGGAAGCTGGGAAGTGAGAAACAAAACTTCTGATGCCTGTTAGGTTCCAGCCACTCACTGCTTTATTGTGTACCAGCACTCAAAAGACATTTCTTAACAATCAAGGTTCTCCCCAAGTAGTACACTTTTTGTAAAGCCCTTGAGATCATGAAATGTGTATTGCATTCCCATATAATTCTATCAGACATCTTCAAACACCAGTAAGAATCTTCTGAAAGTTCACATGAAATAAAGATTTGGATTTTGGACTCTTCTCAGGAAGTTTTATAAAGTTATGGTGTTCTCTCTCATGAAAGTTATATCGGTATAGCACAGCAGAAAATCGTGAGGAAAAAGTGATTATCTCCTATGGAAAATACGCTAGCTTTTTTTACTGTTGAATAGTTAATAGTTTAATCCAATTGTTTTAGTAGTTGCTAAATGACCTCAGTAACTTACAATATTTAATTGTAGCTGCTTTCTTAGAAAACTACTTTTCAACGAGAAAGTTCTTGACAAACAGGCTTTGGGAGCTATTACAATTTCATACACCAATGCAGGATAACATGGTAACTGTAGGTCTCAGTTATGTCAAATAAGAAGATAACTGATGAGAAGTATCTTTATTCTTTTTAAGAAAAAAATACAAGATTGTGAGGTGGCTTCATGTTCTGAGATTGAGTAAAAGATTATGCAGAGATTGAAAGACGATTTTTCGCAATGAAAAAAAAAAAAACTAGAAAATACAAAATAAACCATAAAATTTATTTCTAGCAGAGTTCTATACCTTAAAAGAAGTTTAGAAGGAAAATTTCAAACATGGCTGAATATTATATCTATATGACATTCATTTTAAGCCAAGACAAAATGCTGCAAGAGCTAGTGTATTACTTCATCTGCTAGCTTGCAAAAATTGTAACTCAAAATCTTTTATTTTATTAAGTGTGAGGAAGGTGACAACTGAGCTCAAACAAAAATTAGCTAACTATTAAATGACCAGATTTTAACCCCTAATGATTGTTGTCATCACAGGTGATAGAGCCCTATTTAATCATAAATAGCAGTTTTTCCTAATACCTGTGTCACCCATTCTTTGGATTTTACTGAAAGTTCCATTTGGGCAAAGAAGCTTCCATGGGCAGATCAGTTAGCAGAAAAAAGTTGAGTTTCTAGGTTTTTCCTCAACAGCAGATACCTTGATGGTCTGAGCTCTGCTCAGTTACCTAAACACAAGTTCTGTGCTGTTTGAGACACTACAATTTTCTGAGACAACATTACAGAGCAGGCTGGTATTACACAAGGCCTTTCAGACCACAGACTCCTCACCCATGGTTTCTGCAGGTCAAGTAGAAGGCCATCTCAGATACCTCTGGCCAGGTGTTGCAGTCTACAGTGAGCTATACTTTGCTGAGATTATGCTAGAAAATTTAAGGTTAGGTCAGACATGTCTGCAGAAGGAGCAGTCACAAAGAGAGTGACAGAAACACAGGGAAAGAGGATCAAAATAACCAGAAGAGAAATTACAGTAGTTTAGGAAACCACTGAATTTCCTGAAATTCCACAATTAGAGGGGCTGAGACTGTGGAGTTCTCACTGATGCAATCCAAAAATGATAAACTGTCTTTCCTGGCACAAAGAATGACCAGAAATAGATCCAGTGATCCATTGTCTCTTTAGTCTTCCTGTAAGTTTGCCCTTTAAAGATGTTATTTATTGACACATATTCACCAGGTTTTGTTCTGAATCAATTTCAATAAGCTTTAATTAAAACTGAGCCGATTCCAAAAGGCTGTGGATATTATTGAAGGTTGAAATACTGATTTAGTGAAGCTTATTGCTTGCCTTTGGTTGCATATTTCATGGATTCAAGGAACTGTGAAGGCAATCCATAAAAATTAATAGGAGTGACCTTGCCTGTAGGCAAGCAATTTGTTATAGAGCCTATAATAGTTTCAGCTCAAAGGTAACTGCTAGGGAGGTTCTCACACCATCCTTGACATGCTCTTTGTTCTCTACCTTTTAAATGGATGACAGTGATTCATCTTCTTATTTAGCCAGTTGTCTGAGATACATAACAGTGACTGTGGAGAGAGCCACATTTGACATTTCCAATTCTGGCACTAACAGTGCCTAGAGGCTTCAAGAGAGAGTGGATTTTTGTATTTGTTTCCCAAATTGAACACAAGAAAAATATTTAGGGGAGATACTGCAACTCTGGCATCTCTGAGCAGTGCATTATTTCCCTGACAGTGGCCCAGACTTGGCTGTACAACTTGCTGAAGAAAGTAAACCAACTCAAGGCATGCAGCAGGATTTAGCAGAAAAAAACTTTTAATGTTTTTTAAGTAGACCCTATGTGCCCTGATGCAGATGCACTGGGCAGCAGCTTAAAACATAGTTATTTCCTCATTACTTCATCTAAAAACATGCACCAAGACACGCTTTCTACTCACTACCATAAAATTGTCTCCATGCAACAGTAATTAAATCTTCCTATACTTCCCAGAGGACAAATCTTTCAAAGTCTAAACCTCTGCCTTCAAATAATCAAATATCCTTCCGTTCTCATCTCAAAGAGGTGAGCATTGGTCCCTCACTGCTGGAAAAGAAGCAGTGCCAGTGCAGGGAGGATGAACAGGAAGGTGTGTTCAAGTCAAGCTGCCATTCTCAGCAAACACATTAAAGTTTACCCACATGGCCAGGGCTATCAAATATTAATAGACCACAGCCATAGCCTAATTTGCTTAAATGCTTCAATATTTACTCTAAAAAGAGTGGAAAATTACTAATTTTTGAACCAGTTCTGCTGGCAGCAAACTATGTCATGCTATGAGGAGCTTGTGAAATTGCACTTGGGTTTTTAGATATTTCAGTCCTGGGACTTCCTGAAAAATGAGGGCAATGGGCTTGCTAGGGCTGCATGCTATCATGTGCAATAAGAACTTCACTGACATAGTCTATATGTGTGCATTTCATCTGATAGCCAGGAGTTATGGAAACTGGGGAAAGACATGTCCATAAACTGTCAGTACCAACTCCAAAAGTGTGTAAGGACAATAAAAGAAATTATAGCTTGTATTAATCATTACTATTTAATTTTAGTTTATGTTTTACTAAATCACTAAGTTGTTTTAACTGAGCCCATGTTTGACAGAGATGTAATTTGTTACATTTAAAAAATCCATTAGTCCAGAATAGAAATGTAATTATTTTACCAATATCTGGATTTTACTGACCCATCAATTCTGTGCTATTAAGCAAGTGATTCAAGACTTTTGAATCCATTTGGTACCAGCCCTCATTGGGAGCATCAGAGAAACTTTAGAAGGTTCTTACAGTACTTCTATGAACCCTTATGACTCTTTTGAGCTAAATTCTGAAATAAAAATTAAAGTACATCCAGTAGAAAATATAAGAAATATTTTGTGAAAATCGACTTTTGAGTTTTTCTTCAAGTGAAATACTGGATTGAAATTACTTTATTAATTCCAATAAAATTTAATAGTAGTCAATTTAAATTACTAGGAATCAATTTTCAATAACCTTGATTAAGCATACTTAAAGAATTAATTACACATTAAGATTAAACAAAAGAATCCATAAAGCAATAAAATGAAAGATGTATTTCTATATTTTGTCATCATCTTCCACATTACTGTCAACTTTGTTTGGTTTAGGCTGAGGCTTTGTTTATTGACTGTGACCAACAGAAGGACAAATATAAAAAAAATGAAGATGGAAACTAAACTCTGTCTGCAGATGAAGGTCAAATTCTCAACATCTGATCTCAGGAACACAAATTTCCCATTATGTGTAAAATGAAATACCACAAGCACTTAGGCTGGAATACTTGAAATCTATGAACTTATTTAGGAAATCTTCAAGTAACCTCTTTTGCTTGTGAGAAGGAAATTAATGGCTGTGCAGTGATTAAGAAAGGCCCAGGTCTGGTGCCAGGCCCCACCCTTCCAACCTGGGGAATCCCAGGCTCCCCATCTCCCCCCCCACACCTCATTTAAATGCTCTTTAAACTCTAACAGGTTTTTAGTTTCATTAGCACCCAATGGCAGTGACTGATGAACGGTGTCAGTCACATAAGTTGAAGACAGCATACCACTTTAAAATGAAGATGAGTAGCAGCCCAAAAAGAACCTTCACTCCTGATCTTTTCTACAGAATCATATTGATTTCAGAAAGTCATTGCAATTAAGATATCAAGCAAAACAATTCTGTTCCATTCAGCAAAAATCAAAGCAATTGTAACTACCAGATTTGACACAGAGGGAAAACATCCAAATGAAGCATCATACCTGCCTGAGCACCCAAGTGAGAATGTCTGTCTTGTGTCATCATGAGTCAAGGGCATAACTGGGCTATGTGGGATTTGCAGCAGCAGCAGCAGCAGCAATAGTTCAGAAGCAAGACATTCCCAATGGTAGTATTGAGAGAGGCCTGCAGTTTACTTTGCCAAAGATTTGTAAAGAAAATTAATCTTAAAAAATAGATTTATAGGAAACTTTGATGTTACATGCTCCTTCATGTCTGGTTATGAGCTGGATTTTTCTAATGATATACATTCTTAGCTTCACAATGTATCATTTATATATATATATATATTTATATATTTTTATATTTGTATATTCATATATATATTTATATATTTATGTATTTATATATTTATATTACTTGTACTTGGGGGGTGAGAGCTTTTTGTATCTGCAGGGTCTCATTTTTCAGTGACACCCCTATTTGGCCTGGATGTTTTCCCAGTGAAGATTGTGGGGTTTCACAACTGATATTAGCCAGATTTTGTACCTGTGATAGAGCTTCATCAGATTTCAGCATAGGCTAAAATCAAGATACTTTGTAAATCCTATTTATCTACAAACATTAAAGAGAAGGAAACAGTGTGCAATGACCCATGCAGACAGAAGCTAACCCACATATTTTTTTCTGGTGTTCAGATGGAGAATGTAGCATGAAACAGTCCCTGACAACATTTTCAGCTCACTTTAGAGGGAAAGGGTACAAGTCTTGCTGTTCATGCTGGAACATCCTCAGCACTGTCAGATGCTCATGGCTGCAGGGTTTGGGGCTGGGCATGCCTTTAATTCCAGAGGTCTGAAATAATTCCTTCTGTCAACTTGATGAGCATTATTCTTCCAGAGTTCTGTCTTCAAATCCACAAACTTCAGAAGCAAGTACCACACAATTCTTGCACGTAAATTTAGGCAGCAGGTAGGACTTGCTGCTTTTAATTCTCTCTAATCTTTGCTGAGCTGCTTTTCTTTAAATTGCACTACAGGTACTAAATTTCTCTCCCCAGCATTGCAAGTTGTTGGGTTTTGTGTTTGGGGCTTTTTTATTTAATTGTTTCTTCTTGCTTGAATGGTGGAAGATAACAGCTACCCTGTGGCTAGCTGGAACTGCCTCCCCAGAATGGATCAGATCACAGCTTCTGAACAGGTCTCTTTTCTTTAAACTGTTTTGCTGTAGTCTTACAGAGAGCTGAAAGTCTTCCAAGCCAGGATTAATGTGCCATGGCTGTGAAGTGAGCAGAGGGCAGACATTAATAACTCAGCATGAGTGTAGCCAGAGACTGAAGTATTTGGGATTCCTAACTGCAGAGTACTGTCTTAAGCAGGTTTCAGGTACAGGAGAACAAAAAGGAGGCACTGGGGAACAGACAGCAAAGGGCTGTAGCACTCTGGAAAAGCATTTACATGAACTTTGGGATCTAAAGGCCGTAAATGCCTTTGCTTAGTGCCTCACTGATCCTGAAAGCACCAACATATGCTGTGTGCCCCTCACTTAATGTTTAGGATCCTGAATTCTCGTTCTACATCAGCACACTCTCAACTAAGTTTCTGGACTCTGAACTCCTGTCTGCTGTGGATCATTATCCAAACCCTAGGAGAAATAATGCTGCCTCTTCTGGGACTCATAATTGGTTCAGGTCCTCAAAAATCTAGTCATTGCTGCTTTTCTGAAAAAAATGAATTCATAGGATTCATAACCTAATCACAAGTCCTTTCAACGGAGAAAAGGGAACCTTGTGTTTTAGATCCTGTTTGGCCTAAGGATTCCCACAACTTCAGATCTATACTCTTGAAGAGGAGTGCTAGTGTTGGTTACTGGTTGATGCTTTGAGGATTTCTTCCCTTTCTCCATTATTCAAAAATATTTTTTCTTCCCTTTCCGAAAGAAAAGGTCATTCCATCTTGTGCTTTGCTCAGCCAGTGAATTTTTCTGGCTGTTTGGTTTTGGTCTTTCTTCTTCTTTGCTTGTTTGGTTTTGTTCTTATAGAACTGAAGGGAGGATTAAAAAAATGTGGAAGAACAGAAGAATATAACAGAGAATTTGCTTCAAAAGGCAGATAATATCAGGCACTACGAGTTACACAGTGACAGTGATTTCTAATTAATGCAAATCTTTACAGTTCAGGAAAGAAATTGGAAAATGTAAGCAAAAGGAAAGTTATCTTGAAGGGGAGATAATCCAATCTTGTTTCTATAAATGCTATCTTAATATTCTTTTTACAGTATTAATTGTAACAGTGACAGAATTGCAAATGGGAGGTGAACTATGAGAAGAAACTGTCTTTAAGCACACCACTACTCATAACATAAACTTTGACTAGCACAGACTTGTGTCCTGTTACAACTCACACAGTTTTGGCACCTCAACTATGGCAAAACCATCATGGCAACACTAAGGCAAGCCTTGGCCAAGAGAAACAGGGAAAAAAAAGTCAGTTCATCTTTAAAGAACTAACACAAGCATGTTTAAAAATGGAGCCTGAGCTCAATGAAGAATTTCAGATGTCTAAAATGTCATTTCAGTAGAATCAGATTTAGATGTTCAAACCCTTCATACTGGGAGGCTGAGTATGCAGGTGTTTTTCACCAGCCTGTTCTAGTGCAGCATCCACCCTGCTTCAAATCTGACACAGAATGGAGAAAGAAATAGAGGATTACAGAAAAAATGCCTTTGGGAACTAAGTCCAGGCTCAGAATGTTAGCCTTTCAGGAATGCCTAGAACCAGGCTGGAATCAGACTCCCTGCGTCTGTTCTTCCTTTGGCCCCATGACGTGGACGCCAGACTCAGCTCCATGAGGAGCCGTAGGAAGCATTCCCAGTTCAACATCCCTCAGTGCTGGTGAGGATATTTTCTCAGAGGTGGAAGAGTGAGTGGAAACTGTAGACTGAGAGAAAGTTTAAGGTGGCAGTGAGTGCTTTATCCACTAAATGTTAAGTGCAAAATCATATGTAATACCTCTTCTTCCAGGAGCTGCACAGACCGTAGGTAACTCTCTGCCTAAACCTGGATTATGATTTAAGTATAGCCTCCTCATTCTCCTAAGGAATGTTTTCTCCTCTTTGGAGCATGTTTGAGAGCCAAAGGTGGATTCCTGAAGGTCTTTCAGGCTAGGTAGGTAAGTGCCTACAGGACTAGTCAGTACCTGAAATCTGAAAGTCTAGGTTGTTGTCTAGGTGAAATGCACACAGCTTTGATTTAGGTGTCTATGCCTCAGGTGAGATTTTGGCAGCCTGGCCCCTATCCAGAGGGAATTAAAAATATGTTTTTTCCACCTGTTGATGAATTTTATCAATACAAAATTTTCTACGAAGATTAAAGCAAAATTATTTTTTCTATTTATAGCTAAGCCTAAAATGATAAACAAGAATAGACAGGTAAATGATAAGTAAATGCAATGCAGATTCTTAATAATCCTTGGTTTCCTGTGCTCAGGAACAGTTGCAGATATGAGTAAATGAGGAGCCAGGAGACTCACAATTGCATCTCATGACCTGGACTTGTCTCATCATGCCACATAGGTATAATTAACCTTGTAATTTCTTCTGAGAAATCCGTGTCTGTATGTGCTTACAGAATTATTCTAGATCTCTCTAACCTAAATTACATTTCTAAGACTTCCCAAAGCACACTACAAATTGTTTCATATTTTAGAATCAAAATTGTACTTCTGGTTAAGTGTAATGTGTTTAACCTTGAATAAAGGTACGGTAGCTCTGAAAACAGCAATTTATAATTAGAGGTAAATACATGCACATAATGAGCAGAGAAGGAAGAAGTAGCTATTAGAACTAAACCTGTCTTTTCTCCAGACATCATCTTTGCAGGAAATAATAAAGCTTTTATTTCCAGTCTTGAAGACTTAGACTCCATCTGACACAAACTTGGAATTTTCAATTAATGGTAATCAAACATGCATCAAGTGAAAAATGGTCAGAGAGTAATGAAAGCTGCAGTATAGTAAAAACAGATGGCACCACACAGAGATGACTCTGCAAAGCCAATATTTAAATATTCCCCAAAATTACAATAACCTAATCAATTATAGGAATTCTAGGAACACTAGCTGTAAAGATGCAACTGGACCCAAATAGTTGGACAATTGTTTGGTCTGTCCTTTAACACCTATGTTTCCAGCTGTCACCCTGAAGAAAAAAATCTCCTACTCTGAGTCTACACATTGCCCTGATTTTATAACAAGAAGGCATCTATAAGACCCTATGAAAAAAATTCATTCCTCTGTCTGAGGATTATTTTTTTTACAAATACCCATATATAAATATAAATTTTCCTGGTCTGTGCCCCTCTGTCTACTTTACAAATATATACAGTGGATTTTTATCTGTCAAACCAAATTTAACATTTTTAGGTATCTGAAAAGCTGAATTGATGAATGCTTAATGCAGGGAAGGTTTTTGGAGCTCAGTGTCTTAAGTACTAAATGAGCCCAGTTTTTGAGGCTGGATAGATTCTTTCTGAGATATTAGTAATTCAAAGGCCTCAAGATTCCTCTGCATACTTCACAGAGAAGCCAATGACAAATTATATATAAAAGGAACTATTCTGTATTATTGTTACTCTTTGTAGCAGCAAAAGTGTCTACATCTACCAACACAGTATTTTTATTTCTAAGTTAATTTTGCACATTCCCAAATGGGAAGAATGAAACCAAAACCAATCCTCTTTCTGTGAACAAGACATACCTGTTTTCTTTCTGCTTCTTGTTTCAACTTTTCTGAAAAGCTGGGCTGTTCACTAGCATTACCACTTTAGGCTGCAAAGTCATAACACTGAACTGAGTAGCCTGGAAGAAACTGACATTTTTCAAAGGAAGGTGAATAAGGAACTGTAAAAACTGTGTCTTTATGCCTGAGTCTCACAAGGCTTTAAACTCTAATCCAATTAGCGTTTAAACTGGTAGAATCCTAAATCTGTGTCCTGGGTCTCCTAATCTCATGTTTCAAAACTTACTTCTCCCCAAGGCTTGATAATTATCTGTGTAGTGAAACAAGTGTGGGTAGTTTAATTCAGGTAACTTCATGTTTCCTGGTTTCTATGTTAATCTTTGCAGGTTTTTCCAATCCACGCTTAGGCTGTGGATTAAGCCTACAATATGTTTGATAGAGAGGATGATAGAAAATAACCCATAACCCTCACCCTCCTGCCTGCTGGTTCCCACCCTGTGCCTGGGAAGGGTTTTCAGGAAAACCTTGAAAAATATTAAACAAACAAACAAATAAACAAACCACCAAGAACAAATCAACACTAGATTCATGGTCTGAGTGGCAGAGCATGCATACAAATGCTGGTGCTGACACCAGCAGTGACAGCAAGGAGGGAAGGGCAGCAAAAGAGAGTCCAGTAAGGCCAGTTGTGATGAACCATTTGTTCTGTAAACAGGGACATGATTTCCATTTCACAAGTTCTCATCCAGCCTTTCATAAATTGGCAAGCGACTGTGCAAACACTAAACAAAGAAAAAGTATTTGTAGATGTTTAAATGATCTTTTAGTAGGTAACAGGCAGATGGACTCTGCCTACCCATGGCAGTGAATATGTTGGCAATTGCTGAAAACGGCTGGCTGGAAAGACTTGTACTTCTCTCCTTTCCTGCTCTATGCCATCACAGGCTGCTTGATCACCTCTACATTAACTCTGCAATTAGCACAGGAACAGCAGCTGGCTGCCATCAGGTTTTTTTGGAACACAGTTTCATTATTGGAACACAGGTAAATTATTAGCAGCATTCACAATAAACTGGAATTTCTTTTTTTTCTTTTTTTGCATGCAAATGTTGTCTTGAATAATACATGTCTGAATTGCCTATTTTTAGCAAGCTGGTCTAGTGGAAGGTGTTCCTGCCCATGGCAGCAGGGCTGGAGCTAGATAATCTTTAAGATCCCTTCCAAGCCAAACCAATCTATGATTCTACGATTTTTCTGCTACCATGATTATTTTTTAACCATATCATTGTTTGAATCAACAATCTGCTACATAAAAAAATCTGAGGAGCTGGTGTACAGCATAGAAACAAGCATTATGGGAGAGGTATAGATTTTCTCTGATATTTTTCCTATTGAAAAAATATCAGTGCAACTACACCCTAAGGAAAATAAGGGTACACGATTACGGTCTGAATTTTTTATTCAGGGTCCATATCTCCCATGGAAAAAAATTTATTACTTCACAAACTAGAATACACTGAAAACCCACAAAACTGCTAGAGGACAAGAGAAGACAACTGACTCCAGTGCACTCGTTTTTGAACCATTTTGGTGAAGTCAAGTAGAGAACACACAAAGACAATGTATCTTATGCTTTGCAAGAGGTTTTCATCAGTCAAAACTGAAAAGTGGCATTGAAATAAATCCTAATTTATATTTCCTTTGTGACATGTTTGGGGGGATTTCTATTTCCCTTGTGGGACAAGGGAAAAGAAAGAGTGGTGTATTGCAGGAAGTTAGTATAAGCATTCTCATAACTATGGACCTGCCTCTCCTTTTTGTGAGGCAAAATACTCATATGCATTGGCCAGCAACCTGGGAACCTCAGGCTCACTCTGAGGAAGAATCATGTAAAATCAATGAGGTAATAGAAATACCATTTCTCCAGCCATAACCAAACCATTTTCTGCATGAGAAAGGCAGGTTGACAGAGCAAATGGAGAGTATTTTGAGTTATAGTCAGTTCCTCAACTTTTGGGAAGTTTTTGAAACAATTACTACAATCTGCAGTGCAATAGAGTACAGATCATAATGCAATCACAGATTATTCTTTAATTTACAGTTTTCAGTGCGTATGAGGATGAACAAGTTGAACATCTGGTAATACAGACATCTACCAATGAATTTAGAGCTATATTTTAACTACTGCAGCTGTCCTAGCCAGTCAGATTAAGCACTTTTGTTACTCTGAATGTCTGCAACATACGTGTAAGAGTCTGTGGGAAAAAATTAAGTCACATCATTTGCAAGCTCTTTTTGTGAAGAAAACTCTTCCTCTCATAAAATATGTATTCATTCAGGCTAAAAATAGAGCTTCGTAAGTCATGTTCACATGACCTATGTACTAAGAATGTGCCTATGACATCAAAATAGTAAATGTACCAGAAGGACTGACAAAACAGTGATACCTGACTCTGGATTGACAAAAGGTTTTCATTCCCTAGTGAGTTTTTTCAGTATTTTTCCCAAGGAATCTAAACATCACATATTTCTTTCTATCCCTTGAAAATTCAATGCATTTCAACTTAATCCAGGCTAAGTGCTTCCTGCTGTCCCACTACAAGTTAATGACCTTGCACAGTCTGTATGTCAGCAAATAACTTGGAGGACAAATATAGTATGATTTATGCACCTTGGACTTTTGCACTGGTTTTGCACAGGAGGACAAGATGATGGAGTAATTGTGAGAATGTTTCTTCCCCAGGCAGTGGAGGAATGGGTGACACAGTCCTGCCTACACTGACCTGAGGAAAATGAGTCTTGTCTGCCACCATTATCTGGGACCTCTTGGTAGAATCAAATAGTACAGTATGAGTTTTATCCATTGCCTAAAGCAATGACCTTCTAGGGGTGTGTGGTTGAACATCTGGGAAACCCATTGCTGAGATACTTAAAAACTGCTCTAATTTTGTCTCCTTAAATTTTGAACAAGAGACATGAACAAACCGATATTAGAAGTCTGGCATTCTGAATTTTCTTCACCATACCAATATGGAATTTCTTCTAACTGCAGGATGTTTACTTGAGACTGGCTGTGAGACACTTCATTAAGACACAGGCATTTGACTAGACTGTCCTTATTATATTATTTTTATTAGTTATTGAAATGATTTCTGTTTATAAAGTTAGCAGCCTCCAAAAATTGTCTGCTGTGCTGAGCTACCTTATTACCAATATGTTATTTGTGCTGCAGTATGCATCAGTGGCTCCACATCATTAGTCATAATCATACAGTTGTATGATTTATATAGACCCATAAAGGCAAAAAGGAGTCCTCAAGGCTGTATTCGAGGAAAGATATAAGTAGTAACTTACATAGTGACAGGGACTGTCAGGCAAAAATGTGTGATTGATAGGATGTTCAAAAATCTTAATAAAGAGTCAGCCAGACACCCTATCAGCACACAAACACTCTACACTTCTCCTGAGACATTCCTTCTTGGTTTGGGCTCTTATGTTACTCAGACACTGCATTGCTTTCCAGGGCAGGATACGACGACAGTAATCAAGCCTTACACCTGAAATTCAGAGAGACTGGACTTTTACTTGGGACTGGGGTAGTAATTTGTAGGCCTGGCTTAGTAAATGCTTCTTTTGTGTTTATGTCAGTGTAATTTCATATCAAGGAAATGGAAATTTCCTTTTGTAGGCTACCATTGCTGTGTTAAAGATCCTTCAAAATCAGTATGACTTGTGTTCAGTACGTGCTGTTCTGGACTGCCTGAGACTTGTGCTCCTGGGAAGTGGATTTTAATATCAACAAACAGGGAAATTGTCACAAAGGCAAGACTCATGCAGCACGTAGCCTTATTTCCGGAAAATTTGTAACATCTGAGAGTTTCTGTATGTAGCTGACTTGCTATTTGGGTACTAAACAGAGGACACTGTGTTTAATTAACAAAGCCAATATTAATTTTCTGTTTCCTATTTATAAAGAGGCAAGCTAAAGCCAAATGCAACTGACAAACACTCATACAATCCTGAAAAAATCATCTGGGAGTCCACCAGGATCATTGATGCAAACGATGCTGTACATTTTAGCAGTGCCTGTGAAGTGTCAGTCAGACCCATGGGCACTCTGCGGAAGCATTTGGTAACCTGAATTCTCTGTGGGCTCAAGGACGATCATGCCAATATCCAAGGCTACAGCCAGTGCAGGAACCGAGGCAGTTTTCCTTGCGAGGTAGTATCACCTCTTGGAGGGACAGCCAACATTATATTTACAGTGCATCTGAGAGCAGGGTTCTAGGATACCACATTTGAAATCACGCATTACATGACCTTGTACTACGTTTCCTGCCAATTATGCTTCAAGGCACATTAGACACTGCTGTGAAATATGCTCCGAAACAGAAGGAAAGTTAAGTCTTTTGAATCAAGGCTATTTATAACCAGTTACTGTGCTTCTCTTCTTTTTAGGTCTTTCTTGGATTCATGTTATTTGCCTGTTTACCCTGTTTACCATGCATAACTTGATTCCCAGGAATGTTGCACTTTTACAAAGCATCGTCATAAATATTTTTGGATCTTGTTTTCTGTCCTCATTGTAATTCAAATCAGAAATACAGAAGTTCACTTTAATTTGAACCACTTATCTGAAAAGTTTAATTTTTAACTGCTGCTCACTAATAGTGTGTTCATCTTTACAAGGTTCAAAAACATACATAAATTAGTATAGAAAATTATGAAAATATAGAGAAAGTTAGATAATTCTGAGGTAACCCAAATAAATTGCTTTATCAAGTTTCTTCTCAAACTATAAAAAAATAACAAATAAAGACAAATCTACAGAATCTGAAAGGTAGAAAAATACTAAGACATGAAATCATGGTAACAAAACTAAAGATTTTTAAACAGTATTTCTGTTCAGTCTGACAGATCCTTTTTCTTGTTTAAAAGTCTCTTGTGTGGTAATAGTATTTGGGACATACTGAACAGGGTAAAAGGTGTGAATGAGGGAGTGAAGATGAAATGAGAGAGAGACGTGTGGACAAACTCTTGGATGATGCAGGATCCTTCAAGTGAAATGCAAGACAGAAAGTATTACAAATCAAATAAGAAACTGTGGACAAAGTGGGACTCATAGATGAAACACCTTAAAATGGATGAGAAGATGAGAAGGAAGGATACACCAGTGGCCAGATTTGGGAATGTGAATGACACTGCTTAATAAACATAACGATGCATAGAAGACTCTTCACAGTCCCATAGTCTCCCCAGGCACAGGGGAACAGAGAATATTTTCAGGAGCATATGATAAAAACTGATGTCTTGAATTAGTCAATTTATTAATTTTAGTTATGATATATAATCAAATATATCAGTGGAAGAGGTTAATGACTGTAAGAGATACGCAGTTAGAAAGGTCTGAAACAGAACACTAACCATTCCTCATGGAGTAAACCAATGGAAACAAACAGTGTAAAACTGTTCCTCCATAAAACCATGTGCATGTGTTCATGTATGTTAATGTGCATGTGTGGGATGAGGACAAGCAGAGTTTAAGCTTATGTTGGTATCATGCTGGTACAAAGAAGAAAAATGTTTGAAGACTAAAAAAGTGGCTTCAGAACCTTCACCATATGCAAAGTCATACTTCTTTTTGAGTGACATTATTTTAATTCTCTTCATTACTTGACATAATGATCACAATTTTTAAGCATGCTGAATCCTTGAAGTAATACCTGCAGTTATAAACAGTGAATCCCTGGCATAAGTCAAACCTCAGATATTTCAGACATTCCTAGCTAGTTATCTCTTACATTACTTTTGAGTAGAGTATTCATTGGCTTTCAAGCAATAAACACATCACTCAAAGTGTATTGTTAGCTGTTGCCAGCTAAAAATGAGCTATATTTGTTGGATTAGTTATTATGGTTGCCAGTTGTAATTAGGAACATGCTTGGTCCTTTCTTCTATAAAGGAAAGCTAAATACTCATGCAATTTCTGATGTCTCTGGCTGCCAGGCAGGTCAGGATCACCGTGAGAACAGCTCCTCATATTTCATTTTGACCATTCTCTTTCCTGTTTTTTCTAATAAATAAGAACAGAGGTAAGCAGAGCAAGTCACAGAAAAGTACACAAGAGTTTCTTCAAGACTTAAAAAAGTTTCTGTCTCATGTGAAAGTTCATGAGACTTACCAAAACATTTCCACCCTATTAATAGCCTTGGTTTAATATAGGCACAGAGCAAAACCACTGTGAAAGCTTCCTCACATAAATCTGCTAATGCACTTCAAGTTTGAGCTACATAATTGCTTTTTGACTTCTAGAACCTCCTCAGAAGCCAAACTGTACTAAGTAAAATTTAGAGTTTTCTATGTATGGTTCAGGGCAGTGTTGGATCAGATATTTACAAGCAAGCAATGAAAAGGTCTAAGATACCAGCTAGTTCTCCACCAGGTTAGTGCTGTGGAGTTCACCAATTTACATGGGTGCTGTACTAGTGAGTTTTTCCACAACTTTAGGGGAAAGTGTCCAGAGGGAGGTGTTTTTTCAAGCCTGGCCTTACCTTTGGGAGCTGCAGATGGTGCTACTGAGCTATGAACTCATTTGAAAGTCCAGTTCTTAATGGAAGAATCAAATTACTTGAAAAAATTAACAGGCATCACCCATTGTGCAGCTGCTTCAGGACTGATGTCACTCTTGATTTCAGTTTACCAGACACAGTCTCTTAAAGGTCATTTCACTGTCATACTTTGTAGTGAAAGATGCTAGGCTTGGCAGCAGTAATGAAGATGCTTGGTGTCTTTTAGCCCTGCACTATGCCTGTGAGTTATCTTGAGGTTTTGGCATCCTCTTCTGAATGGTGATGGAATGTTTTAAAGTTTGTCAGAGGTTTTAACTCCTGTATTTCCAAATTAGTAATGCTTTACTCTGAAATTTTATGTATTCCAAGGGCTTAATTTTGTAAAAGGGTAAATAACTGCATTAGTTTCCAGATTCTATTAAAATACAGTGAGATTCTCATTTATTTGAACATTGCTTTTCAAAGATAAGTGCAGATTTAGCTCCCCAGGCTTTTGCTTCAGCCCTCCTAGCAATTAAAATAGGATTTCAGTTTGCATTCACAAACGTAGACAGGTGATTTTCCCAGATAGGGACCACAGCATCCATGGGAGAGGGCAACCAGCGCATGAGGAGTTCTCAGGCACAGCCCAAAGCTGTGGGTGAGGAGAGGAGAGACCTGAGGAGCAAAGTTTAGGGATCAGACACAAAATACAAAGGGTGTAGGGTGGAACTACGTAGTGATAATTTTGCTTTGGGCATGAACTGAATCATAGGATGACCTGGTAATGACTTTTCCAGTGATTAACTTTCTGGCTTAACTTCCTGACTACTGTTGGAAATTATAATGGAATACTTTTTTGTGGTGGTTACAAAGAAACAAGTGATTGTGCCAAAAATGAGGGGTGCATAATAAACTTAACATCTGTGAGGCTCTCAGTGACAGATGCTCAAAATGTGTCTCCTGGGGAGATATGATTCCAGTGACCTTGACCCACAGTAGTTGTCTCTTAGAGATGTGCCTTAAAAAGTTGTTGTTATTCACAAAAAAGAGGCATGTCTGAAACAGAATGTCATGACATACAAATAAAGCTGTGTTACAAAGAGTCATACGGGGGGGAGGAACCCAGAATTTGTTTTTATTCAGGTTAGGATCACATTTCAATGATCTCAATTGGAAAATAACTGAGTATGCAACTAAGAAGATGAAACAAGCCCCTCATTCCAGCACATGATAGACTATTATTAATCCTGTGATAAATCCTATGGGATAAATCATTCCCAATTAGTTTTAAATCATATTGTATTTGAATTTTGGTAAGAAAGGCTCTGGTGGGCTTTATTTTTCATGGCTTTAATTTTTTTCTGCAAACAAAAAATACCCTTCTCATTTCATTTTTCCTAATAACAGTATTAATTTTCTATAACAACTTATTTATTATCCCATAAAGAACCTCTTTAGGAAAAACACAGAAAGAAAATTCCCAGTACTAAAAGCTAGCTCCTTCCTACCTTCATACCAATTTTTTTCTGCAGGGTAGGAGGATGCATTTGAAATTACAGCTTCTCAAGGATGGGGCTGTTTATTTTATGGCTGCATTTAAAGCGGTCATATGAGATGCTTGATGGAGGAAGAACCAAGGAGATGGAACAACCTTCATGTCCACACCTACTTATTGGACTGACAATTCCAAGAGGCAATAATTAGGAAAAGATGAACACATTTCTGAGAAAGTTCTGTGTTTATTTGTGTAGTCCTTCACCCCAGGATTTAAATCCAGATAATAAATGTTATATTCCTCAAATCTAATTTTACTTTCATGGGCCTGTCACACTAAAGCAGGAATAAACACTACTCACAGTGAGTTCTGGGGGGTTTTAATCCTATAATCTTCAAATAGGAAAGTATCTTCAAATGAAAGAGTTTTAATTTCCAAGAAAGAATCTTTTAAAGGAGATGCCTACTGCAAAAACAGATCAAAAATTATTTTATGAAAAACAGAGTACCGAACTGAGCCCTCTGCCTGACTAATCAGTTCTGTCCATATTCTCTGGCTAACATCAACGTGTAGAATGTAATGCCACATGTCTTTGGAACACAGTTCTGTTTGCTCCAAGTTTTTGATTGTTTAATTGTCAAGACCAAGAGAAAATAGATTCATTACAATTAACTATTCTCCAGAAAGGAGAAAACACTAAGTATGTTAAACATAAAAGCATTTAAACTACTGGTTTCTCAATTGCAGCACTCATCCTGCTTTCCAAAGCTATTCAGCCTTTGTAAGAGACTGCAGGGAAGACCTGGACCCTTATAAAGTGGTGCTGCTCAAACTCAGCAAGCATGAAAGAGGCGACCAGAAATGTAAGAGCTATGCAAGCAACTCTGCAAACACAGAGGTTTTGTTCCCACATGAAGCTCATTAGAGCACACACTGAAATCTACTCGCCCTGTACAGATTTTACTACTAAAATGTAACTTGATAAGAGATATGAAATGAATAGGATAGGCAGAAGAGGAAAGAAACACCACAATCTCTATCTCAAAGAATGTTACAGTGCCCAAATTCTGGAATTTCTGTTCTGCATGACTGTTTAGTTCTTCAACCTTTCCTTTTGACAGAAATTGAAATAAAATGTCAAAACTTCCCATGAGGTGAAACTTCTAGAAAAATTCACTTCAGAATTATTGGGTATTATCTGGATTTTCATTTCAATAAATCAAAAAGACTCTTCTCACTAAAGCTTTCCATTATAAATCTTACTATAGAAATCAACACAATAAAAGAAGAATGAAGCACTTCAGCTTTATCACAACACTCCATTAAGAATTTACTTGCAGCAACTATGAGAACTGACAGTCCCTGCAACCACAGGACTTTATCTGATCTCTCCTTTTCAAAGAGGAAAGTGTTCAGAGGCCTTTAGTACAATAATACACTCATATATCAATATTCCCAAACATTCTCAGAAATTTCAAGGACTGATAAGACCTCTAAAAGTATTTTTAGAAGTGTGTATTATTATTCACAGAAGAATAATTTGTCTTCCTCTGTTTGTGGTTAGTTTTCCTTGATGGTCATTTTTTTTTTCTTTTTTTTCCTCAAAAACATTGCACAAGAGCAGCTGCTTCCCTCCAGTCCCACAGAGCCCCACAGCACAGCACAGAACGGCTGGCAGACGCCACAGTCCAGGCAGTGGTTTCTGGCTGTGCTCTGAGATCCTGTCTGTCTTCTGGGAACTTCTCCTGAGCCTGTCAGGGGACTCTTGGGAACCCTTTGAGGAACACCAGGGTGCTGCTGCTGGGAAAGAGGCTGTGACCACCCGGAAACTCGCGCAGCAGGAGGAGGCCAGAAGCCTGCACAGCCTCAGGGTGAAGAGGCACAGGGTGGCTGGGTCCTCTCTGAGACCTGCAGCCCATGACCTTCAGCCCCAGCTGCACTGAGGGAGGGATCAGCAGCATCTCTGCTTAGCCAGTCGGGAAAGGGAGACTCACACTGTGAGAGCCTCCAACCAGGGGCCAGCTGGCTGGAAAGCAGCTTTGCACTGCAGGCTTGTGGCTCCTGGCAGGGAACAAGTGGCCCATGAGCCAGCAATGTGCCCTTGAGGCAAAGAAGGCCACCAGCCTCCTGGGCTGCATCAGGCAGGGCATCATCAGCAGGTCAAGGGAGGTGATCCTTCCCCTCCACTCAGCACTGGTGAGGCACACCTGGAGTGCTGTGTCCGCAGCTGGGCTCCCTGCTGCAAGAGAGACATGAACATACTGGAGTGAGTGTAGTGAAGGGCCATGAAGGTGACTGAGGGCTCGAAGCATCCATCACATGAGGAGAGACAGAGATGGGTTTGTTCAGCCTGGAGAGCCAAAGGCTCTGGGACATCTTATCAAGGGACATAAATACCTAATGCTGAGAGTAAAGAAAGCAGAGCCAGACTCTTCCCCATGGTGATCAGTGACAGGACAAGAGGTAATGGACACAACTTGAAATATACGAAATACCATTAAACATAGGAAGAAAGAAATTCACTGTGAGGGTGGTCAGATCCAAAACAGATTGCCTAGAGAGTCTCTGAAGGCTCCCTTCTTGGAGGTGCTCAAAACCCAGTTGCACATGGCCCTGAGCAGCCTTCTCTAGCAGACCCTGTTCTGAGCAAGGTGACTGAACTAGGCAATCGCCTGAGGTTCCTCCCAGCTTCAGCCATTCTCTTTGACTGATAAAACTACTTTCAGGTTACAATCATGGCTTTTTCACAGCAATATTATTGCTTTATAAGCAAGAAACCACATATATAGCGTCAAATCCTTTCTCAGCAAACTTGTTTTACTTAGTGTTCTATCACTCATCTCCATATGAGTGCTGTCTCATTCTCTTTGTTATCTCCACCCTATTCACTGACACACAAAATATGTTTGATTTTTCCAAATTGTTGAATTTTAAATGAGATGAAAATAGGATCCAATTTGAATAAAATAGATCATAGCTTCATAAGAAGATTTAAGGGGGTTTTGTGAATTCAAGATAACTACATATTTCCTTCCTTTCATGAAATTCATCTGATACCAACATGCCTATTTGGCCTGATTTTTATTCAGTTGGTATATTCATGATTTTAAAGGAAGAAGAAATTACTAATATTCACATAATTTCTGTAGGGTTTTTTACCTGCTTTTTATTTTCTTGTATGTTATATACATTATGGTTAATTATGTTAAAAATTTCTACATTTTAAGCATGGTATTAACATCTGTATTTTTATTTAAGAGACTATTGGACATCCTATTCTATGATGGATATGAGGAAGTAACACCAAGCAGTGATGCAGCTGCCATGGCAGAATGAAAGCCTAAAACAAGGTAAGAAATGACAGAAGACAAAAAGGATCGTCACTGTCAGGAAGAGGGATGAAGTAGAGGGCTTGTGTGACTTTATTCCTCCCCAGCAGTGTACTGTGACTGCAAATTGCAGCTCATACTTTGATTTTTCAGTTTAGACCTCTGCTGCCACTTTTGCAAATATATACCATAAAAGTCACTTCAGGCACAAAAGATGACCTTACTCCAGAACACAGCAATGGCTGTACTGAGTCTAACAAAAAGCCCATCTAGGCAAGGATCCTCATTCTGCTTGCTAGTTATCTTCCACTGTGAGAAAAAGAACAGGATGCTTTGCTCTAATACCCTCCTGATTCAGTTCTAACCTGAATTTAGAGACATACAGCAAAGATGTCAACATCTGAGAAAATCACTTTAGGAACCCCATCATATGGAACATGCTTTTGGTGAAATTTGCCTGACCTACTTTGAGCATCATTTTCAGAACAAGATGAATCATGCTCTTACAGTAGTTACTTCTTTAACTGTAGAGGGAATCAAGCAAGTTTAGCTCAGACATAAGTGGATTTGTAAACAGAGACAGGGATTAGTTTCATACAAAATACCTCTAGAACTTTGATTCGGGGTTTTTAAATCACGAGGTTTCGGGTAGGGCTCAGACCTGTGCTGTAACCCACAGCTGATGCAGCTGTACCTCAAGAGAGAAGAAATTTTGCAGTGCTGAGATGTGTTCAGATAAGTGGGAATAGCAGCAGCAAAATAGTGACAAGAAGCAAAAGCAGAAACAGTGTTCAGAAGCAGTAAAAGGAACAGCAATGGATAGTAGGCAAAACAAGTAGTTTTTAGGATCAGATAGTGAGCTGAGCAGGAGCCAGGCACTGAGCACTGAGTGCAGCATCAGCAGGAAGGAAGGGTTGTGATTTTAGTCACATCAGTACATCTCAGCTGGAGGAGTACCCCTTTGAGGACTGTTGCCACCATTTCTTCCAGAATGCCAGTCTGTCCCACTTGTAACTCTATCAGCTGTTTTTCCAAGATGATATCATAACTCTGTTTTCCTTCCCTCAGATAAAAGAGGACCTTTATCCTCCTTAAGGGAAGATGCGAACATTATCTGTATGTGAGTACTGCTTTTCCTGAAGCACCCAGAAGGGCAGTTTAGCATCTAGAATGGAGCACGAGCTGCAGTTGCTTTAACTGTTTAAAGTGAAAATCCTTAGAAATTGAACATAACCTTTTTTTGCTATTTAAACACATGTGACAGAAGAGCTGGGTCAGACTGAGACTGACTGATTCTTCCAGCAAGGATATCATACAAAAGAGGAGCTTCATTCTGTACAGTATCTTTCATACAAAGTAAAACAGTAATACCTTCAAAAGCAAGAGAAAAGGATAGAATTGTTTCTCTTAGTGAATCTCAACAAAACAATAATAAAAAGGAAAACTAAGCAAGGACAAAAAGCTAAGAAAATAATTCTAGGATTCTAATTAAGAACAAGAAGAAACAAGACAACTTTGTTGATTAATTCAAAACAAGCAAAAAGAAAAAATCCATCCAGACAATCAGAGCACAAATGTTTCAGTTTAATTTACTTAGCAAAATGGGACCACAGCCTCCAGAATATTTTTCACAGTTGATATTTGAAATTCAAGTGGCCTTATGGCAAAATAGGTTGGGTAAGAGAAAACTCCTAAGGATAAAACACAAGTTAGTTATCTCAAGAAAATGTAGTGTTGTCAATCTCCTGTGACACATAAAGCATGTTCTTATTTAAGCTTGTTGAGCATAAACTACATGAGAACATGTAGAAAAATATGTGACTTTAAAGCCATTCTGTCAAGTAAGGTCCTGTCTTTTCAGTGTTCTGTATCTGAGTCTGGAAATATTAGTAGCCACAAGTTACAAAGAGGCTGTAAATCAAATTTTCCTCTGTTTTCTGAGGCTTTTCCAGTCATTCTTCCCACTGTTCAGCTTTCCAGGCCTAGACCTTTCCTCCTTCTGGGCTTAGGGAAAAACCACTTTTGCATGTTAAATTCTTTGTTATTTGCCAAAACAATAACTTTATTTTTCCTTCCAGCAGTTCTCATCCCACAATCATGCCTTCTGCTATCAAAATACTTTACTCTTCAATGACTCTTGAGGTTACTTTTCACTCAAGAAGGAAAAAAATCCATGACATTTTTTTCCCAAATTTCATCCTTCTGCAACCCATTACTACCCTCTCTCTACTGATTCTCTGGGCACTGGTGCAAAAGTGGTCCTGCCACCAAAGGACCACCTGGTGTTTCGCTATGATATTGCTTCCACTAAGCCCAGCTGTAATGTTTTTGGGGTTTAATGATGCAGAATCAGGCTCCTGATCTTGTTAGCCTTTCAGAATGAAATTCACCATGCAAAGTCACACTGAAAGAACTAGCAAAGTGCAGCCTACTGCAGTACTTCTGGAGCAATGAATCTCAGGTGGGAAAAAAAAATAGGGTTTTGTACATATTTTTTGTGCCATAAGTGTACAAGAGTCTTAATTTTGGAAAATAAAATATTGGACATAACCTCTATTACCATTTTTAGAATCAAAACAACTTCAAAGACAATCAAGTTCATCTGCAATGATAATATTTATTGTGGGTTTTCAAGAGAGGCCATGAACAAGTGCTCTGAACTTTAAAAGCAACCATGACAAATTATTTAAAGCAGAGATGTCAAGTGCTTTGACATCCAGGCCACATGGCATTTACAAATAAAGACTGTGAGCCAGAGTGGAATTGCTCCCTTGGGTTGTATGGTCTTTGTTTCCACGACCTACTGTGATCTGCTTGTTCAAGTGTACTGTACATTTCCTTTCTGTGTGAAACACTACTATTTCCAGTTCATAGAATGATTTAAAAGGTCACTATCAAAGCATGTTCTAAAATTCACAGGCTTGGTCGGTTTCTCTTGGAATTTTCTGTGGCCTATGGCATAAGGATAATGATCCTGAAATTGAGGCATTTCAACAAATAGCTTCCAAAGAATATGCTCTCCACCTGCTCCTACAGAAGGCCAGTTTAAGTTGAACAAGTTCTCCTGACTTTTTTGCCTTTACATGGAGTTTGAAAAATGGCCCCTGTCAACAGTACTCTGTATTTTTCATGGAATAAAATGTAGGAAAACTGTTAACCAGAATCCAACATTTTCTTTACAGAGGCCACATTTTTATTTGGAAGAATAGTACCAAACATGCCTAATACTTGTCTAGTTTCAAACCCAGAATTCCCTCCAGGGGAGTACTTGTGCATCCTGCAGTCTCTTCACTTCCCATCGATATTTTAATTCATGCACTTAAGAGGCCACTTCACTAAAGAGCACTCTGCCCTAAAGCCATCTACATATCATTTTAGTATGTTAAATACAGGTCAGTACTCAAATAAAGAAAATCCCCTACCCCAGAGCTGCACACAGATTTTTACCCTTTTACCCTAAATGTGGAGGAAGGGCAAGAAGCACTGGCAAAATGCCTCATCTTGAAAGACCCTCACCACCAGCTACCTCTTATCTAAAACCTGGGGCACAGGCAAGATTTCACCAGTTTCATAGACTGCTGCTCATCCACTGAGCCACAGTCATGAATCATGTTTGTATTCTCAGGTTTTGGAAAAAAAAATGGTACATATTGATGGAGGAGGTTGCAGCTATTCCACCTCATCTCACATTTGCAAGGAGGTAAAGAGCATGCATGCATGCAGACAGACATTGCTACTGCATGATGCACAGCGATGTGTAAAATCACAAAACCCATGCAGCACGGCTAAGGCAAACTGCTCCAAGCTACTCTCCCTATTCTCTACAGCCACCTGGGAAATTTCAATGCTGCCACACTAAATACAGATTATTCCCAATGACCCCAGTGGCTCCACAACTCAAGGGCTTTGGCAAGTATCTGAACTCTCTACTATTAAAACCACAAAGCTGATTAATAAAGATTTCTGGTTTGCCTTTTGTCTACTTTCAGATAACTTATGAATATTTAACTCTCAAAAAATTACCTGAGTTTTCTGAAAGGGGAAATCTCTAATTATCCACATTATAGGAATCAGTGGACCAATTCTCCCACAAAATTTATTTTTTTCTGTGTGACTCTTCATTTCTGTTTTTACTCTGGTTATTTTGTGTATGAAACACTAAATGGTCGTTCTGTGATCAAATGAAACTTGATCTTTGATCTGAATTTAGCTCTTCAGCTAAAATGTAACAAAGCAGCAGAACTGAGTTTAATTTCAGGGATGTGATAAGGCCTGACAGTAGTGCCTAATTATCAAAACCTAAATCCCAGTCACACTGAAAAACCTCCCAAAAAAATTTAGGAATTCCATGAGGCTAAGATTATACCTTTTGAGTTGTCTCTCTCTGTTTCCTATTTATGGAGCATCCAAGATGAATAACCAAGAGAGTACACTGCCTAATTGGAAATAACCACTTAACAAATTAAATAAAAATCATTAAAACAAAAATGTTGACACTAAACAATATCCAGAAAAATATCCGGTCTGTACTTCACTGGCTCTTGTTTCAGTTTGTAAACACAAGGCTTGCACTGAACAGAAGCCCTTCTCTGGCCTTTTCCCAAAGTAGTGATGTTTTCACGGAGAGGCACTAGCAGTTATTTTCTTTTACATGGGAATCCATGATATCATACCATAAACTATTATTCTTCCCAACTGAATCTGGAATGAAATCAGAGGACCACAATATCATCCACTTAAAGGGGACTTGACAGAGTAAAATCCTGAGTTTGATAAAAATAAACATGTATGGAGTGGTAGGAACACCACATCTCTCTTCAGCTTCACATTTAGCTGCAGACTGTGAGCAGAGAAAGATCTGCTGATTCAGCCAGAACTGACATGCAAAATGAGTCAGAGAGAAATGGGTCAGAGAAAGTGCTTATATACAAGAAGTTCTTATGGCCCTTACATCAATACCAAGAACACATTTCATGTTGCCAGGCGACTTGCCCCCAAACACCAAGGATATTTTGTTTAGAGGTATAGACATAGTATGAATTTTTGCTGGGCTACTTCCTTGTCACAGGATGACTGTCAACTACAGGGCTGTGAGTAGATAACCTGAAAATATCAATATGGTTGACTTCAATCTCTATACTCTTTTGCTCACAAATTTTTCATATGTTGAAAACACTGTGGTCTCTATATAACACACAGATTTTAAGACCTACAAGACTTCTGTAGGCTTTTTTCTTTTTTCCCTGAGGAACAGTTAAATGTTTCCACATGCACAAAAAGTATTTTTAATACCAGTGCACAAGTCTTACTCAACAGCTGTGTGGAGTGATTGCTCCACAACTCATGCTGGGTGATTCTGAAGTGACACCAGGACTCAAGGTGGGTAAAATTGCACTAAATGAAAAACTCAAAGACTGACTGGAAAACCATCTCAAAATATCAAATATTAGAACTTGCACCAAGCCTGTCTGAGTTCAAGAAGTGTTTGGACGATACTCTTAGGCACATGGTGTGATCCTTGTCCTGTGAAGGGCCAGGAGTTGAGTTGGACTTTGATGATTCTTGTGGGTGCTTTTCAGCTCAGGATATTTTATGACTCCATGATTTTTTTAAAAACACATACAGTATCCTTGTCCATTGCTTCTGATTGCCTTTAATAGAAGACGAGTCCTTTTTCTCCCCCAACAGCATTGACATTGATATGGTAATTCATAGAGGTCAAACAAGTCTTCAGACAACACGAGTCCTACATGTTCATACTTCAGAAGGGTAGAATCAACAAAATAAAAACACAGAATGTGAAACTTGATTTTGGAAAATAACTGAATTTGTACTTCAAACTGCCTCACCAGATAAACAGTATCCTAAAAGTGGAATGTACGTCCCAGAATTAATCACAAAATTTTCAAAGGCTGCTTTTTGACAAAAAAATACCACTTCATTTTAGCCATGAATTAAAAAAAAATTTTAAAAAAAGAAAATAGAATTATGATTTGCTTCTGTCACCTAGTAATTTAGTAAGTTTTACAGTGACCAGTTTTCCATATCACAAATTCTGCTTTTAACTCACATAATTTCCATTACAAAATCTAATATACTCTAAGCTAAAAAAGTTAATGATTCAGAAGTGGTGTTATATGCAAAGCAAAAGTGTCTACTGTCCAAAACAGACTACGCTTTTAAACCTCAGTCATGAAAACATTGAGAATTCTAAGGATAGTTTCAGACAGATTACAATTTTTTTCAAAATTTGCTGTAAGGCAGAAAAGTGGTTTCTGCCCCATTTTCAGTATGTAATCTGAATTACATTATTCATGCTGCATTTCTGCAATTACTCTACTAACAGCAGGACCTTGATTTTCCTTTCATACTATTTTGTGTAACAGATGATTTGCAAGTGTGCACCTAATGGATCTGGTTTGTTTTCACTTCCATTTCTGTAAACGTGACCATCAGTTTCTGGGGAGATATTTAATTCACTACTACAAGCAAGGTCAAAATCAGACTTTCGTCCAAGTCATGTTGTAACAAGTTACATCAAACAGTTTTATCAAAACTTTTCTAAATCACAGTAAATAGTTTAAAGGTGCTTTAACAATATTATGGCATTTGAGATTAGAGCAGATGGCTGTAGTCAACACCAGCTTAGGGAAAAACCCAGTATTTTAGGTCTGTTAAGGCTCTTATTAACAAGCACCTTAATTTATTTTACATTATCTGAAGTTTCACATTTGAATTTAATTTCAAGCTAACTTAAGGCTTTACCAGTGTTAGACTGACCAGTAGGGAATGAGTTGAAACTAGTTTAAAAAAAATTCAACCAAAACTTTTTAATTAATCTCTTTAAACTTTGTATAAATTGCATTGGAATAAATCAGACTTTTTGGTTTGGACAACCTTTACTTCTGCTTCTACACATGACGTCTAAAAGGCATTGGATTCAGTTGTCATGTCATTGTTTTGTTTTGGTTTTTTTCATATAATGAAATTTCTTATTAAATTTATATGAGAAACTCAGATCTGGCTTTTGTATTTTGTTATAAAACCTATTTGGGGAGGGAGTTTTGCTATTTTTCGGACAAAAAGAGGAGAGAATTATGTTCTACCCACTTTCCAGCTAGAGAAATATAAGATATTTGTAAATGTGTTGTCTTTAATTGTCTGATTTACAAGTTCAGTGTCTGAGAAGAAAACTGGACCATGAGGAGGTCATAGCACACAGGCTTGTTGTTGTTTTAAGATTTTACAGCTTGCACAATGGTTTCTTCTTGCCTTGAAACTTTAAACAGCCCATCCAGTCAAATCCTTCAGAAACTTCAAAAAAACCCTGTAAATTGGTTACTGTAGAAAAACCTGCTCTCAGAAAAAATTTATATTTTCATAATGATTGCTCTTCTATTCAAACTTACCAAAATGAATGTGTCCCTAAGTACACATTCAAGCAAGGACATTGCAATGTTAAAGACCTAAGTTAGTAGTTAGAGTATGGAATGATTTTGTGTAATAATTGAACATGTGGCATTACTAATTTTAATATGTTTAATATTGTGTGATATTTCTACTGCACAATTCAGCAGAGACAAACAAAACATGTGATACAGGCACACCAGAAAGAAAGTGGTCTGTCCATGCAGTTTGAACAGAAGTACACGCAAGACATGTCACTTTGAATTGCAAAACAGAAAACTTCCAATTCCCACCTGAATGACCTTCTGAAAGACAAGCATATTTTCTAAACTTCTAGCTGCTGAAGAAAAAGAGCATCAGCAAAGGTCCATCACCCATTTTTTGTTTTGCTTTCTTTTATGAAGACTGACCCTTTCTCTAGTTTTTTTAAGAAAAATATGTGGGCACTTATTTCCAGAGGAAGTCTTGTCCTGCTGTTCTCAGGCAGTCAGAGGCTCTTGGGCTGAGCAGAGCTGAATACTGCTCCTGCCCTCTCTGTTGCTCCTGCTTTGAGTCTGCTCCCTGGAGGGCATGGGGACTGGGGTCACTGCAGGCACTGGATCCTAAAAAGCAGCGCAATGGAAGTGCATTGGATCCAAGGACTCAATGTGCACAATAGATGCAGAGTGGGAGGTTTAACTTTAGACTAGAGCTAGTCTGTCCCTGGGAACTTAACACTCCTTAGAAGGCAGAGGGCATTGGAGGGGATCTTGAAGCATATCTGCCAGATTAAATTTCTCCGGAAAGAATTGAGTCTGTGTGCTGTGCGACAGCATGACCCAACACACAGTCAAGTGTGGTAAGACTGGGATTCAATTCTGAAGTGTACTCCTAACCTACACGAAGGTGCTAGCTTGGGTGGCTTCATAGGTGCCTCACTCCTCTGCACTGGAGAGAGCCCTGGTACTGAGTGTAACATTACTAATCTAAAGACAAAGTCCAGCAGCACAGAATTAGCTGCATGTGGGGATCAGAAGGCTGATAACAATCCGCTCACAGAAGCTTACCAAAAACAAGTTGCTTTTGTCTTTTAGATTTGCACTTGTCAAAGTGACCCAGTGTATTTTATCAGTTTGCCACACCAGTAAGCCACGGCAATTACTTGACCTCATATGCTGAGAAACAGGGATGAAGTCTTTATAGGCCAGGCACAGTCCATTTGGCAGAAGAATGATTATATCAACAAAAAAATTCAGCTCAGTGGTTCTCAAAATCTTTTCGTGTTCAACAACACCATGCAGATAATGAGCACTTGAAACAATATGCTGTGTCCTACTTTTTCTCCTTCCTGTGTTACCTTTACTTTGAAAGCCAGTTTCTAAACAGTGATCACCAGTAAAGTACATCACCTGTTATTAGTATTAAGGAATTAAATCCTTCTCTGATGACTCAGTTGGCTGGAAAAGCAGCTTTTACTTTCCTACTGCACCATCTTAGGAACTAAATTAACTTCCAGAAAGCATACAGGACTCACTCTTCTGCATTTTTCAACTGCTGGCTGTCAGCTGGGACTTGCAAGTGCTCGGTTCATCAGACAATTTTGGCTTCTCAGGAACCTTAAAATAAAAATCTTTTAAAAAATTATGCAGTGCCTCCTCTCTAAACAGAGATAGAGAGCAGAATACCCCAGCTACAACGTCAGAACATAGGTGAACAGGGTGAAGAAGAAGGACAGAAGCACTGCCAGGAGGACTGAGCAGTCAAGACCCAGCTATAGGTTTGCTGGGCTCAAGGAGCACTTACTAGATAGCAAGATAAAGTGAAGTTCACTTTTGCAACAGACCCTTCTCAATGAACACATGACACTGAGCAATAATGACAGAAGTAGTTTGGTTGATGTTTTACAGAGTACATGACAGCTCTCAGACTTGTCTAACCTTATATGGTTTAAGACTTTATGGAATTTTTAGCGGTTCCAACAAAAATTACAGAGAGAGCAATTTTTTTCCAAAATGCGTCATCATTATTTGCCTACTGATTATACTGAATATATGTATATACCTACAAATTAGAGATTGCTGGGATGGGAGACTGATAAATCAAACTTCAAAACAAAATGCACATTGAAATTCCAGCCACACAGCCCGTGCTGGTGGCTATGTCCTGTAATGGTCTTTGTTACCCAGTGTGGGCAATCAGTGAGAGCTCTTTGACACAGGAAGCTGGACCTGACACAGGCCTTTTCTTTCTCCTCTGCCATCACTCACAAATCTGAGATCTCCTTTCATATGTGTTTTCAGTCACTGGATGGCTCTGAACTCTTTACCTGTGCTCCTGAACTTCAGCTGGGTGATGCTTAACTGAGATTATTTTCCAGGCTGTAGCAGCTATCTTATTACATCACTTGGCTGTTTTCCTTTCTTGCCTGGCTGCATCTTGTCTCAGACAAGAGTAGCTCTTAGCCAATAGGTGACCATCAGTAAGTTGGTCATAGTCCTGGGATCTCAATTTTCAACGTGCACCCCTACATTCAAGGTTTTCACTGTTAATCTCATGCTTCAGCTTCGCATCCTAACAGGGGATAACTGGTACCAAGCTCCAGTTCACACAGTAAGCTCACACAGGAAGTTGGTACAAGCCCTGATGGGGGCTTGTTTAGCTTGCATGAGGCACTTTTAGCAAAAGGTCCATCATGAGGGCTCATGTCCTGCTACTGGCAACAAGAATATTATTTGTACTGGAACACTGTGTACAAAAATGCTTATAGATTTGTTCCAGTTATGCTATATTAGTGTGTTTACATCTGAGTTCAAAGTAAGTTAATATTAATTAAATCCTTCTTACCCTGTTGCTACCTTACAGGTACCAAAGGTCTGTGCTTGGGCTTCTTCACTGTCAAGGCTGAAACATGGATAACCTGCAGGTCCTATCCTGCAGCTTTCTGTGGTCTCCACAGGAGCAGTGGGTGTTTCTGCAGAGAAACAGCTCATTATAAGTTCAAAATTAAACACTTGTGCAGATTAGCTGGAGAAGAAAGGGAGATGTTTGTGAGGTACAAGCTCTCAGCAGCCTTGCTGACAGTATCCAAAGTAATAAGAAAATGGGCTTTAGGGCAGCAGATGACTCCAGCAGGCCCATGGTCCAGGGAGGAGGGGTCATGTTAGATACCATGTGAAACAGCCATTGTTTATGCTGATGCAATTTTCTTTTTTGCACAAATCCAAATTGTTTTTAAACATACTTGCCTCTTGTTATTATCAAATAACAACAATTTGCTTTGAAGCATTAGGATTTCCTTCAGAAGAAACAATTAAAACATTTATAGTCTTGCAAAGGTCTTTAAATCCCTGATTAATGATGACAGTGGATGCTACTGTGCTTGCTCATTTGTTTGCTAGCTTAAGGACTATGTGACCATGAGTTTAAAATTTTTCCACCAGGGCTTAACCCCTGTTCCAGGGAAATGGCACTGGTTCACATCTCACTGACTGAAGATGGAGTGATAAATTCTTCTCACCCTTTCTCACCCCAGTGAGACAGGCAAGTTACAAGAGCCATTCTGGTGCGTTTTCTTGCTGTAATGTACTGGGGAGAGCAGGCAGGGATGCAGGATGAAGCTTTTCCATATGCTCCACATGTAGGAAAATGCACACTAAATTAAAGACGGCTTTTGCTCTCTTGGACTGCCTCTGTGGATCTGAAAGGGTATTTAAGGCTGTCTGTGTAATGCAGAAAATGTACAGAACTAATTAAACTAACAAAAAGCAAAACTAAATTAAGTTACTGAATCACTACTTAGGCAAGCAATTCCATCAGTGATGTGAAGTGTGTAAAGCAGCACTTATGTGGTTAAGAGTTACTCTTTTAAAATAAAAAGATACTGGACTAATGACGTACAAGGTACCTTTAGTAATTCCACATAGCATTTTAACCTCTTTTCTGTTCACTTCCACATCTTTGATAATTCTTTCCTTCAAACGATGTTCTCAAGTCTGGATACACTTGATGTAAGAGTAGTAAGATGGCAGATACCTAATCTACAAGCCAAACGGGCAAAGTCTAACTTGAATTTGTATCTTAGGTAAGGGGAGAAAAAAATAAGAATCAAAAAAAGATAGTAAGTAGAAATGGAAACTGTACTTTTTTTTTTAATGGCTGTTTTTAAAAGAAACTTATGATTGAAGAATCCAGGGAGAACAGGGGTAAAGAAAGAGAGAAAAGGGAAAAAGGGTTTCCTGAAGAATAACAACAAATAATCTCAGCTTGTTCCCACAATAACTGCTTTACCTGAATGTAGAGTTACAAAGTTGAGCTTGGAGACAAAGCCAGGTTACTCAGGGGCAATGAGAAAAAAATCAAAATTTCTGCACCTGAGGTTGAAACAAATTTCAGCATTTGCTTGATGGATTTTTAACTGTATAAACAGGGCCATCTTTATCCCAGCATGCTGAAGAGGCATGAAACTACAATTCTGACAGCAAGACTGAGCAGAGGTAGTAACAAATTTACTTCTTATCCTCAAGAAAAGTGGCAGGAGGATGTCCAAGCAATGGAGCAACAACAGGCCTCATCAGAGATGTGCAACCTGCACCACTGTGCTGAGTGCTGTGGGAAAGGGCTGCAGAGGAGCAGCACTGGTGTCCCGGTTTGAGACAAATTCGGAGGAACGTCCAAAATGAACGTCCTCTGATAGAAGGCAGGTTTCAGCTGCCCCTCCCCCACCAGGTTCGGGAAAAGATTCCGCCAAGGAAAGTGAAAGAAAAAAAAAAAATTATTTGACAGACACAGTGCACAATGGGAAAAGAATAATGCTAAATAATAAAACCTCTCGCTGTGGAGAGAACCTGGTAAATTTCTAGAGTCCATTGTGGGTGTGGCTTTCTCCTCTTTGAAGCGGGGGTGCGGCTTGGGCCGCTCCGGCCAAGGGGTAAGGTCTCCTGGCGCGTTCTGGTGTTGCTGAACAGTCCAGAAGAGAAGAAGAAGAAGAAACTGAAGTCCCAGCAAAACAAAGGAGTTTAACTCTCTGTCTCCCTCTTCTGAGAAAAGGAGCCAAGAGCTGGGAAAAGCAGGAAGGTGCTTGCGTCTGCTCTGCAGCAGCAGCAGCAGCTATCTCTGTGTCTTTGGAGCATAAACGGCTTTGAAAAGTTCATCTGGCTTTTTTTTTTTTCTTTCTCTTGCACCCAGTTTTAAAGACACAGAAAGGCACAGGACTCAGTCTGGGCATAGAGCAGTGATAGGGGATACATATCATAAAGTCACCCCAAGACACCTGGCCACAAAACATGATCTAACACCCATCAGCAACTTTGTACTGGGACTTGGTGTAGTTTGGCTCATCCCAACAGGGTGTATAAAGTTCTGGAATTTTGATCTTGAACGAGATACTGAAGTCTTTCTCCCTACCTCTTCACCAGCTGTGTCAGCAGCAGAGTGGCTCTCTGCTCTTTGCGAATCCTGTTAGCAAGGGCAATATCCTCAGGCTGAGCTGGAACCCAGCAACCACTCCACCACAGGTAAAGCAGCCTTTCTGTACCAAAAGGAAGAGTGATGCAGAACAGAATCTACCCAAGGAAGAGAGATAAGAAACAGAATCTGTTGGGCTCTAATCACTTGCTCAGAGGGTCTGCTCATCATGACTCATGAAGATATTTGTCTCCCAGCTCTTCCCTCCCCCAGCCATAGCATGCAGCCGCATTAGCTGAGCTGAGATCGCTGTTTGGCAGAGCAGTTCTGCAAAAGGGATCATTGAAACAAGCTGACTCACATTGCTACTGAGAGCCATGCAAAAATTCTGAGGACTGAAAACAGCCACATACTAGGGACCCAAACTCAGAACAATATGGGGGTGAAAACTCCCTAGAAGCCATCCCTTCTCTTAAATCTGTTGAGACATTTTCCTTGGAGAGTCAGGAGTAAGAGAAAAGATGAAAACCAGGATCCCACCTCTCTCTGGGGAATTCCCATCTGCCAGACCTGGGAGTTAAGCTTCCTCTTCTTCGTTATATCAGACTCTGATCCCTTGAATCTTTGCTTTCTCTCTGAACAGTGGTCCAGCCATTTCAGACCCAGGCATTTTGTCAAAGGAATGAAGGGTAAGCAGCAGCAAGGCCAGATGTTCCTTGGGGTGACCCAGGACTTCATCAGAATATTGTTCTACACATTGACCTTATGAGTAATGTGAATAAATCATAGCAGGAGATAGCACACATCCTCATGATCTTCAGTGTGATCTTTGTTATCTTAACAAATGTGACATTTGTATCATTGGTGCACATGTACACTGAGAGTTTATTTCTAGTTCTATCTGTCTGCAGTGGGCTTCTATATTATGTCAGTATTGTTCAAACATTTACACAAGAGATTTTTCCCACAACATCCAACATTTCCTGTTTGAATTCCAGTGGCCTTAAATGCTGAGAAACTCCTTAAATAGCTTGTAGTGGGTGACACAGGCTCATAGTTTTACTTCAATGAGAGAAGATGCATATCTAGTGAAGACCATCTACTCATCTGGTATGAAACACTGGGGCAAAAAAGTTCCAATTTAGCATTAATACAAAATAAAGAGAGTCATGTTGAGAAATTAAATGTCTTTTTCATTGTGATGTAAAATGTGGAGTTTCATATTGTTATTCCAACGTGTCAAAATCTAAGATCAGATTTCTACATCCACTGTCTGTTAGCTATAAGAGTTCAAGATCTGTGGGTAGCATACAGCAAGGTTTTCTTTCTTTTTCTTTTTGATTCCAGTTGATAAGTCATTTATATTTTTTAAGCTTTCTTTCCTTTATGCATAAAATTAATAATTGTTTCTGTGTTAGTGTCTGCCTATAGCATTACCAAACAAATGGAAAGCAGGATCCCAACTTGCCAGTCAACCATACCAACCTTACATCAATGTCTCTTCTTTGAAATCAGTGATGCAACACCACTGTAAAATCAGGATCAGCTTCTCTCAGTTCATATGCTGAAAGTTAATGACAGAAATAGAAAATCACAGAAATGATCAACCACATTCCTATCTCTAGGTCAGTGCTATGGAGGCAAATGGTGCCAACAGCACCTGCCAAAATTGATTAACTTCTACGAACTTGTCTTCTCAGTAGTGAATTCAGCACTGTGATCTCTGGCCTGATTCGCCACTGCTCAGACTATGTTGAAATCACAACAGCAGAGGTTGTTCGAATAAAGATAGTAGTGACCAGGCAAACCAGCCCCCCAATCCACCCCTTGGTATCAGACACTGGGCAAAAGTTTCAGTAGAGCTGAAGAGTGATGGGAAAATGTGACAGGCATGTGTTCAACAATGCTGCAGTTTGCCTGAAGAGGGCCACTGCCCCTGCAAGAGCAAAAGGGAGGAGAAAGTCCTTTAGTCAAACATGAAATGATTGTCCTAAGCTCAGCTGCAGTTAAAGTACACAGGTGTGCCAACAATGGATAGATGCTGTCACCAGAAAAAAGGACAAATGTACTGTGAGTAGTGAAAACATAGCAAAATTTCTCACAATCCTCAGCAGGTGCCCTGTCCCTCTCTTCTCTTCCTTCCAGGGCCTTTTCCCTACCTTCATATTTGACATATCATCCTCTTAAGGAAAAAATCCTGTCTGTTTGTTTCAGCCTCATAAGTGGTGTCATTTACATGTGGCTCACTCAGCTTTTGTTTTACGCCCTTTTTTCTTCTTCTGGGTAGAGCTGTCCACCCAGGCAGATGTTTGCACTGCTCCAAGGCTACACTGGGAGGGTCTCCTTGCTGGTCTTTACAGCTTTTTTTGGCAGGTCAATAGAAAATATTTTTCAAATGATGCAATTCACTCATTCTTCATTCTTTGTTTTACCCAATTTTTCTGTCTTCTGACCAAAGCCTACTAAATGGCAACAGTACATCAGGCACAAAGAGGCTGTGACAGCAGTGAGTATGACTGTCTGTGGTATCTTACATAGGACAGTCCTACTAATGCCACAGACAGTGGCATCATAACAAGGTCTGAGGCTTTACAGTGTTGTCATGCTGTTAACTCATATGTAGACAGCTTTTCTAAACAACACATCCTGTTCCACAGTTTGTGTCTCTCTCATCTTTGAACACGCATAATATTTATCTAGCTAGAGCTCTGCCAAGTCTTCTTCCTCTTTCTTCTCTCTCTGTTCTCTGAAAAATTTTAAACCCATTGGTCAACTTCAGTCAAGTTCAACTGCAGTAAGAATCTCCCAGATATAGCAAATTTAAGGAGACAGAGAAATAAATTCTATTAAAACTCTCATTTCTATAAGAATAAGTTCTAATCTGAACTAATTCTAGTATATTAGGGCTTCATAGAGCTTAATATAACTCCCATTTCCCTCTGTTGAGAGAACGGCTACAAGCTCAGTTCCTCTTAGAAACCTGAGGATTAACACAGGAGCTCAATCCCCAAGCACAATTTATCATCAGTTCCAGGATTCAGGGAAGGACCATTTTGTTTAAATCTAAGTGTATAAGTCAAAATCTGAAAGTAAGATGAATAAGGAACCTGGATCCAATGAAATTGTGTGAATCTCCTCTTCTTTGAAGCAAAATTAGGTATAAGGATCCTGTGATAAAGTCATGACAGAATATCTGGAAAACAAAACTCCTGTGTTCTTATTGCTACCAAAATAACACCTTATGAGATGGTAGGTATGGACTATAGTCAAACTCTTTATATTCCCCTTGACCAACTTTCTAGTTGTTTGACTCTAGGTGGCTTGATGACCTTCATGGACATTCAGTAGATGATATTCAGATCAGAGATCTTTAAGATTTAAGAAATTTAAGCCTTCTAAATCCATGTGTTTCTGTTTTGTTGTGGTTCAACTTCACAGTTGGTAAACTGTAGACAAAAACACTCCTCTGTTTTACAGGTAAGGAAGGACTTACAAAAACCTGCAAGGCATTCAGATGTTACCTTAGTGAGGAGGGACATATAAATACCTAGAAGACACAATTCATATTCCCAGTGTCAACACTAACTTAGTTTGATTCACTGTTTAGTTCTTCTGCATTAAAATCTCCCACCCTTCCCCAAAAAAAGAAAAAATCCCAATTCTTAAAAAATAATATTAGAAACCAAGTGCTAATGTGTTTGTTGTCGTAACATCAGTATTTTTCTGGTTTTGATTGAAACCTTGCTATCAACTTCTAGAATCATAGAATCACTAATGTTGGAAAAGACCTCCAAGATCATCAAGACCAACCTTCAACTGAATACCACAGTGCCCACTAAACCATTTTGTGAAGTTCCATGTCTACCTTTTTTTGAAAATTTCTAGGGATGGTGACTCCACTGCTTCCTTTGGCAGCCATTAACAATGCCTAATCACTCTTTCAGTGAGGAAATTTTTCCTAATATCCAGCCTGAACCTCCCCCAGTAAAACTTCAAGCCATTTCCCCTTGTTATACTGTATCTGTGTAATATAGCCTGTCTGTATTTGCATATATAAATACATATGTATATATAATATTTCTGTTTTCAAGAGCTGAAAAATATTGCAGAATAGTTCACTCAGTTTAAACTCACTGGTAATATAGCCTTAGGGAATAACAGGATGTGGATATAAATAAAATAAAGACTTCCTTCTGGATCAATTTTTTCCTAAAAATGGAACTACTATCCAACATTTATTCAGGAGGAATCAAAGACATATATTAAGAACTATTTTTGTGTTGTTTCCAGACTTATGTATGCTAGTGTTCTGACTGGAAACAGGAGAAAGCATAAATAAACCATAAAGTAATTAATTGCAAATAAAAGTAGGGATTATTATACAGAGTCAGAAATTACCCAGTTTACTGAGAATCAGTCTTCATAAAATTGCACTACTGCTGCTCTTGTAAGGAAGAAAAAGCAAAGAATAATGCTCTGTAATACTAATTCAGTATATTCAGGAACTACTTAGCAAGAAATAGGGCCTCATTAAGGCACCAACCAAATTTGTAAGTGCAGCTTTTTTCGTAATTATGATGAAATAGGGTAGTGGTCAATCCAATATTGTTGATTGGTTAAACAAAATTTATAGAAGTGTGAGAACACCGGAATTACTCAAGAGAAGTATTTAGAACATGAATCTGATGAAGATGAGTTTGTAAAATCTAAAAGCAAGAAAACAGTTGAGCAAACAAAATGGATATTGATGGAGAGAAAATTAAATTTTATTAGAGCACAAAAAAGTTCTGAAGACATTACTAGTAATCAAATCCTACAGTTTCAGGAGGTCCTGTAAATCTTCTGTAAACCTTTGGCAACTTAGCCAGTAGTATTAAAAGAACACCAGGACTTGATCCTTCCTCTCCATTTTCTTAAGATTTAAAGCCACCTCTTTTTTAACCTCCTTTCAGAGTAAGTAAGCAAAGGATAGGATCCCATAAATATTATTTCTTTTATTATTCACAGGATAGGAAAGCTGTGACAGTAAAACTAAGAACTATGGACTTAAATGGCTGCAAACCCAACAAAGTTCAGTATCATGCCCTGTGTATTTCCATGCTGCATATTACCAAACCATTACAGTAGAAGATCTATCCAGTGTAGTGTATCCTCAGATGTCACCTCCACATGGTTCACAGTACAATTTTAAGCAGGGAAAAAGCTGGATATGTAACATTTTTTTACTTAAAGCTGTCTCATTGAACATCTTATTGGTCTAAACATGCTACTGATACATTTACTGGGGCTCAGTACTCTGTCTTTACAAACACTGGCTTAGATTCTTACATAAGGAATTGGCATTTCATTTTCAGTTGGGCCAATTCAGCTGACCAAATTCAGGTCTAGATGTATGTTTATCACTGGTCTTCCTATAAGAAAGTTGCCAGGCTGAGTTAAATTAATTCCAAGAGATGCAACCAGGAGTTAAATATTGTCTGTCCACACTGAATATCACCTAGTTTGCCCTATTCTGCTGCAATAGAAAAGTAATCAAATTACATAGCAACTTGTTAACAAAACTATTTGATTATCGAGGTCCCCACAGAGTTAATCATTATGGATCTGATGACTATCTGTGCTCCTGTTGCAGCTAGTAATGATGTGAGGCCCTAAGTAACTTGCAGCAATAAGAACCTGGACAGCTACTGTCTCTGGATGTGTCCCACGGTGCTCCAAGTAGTATCATAAATGTTTAGTGATGCTTACTAGTGACTACAGTAACTTGAGTTGATCTGATGATAGAATAAAGTGCCTGACCCAACACTGAGATTGGAAGGGGTAAACATTGACATCCCTGCATCAATTTACAGCTATGAGCAGGATTAAGGACCTGCACAGGTGGATCCTTTTGCACATTCCAGATACAATGAGCTGGACTTTCTTGAACATTATTAAAGCAAGCAGTTAGAAGCATCATTCCTTGACTGAATGAATGTGCATTTGCAGTCCATTTGTGTTACACACTGTTATCATGGGGCTGGAGCAGATTACATAAACTGTTTGTTTAGATTAAGTTAAAGAGCCACCTTCTGCATTCCTTATCAACATCCCTGTTGACAGCTGTATGTTTTGCTGAGATTCTGTCTCTTCTTACAAAGAAGAGCTTATATTGGTGAAATTTTAAATAAAGCCTCTTTCTTCTACAACTACCATGTCCTAGATTATGTTATGACTGTACTCATTACTGGTACTTGCTTGGAAACTGCAAGGCTGCCATAGCCTCATTTCAAAACTCATCTTAGAGGACTTTGCATTCTTCTCATCTTCTGCAGAAAACCCCTTGACATTCAACATTTTTATGGCAAGTATTATCTTCAATGAAGCAGGGTCCAGCATGAATAAATAAATAATCTGTCAGAAAATTGTTTGGGATATTTACTATAGTCTTTCCTATTCTTCCTCATTTTACTTTGTTCATTTCTTCCAGATCTTTGAACTTTGTTCATTTCACCCTACTAATCTCTTCCTACTTGTCTAGTCTAGTCTCTATTGTCTGATGCACCATACTTCTGGATATTGTGTGTGGGCATAGCGATCACCTACTTTTCCAGGCACAGAAATCCACAGCAGCCTCATGTGGAGAATCACAATCATTACCACTATACCTGCCATACACAGCACATACTCGAAACAGCGCAATCTCTTGGGTGACCAAGTTCAAGCTAAAACAGAAGCTTTAATGAAATATGAAATGTTGCCTTTGGGTACATCATCAAATTTAATCATGCACTTAGTGAAAATTGTGCACTTGGTCTGTCTCAGGCTGGAGACAGCAGCCTTTATGGAGCTCTCCAATTACTTGTTTCATTCCCTAAAAAGCAGTTCCATTCAGAACACAAAGTATGAGCTAGTCATTTATAGTCCAAAGCACAATTAAAGTACCCAAACCAGGGGTGGGTTTCCAAGCTATGACTATCAGTCTCACACAAGAGAATGTGAAATACTCAAGTCCTTACCCTTTTCCCCTGGAGGTTCAACAACCCTTCCTCCTGGCTGGTCTAGATATACTCTAGAGAGGGGACTCCCCTCTAAAGGCACAGGAGGGAGCAGGCACCAAGATTGGGCCAGGAATGCACAGAAGGAGCCCCTCCTTTTTCTAAGAGCTTTACTCAGGCACTATGAGTGCTGAATGAGGAAAAGTAAAGCTGGCCTCACAGATCAGCTCAATGATTGCCCTTGATTTATTCCTGCACTTGCCTCTGAATGACAATCTGATTATGCATAACTAACTTGAAGATTTTCAATAGTTGTAACTAAACTGCATGTTTCTTATTTTCAGGATATCTGACCAGCTGCCCCAGGCTCTTTTTTTCTGAAGCACCAACCACCTCCATCTGTGATATATAATAAAAACTATTTTGAAAAGGCTTAGTCTTTAGTAGACATCTCTGTGTGTCTCAGTCCCCAAGAGGTGCAATGAGGATAAAAACAGTGCTTCTAACAGTATTTTTGTGAAACTAAGTTAGTATGTTAGAAAGCCTTACATTTCATATGATGATTGTGATGGAAACAGCACAAGAGAATTATTAGTTTTATTTTCAGAGTAGTAATAAACTACAAGGCCATAGCTTGATCAATTAATATAAGACAAAACAGTGATCAGTGTAACACAGTCAGCACATCTGGTCCACTGTATGAGATAGTGTACGTCTGCAAAGAGAATATGCTGTCATGAAATATTTAGTCATGCACATGTATTTTCAAGTGACTTGCTCTGCATCTTTCCCACTCTGATCATTTAATGAAAATATCTATGTAGACAGTCATGCAGAACCACACAGAGAATTGTGTACCTATGTATATACACAGTCATCTGTACATATATATAGGAACACTTCACAAAATCTTTGCATTTTTACTTTTAGCATTGAAAGTAACCACCACTTTTCCTGTCCTGTAACACTGGCATTAGTATATCAAAGGCTTCATCTGCTGGAGCTCCTGTACATGCAGTCGCATTTCTTTTTTTTTTTCATCAGATCTGCTTCTTTTCAGGGGATTTCTGCAAGTATTTATTTTCTTTTTTTTTTCCTGTAACATTTTAATACTCAAATTATTGTGAAGTGAAAAATAAACCTCACAATTTTCTTGTTTAATGACACACAACATATTGAGATGATATTTTATTAAATGTGCTATTATAAAAAAAGATATCAGCAGACCTGATTCTAGAATAATCCTGACTATTATAAACTATAGAAGAACCTAGTTTACTGCCATTTAGAATGGGTTTTGAAAGTTTTCTCTCAAAAAAACACCTATTTCTTAATCTATGATTACATGCTTCAGTGCATTGCAAGGCTCTCTACCATGAAGCAGGCCTAAAGCAGATTCATATATCCTTCCTTCATATCCTTGACTTAGAAAATTCCATGCAGGAAGAGTTCGTATTCCAAAGAGTCTTTTCCCTTACCTATAATCAGGAATGGCACATATTTGGCTTAAGGTAGTGATGCATACATGTAAGCTTTCCTTGCTCCTGGGTTCTTCTAAGCACTTCTAAAAGTGTTGAATCTGGAACTTGAGCACTTCTTATGTCATTTGAGAAAACAAGTTTGTAAATAATTGGACTATATCTGCTGTTGATAACATTAACTTCATCTATTCATGAAGCCATACATACAATTACTGTCTTCAGTAACTCTGTAAGTAGTGACATAGAAAAAGACTGACTTTTTCAATGAACAGCATCAACTATTCAATAAAATTATGTTTGATTGATCCAAACCAACTGTGGAATTTTCCTGTCCTTTTAAATCTTGTTTCATTACAGCCCAGAAAATAAATTAAGCCAAGGCTTTCTCCAAGTAACCCTTCATAAAGCTATTGACAAGCCCACCAAATAAAAGCTTATCACATACATTTTTCAAAGTCAACAAAAACATACAGCCTTTTAGGTTAAAATTATTTTACAGCTACTTCTGTGAAGCAGCTTAATCATAGTCAATTCAATTCAATAGAGATTTCACTTTATAACATAGCTGGAGCACACTCTATAAATGCAAGTCAAAGGAACACCTTGCTCCAATATGTCCGATACTAAATTTAAATACATATTTCAGCTAAAAATCTTTTACCTTGATAGATTAATCGTGGGTCCCAAACTGAGACTTCATCTTCCAGAAAAATACCTCCTTTGGGTATCCACCTGCTCCAGTGTGGGGTCTCCCACAGACTACAGGTCTCATGGATCTTCAAGCACTGCAGTGCCACAGCTGCCTCACCATGGTGTACACCACAGATTTCAGGGAAATTTCTGCTCTGGTGCCTGAAGTGCTTCCTCTCTCTCCTTCTGCACTGACCTTGGTGTCTGCAGGGCTGTTCCTCTCACACCTTCTCACTCCTCTCTCTGGCTGCAGGTTGTCTGACAGAATTCGATGACAGTTTGTCTGATGTTAATCCCAAGCAAAAAAAAATTTGCAAGTTCTACAAGGGATTTGATTAATACAGAAGAAGCATAGCAGGGGTTTTTTTCCCATCTCAAATACATTAGCCCAGAGGTGCTACCACTGTCATTGATGGGCTTGGCTGTGGGTGGCAGTGGGTCCGTCTTGGAGCCAGCTGCCATTGGCTCTGTTGGGTATGGGGGAAGCTTCCAGGACCTTCTCACAGAAGCCACCCCTGCAGACCCCATGCAGACCCCCTGTTACCAAAACCTTGACACACAAACTGAATGCAGTGTTTTGGAATGATAAGCACCAATCAGTCATTCATTTCCATTAGAATGCAGGAGTTACTGCTGCTTATGTCTTGTAATTATTAATTTTAAAGGACTGAAAGAAAGTGGAGACAAATAGATGGAGCATCTAAAAACTTATTAGGAAAAGAATATAAAGCAAAATCTGAAAAGTTACATAGCTGAATTCCTTCAAATATTTCACTAGAAAATAGAGTGTGCTTTTTCTTCTGATTGCAATTTCTGGATAAGAAAGAAGTTATTAAAATTGCAATAGCTAAAAGGCTTTGTACAAAATATTCTTTTATATTGCTAGGACCTTCTCAACTTTTTTACTCTGGCCTGCTGAATTCTGTTTATTTCTTGGTGTTTTAGAGGACTGACAACATGATTGGATCAGAATTAAATCAGAATGCTAGAAAAGTTTGAAAAGTATTTAACCTTGCAACAATACAGGACCTTATTGAATATTATGAGGCAGAAATAGCTGCAAATACAAAAATGAATCTGTTGTCATAGGTAGGAGACATACAATATAAAGCCTTATTTTTTAAATACTCAGTTTTGTACTTGTGTGCCTATGTTGAGTTCTGTTTCATAACTCATGTATTCAGTTTTGCAACGCAAAAAACACAGAAGAAAAAATAATTTTTATTTTACAAGAAAATTAATTGGATTTTGCCTTTTTTTGTCTGCAGCTACATACCACAAAATAGCTGAGATTGGAAGAATTTACTCAATTTTCCTGTATATCTCATAGTTTCCCCAGCCCTATTTCAGCTGAGGGACACAAACCTATGTTTTTGTACCTGGACCAGGAAAACAGGCACAAGGAGGGAGAGGGTGACATCTTTTCCCTCTGCACTTAGTGTGGGTACATGGTAAACTCAGAAGTCCTGAATGATGAGTGTTCTGACCAGCATTCCTGGTCAAAATGTCCTCTAACGCCCACCTAGGAAATGCCATGCATTACTTCATGAAAAGTCAGGTGCATCAGAGGAATGAGGCTCTGGCAGGCACCCAATCACAAGAGGAGTTAAGCACAGTGACATTAAACCACAGACAAAGCTTATCCATCCCACCTAACTATGAAGTGCTTCCTACATCCAGCTCTATAAATGCAACTTCTGAGCACTTACAGAAGATGACCCACCCCACATATTCCCATTACACAGTCTTCATCCAGAGGTCCGTCTAAGCAAGCCTCACACCTGGTGGGTGCCTAGAGCAGATGCCAGTGGAAGCTATCAAGGTAAACAAGACTTAGTCTCCAGAAACCTCTGCTGCAGGGGCTCCCTGATCTAGTGACAATGTCTGTTACCATAATAGCACTAGGGGAGGTTTAAATTGGATATTGGGAAAAATTTCTTCACTGAAAGAGTGGTCAAGCATTAGAACAGATGGGGGAGGGGAGGGGAGGGGAGGGGGGAGGGAAGGGAAGGGGAAAGGGAAAGGGAAAGGGAAAGGGAAAGGGAAAGGGAAAGGGAAAGGGAAAGGGAAAGGGAAAGGGAAAGGGAAAGGGAAAGGGAAAGGGAAAGGGAAAGGGAAAGGGAAAGGGAAAGGGAAGGAAGCCGCAGGGGGCTCTTTGGCGCCCCCTAGCGAGAACACGCGTTGACGGGCTCGCCCTGCCGGGTTTGGAACCTCGTGGGATTCAGGCCCTTGGCAGCGGACGAAAGAGGGGTACTTGGGAAAACCCTCTCAGTTTTGAATGGTTTTTGTAACAAAGCTCTACTGGACTCAAAGCTGAGCCTGTTCTTTGCTTCTGAAGGCTTGTTTTTGTTAGACAGCCTCGCCTGTGAGCCCCCTGCCAAGAACAACCTGCCACAAGCACAAAATCCAGAACTGTCAGAGCAGATGAGGCTGGGGAAAAGCTGAGCCAATGGAGGATAACACATGGAAAATATATGGTTGCGAGCCCCTTTGATACTGGTATCAGCAGCCTTCTGTCTCCCTGAGAATTTCACTGGAAATACATACCTGGGTTTGTCTGCTCATGTGTGATTTCTACACATGCACAAATATAAAATTGGAAATGATGGAGCAAAAAACCTTTCTGTAATGAAAGAACCGTTCCCTTCTATACTTGTATTATATCTTTATACGTTCCTGAATAGTAAAGTGTCATTTGCACCATTCCATATAAGAAATATTCATTAGAACAGGTTGTAAAGTAACAACTTAACTTCTGGTCAATGAATATAGAACATGTCAGCAAAACCAGTGTCCACTGAAAGCCATGGATGCCTTTCCTCAATTTTAAATCATTTTACAATGAGCTGCTAAATGAAGTGCATCCTGTCTTTATAGATCAGAACGCTTGGCAGATCAACAGCCTGGAAATGGTGTGCAGGTTTCCAATACCCTTTCTGTAAATAACTTACCTTCTTTATACAGCCATACCAACAGAAATCCCATGAAGCACTTCTCCCATGCCGATGGATTTTCTCTGCTGGCTTCCGGTTTGGCAATGGGACAATACAGAGCATGCTCCAGAGGGAGAAATTAAACAAAATTAAAGTCACCAGAAAGGTTTCTTGTGACCGGAATCGTCAAATAATTAAATAATTTGAGTTCACCGAACTAAAATTTACAAATTAAAGACATACTATTGAAAAAAGAAAACAAAAAAAAGAAATGTAGTTTCATAATGTCAGGGATTACATGTCCTTTAATGACAACGTCTCATAGTTTGAAGTATCATTCCTGGAGTAGATACTAACAGTAGTTAAACCAAGATATTCTTTACTTGAAACACTCAATCAGTTTCTCTTGATATGCTATACCCTACATGTTTCCTTATATTATAGTTGAAACAAGACTCTTTGGGAAATAACCAACTGATTACTAGTCCTAAATATATGGCCACACAAATCTTATCTTTTGGCAGTTGGGAACCAGCTGCAAACGTGAAACATAGGCCCCTGGCAACAGTTTAATGTCCTTGAAAATTCTCAGTGTTTAAATAAAAATTTATTTGTTTTCACAGGTTTGGTTTTTTTTTTTTTTTTGTTACTAGGGAGGAAATGAATGAACCTTTGAAGACAATAGCCATGGAAAATGTTCTCCTGTCATTGCTGTATTCCAGACATGTACCAGGAAGCTGCCAACTAATCTCTAGCACTCTGATTTTCTAGGCATACACTACATTTTGAAACAATGTCTATTTGCAAGAATGATTCTTTAAGCTCTCATTATCTTTTCAGGTCCATCTCCTTTAAGATTTGTTAGTGCCAGCTAATCTAGCCAATGCTGACAATGGGGAGACTAAATGTCATAATTAAATGTGGCCAGCATAATTAAATCTACCAGCACAGGTCTGCAATCTTCATTTGACACTTTCATTTTTAAGCAGGAATTCTAATTAAGCCAAAAGCAGCCTCAGGGTGTCAGTAGAATATCGCTATATACATCCAAAGTACCTACTTAGACTTCTGCTCACAGTCTCGGACCTGGTTGTCAGAACAGAGGCCACACCATCAAAGTTTGAGGCTTTCATTAACTCTATTTAAAGTTTCCATGAAATTTAGCCACTGCATTCTCCAGTAGGATTGTTGTGCCACAGGCTGAGGACTCTTTCTGACATAAGAGCCCTAATACAGTGACAATATCCAGGCTTGCAGCCAGAATTAATCCTCTTTCTAAGCTCCAGTGCTTGTTAATCTTAGTGCAGAAGCTCTTTCATTTTAGTATCTACCTTTATAGGCCTGCTTGGGTCCAGGCTGCCATTCAAAGCAGTTGCATTCTTAATAAGGCTGGTGTGAGGGCGGGCTGAAGAAGGGATACATAAAATCTCTTCGCTGCTAATTTCAGAGACCCCCGTGTCTGGCAAAAAACCCCCACTGTGCTCAGAGAATTCCGTCTCCCCCAAGAGCGGGACCTATCCCATTTCTCTCAATCCCTCTACAAGGCCTGTGATATTTTTCCTCAGGCTACTTGCTACCATGCTTCTCCTGTAAGCCCTCCCATGAGGATAGTCCCCAGTCTCCCTCTAGCAGAGAGGAAACCTTCTGCTTTTAGCAACTTTTTACCTCCAACTGTTAAAGGCTAGTCAAGCATACATGAAAAGAGGAATGTTTTCTCTCCCTTAACCTTGAAACATATCCTATGAAAAGCTTAATTTCCTCCTATAACTACATAAATCTTTGGGAAGAAGTCCTAAACTGCGGTGATTCTGAATTGATGATGGTTTCTGCTCACTGTATTAATGCTTGGTTAAAATAAAAAACAGCAAAGAAGAAATTTGTAGAGTTTTTAACTGTTTTCATTCCACATGCTACTACAGAGCTGGTCTGCTGAAACTGAAGCAAAGATGAGAAATACCATGCCTAGCTGCTACAGATTAGCTGCCAGGTTCCAGAAACACTACTGTACTAACATTCACATTTTTATTGATATCATTTTATTTTTACTGACAGAAATTCAAAGATTTTACAATCCTTAGTTTAAAATTTGTTTATACAACTTAAGTTGGTTTTATACATTACCACATGATCCTTCACAAAGTGAATGCCCCTAAGAATGAAAAACATAAGATCAGGCCCATATATCCAAAAATTAAAATTGCAATTATAAGAAAAGGCGTAAGTTTTCTTTGAAAAAAAGTTTTCATTTGTAGTGAATTGTGAAATAGACAATGGTAGAGTCAAAACTGGATTATGGAACACTTTGACTGTGAAAATTAAATATAAAATTGGTTGTAGTTCTTCAATGTCACTATCAACCTTACTTGTATAAAAAAACAGGTCCTGATGGTATACAAAACATTATTTATACATTGAAACAATTGTTATCTTGCCTGATAAGGAATATAGAAAGAAGAGCTGATTCTGGAAAATTAACTTAGGGTGAAGAACAAGTATTTTTCCAAAATATTATGATGAAAATGGCAGGCATATGGTTTTTTCAAATAAAATTTGCTGAAATTTCTTGCCAATTTAGATATGAGGAGAGCATAGAAAAAGCACATTCAAAAGTCAGCATTAGACTTCTTTTTATAATTTTTTCTGCTGGTTCTGAGATTGTCGAAGAGATAGTTGAATAAAAGCTGACAAATACTCAGCTTAATCCTTTTTCTGAAAACCCAGTTCTTCTTAGGACCTTCTTTCTCAAGCGGGAACACTATAAACACTGACATTTCATAATAAAAATGAGTAACTGTACTATAGAAATATCTAATAAAGTTTTAAGACTGAATGCTCAAGTGAAGATGAAAGGTATTTACGACTGTAGTGATACATCATTCCACATAATTGCAAGAAGAAGTATATTTCTATTTTCATATGTTAATGGAAATATGGAAAATTGGTTCTCCGAATTTTCATTGAAACTGATTTAATTTTGACTGGTTTTTTGTTCATTGTCCATGTATCCCAGTGAATCCCAGTTGCAAGAAATCTACCTGTGTAGCGATGAACACCATTAAGATTTGCAAGGCCACATTTGTTGAACCACCATCCAGTGTTATCACTGAAGTTACTGCAGCTCTTTACAGGCTGTCCTTTAATAGTGCACACTGGCCTGCATCCATCATTATCAACATCAGAAGTACTGAAAGGCATGGAATTTTGGTTATCTTCTTTTCTATATCCTCTAAATGCATCACCTAGGTAAAACAGATAAAACAGAACAATAAAAAGTTATTTACAGGGAAACTTTCTTACTTGATGCACACCTCACAAATTTTTACTCTGAATTTATTAGAAAAGTAGAAGTCTTCAAAAGCAGTTCAAAAGGACCAGATAATGAGCTGTAAAAGTGCTGAAGATGCAGGGGGAAAAAAAAGGAATAAAATACTGAGAAAAATGGAAGAAGTTGAAAATCAATGAAAATTGTTATATTTTTGTTGCTTTTAGCAATGCATGCTGGCTATGAAGGTAAAGGCTTCTGTTCTCAAAGACAGAGGAAGAAAAGACAAAAGTAAACAAAAAGGATTGTAACTTCAGATTTTCCAGTAACATTCCCAAAGCCCTAGAGTGAGTCATGAAACAAGATGGAATTGTTAAAACATAAAGGTCAATTATAACTGGCTCTGCTGTCTTACTAAAGAACTCACTGAAGAAATAGTGTTTTTCAAAAATACCTTTAGAGAGTAACTATTTTGTTGATAATAAGAATTCTTGCATAACACGGAAAAAAGCAGTAAGACATGATGCAATACTTATTGCAAATCCTTGCATGCTTAGTATATTTATGCTATTAAGGCAGGTCTGGAATTAATTTCTGTCTATGTATCACCCAGCAACTGTTCCACACTGTAGGCAAACTTTATTTCACTCAGTTTCTTTCTCTATCCTTTGTACATGACTATCTGGGCACTTCTGAGTTCTTCAAAGCATCATCAGGAAGACTGACACTAACATCAGCACATCTATGATAAGATAATGGGCATCTAAATAATTGTGCCATTAGGTAAATAAACATTAACACCCAAAAAGTCCCTTATTTATTTTAAATATTTCCATTCCTTTTTATATTATTATTATTACAGGAGTGTTTATTCAATTATTCCATTAAAGACATTGAAATGATAAAGCAATTTCCTGCTATGTAAAGATTAATGTTGGCATAACTGATCACCATACTATTGAAAATTTATCTGCGTAAGTGTTCATTATATACCAGAGAAAAACACACTAGAAATAAAATTTTGAAGTTAATTTTTGTTCTTTTGAATGCATTTTTTCATATTAAAAAGGGAACAAAAACCTTTAAATACATCAAAGATGGAAGTTCTTACCAGCATTTCCTGAATAATGCCCCAAATGGAGTTTAAAAGCACATGTTTCATCCTCTATCCAAAATCCATCATATGATGCATAGGCATGCTTGTCATTTTCTGATTCCAAATCCACATAAAGACTGAAATGAGTGGCTTTTTGATTTACTATGTCAAAAATCTTCCTCAGTCCAAGCCAAAATTCTCCTTAAAGAGAAATATAATATATAGTCTAGAAATGGAAACTGTAACAGAAAAAGTGATTTTCTTGGTTTTTTCCTTTCCTTCCTGAACCAAATGTAATAAAAGTTGCATGATAGGCTTACATTCCTTTGAAAGACTAATGAAGGAACAGAGTAATCCTTCCTACTTCCTTAGGAAATCCATGTAAAGAATTCCCATGTATGCATCATCTTTTTTTTCTCTGTGAAATTTTTTAGAAAATTGTCCAGATGATCGATTTCAAATATTCATCTGCAATGTATCTTAGAAGACCACAAAACCTGGCTGTGCTAAAGATCCACTTGCATGAACAGAATTCAGTAGCACTCTTAAGGGTGATACTGAGAAATGATAAATGGTAGCATTTTATGAAATGCAAAAAAAATGCAAACCCTATTCTTGAAATTTAAGCCCTGTTCTTAAGATTTGCTGCCTCCATAAATCACACTTGTAGCCTCATTTGAGCTTCACTTTTTGTACAGAAAAGCTGTGTGCTTCCATTGCAATACCAGATAAACTCCTGAAAAAGCAAATGGATTTAGACTTGAGGGATTAAAGGTGGCAATAAAGAATTAATATCACAGTTGTGTTGGTATTAGCTACTGAAATATTTCTGTTGTTTATAATTTTGCATCCCCTATGGTGAAATACTATTGATTTTTCTCTGCTCCAACGAAATATTTTGCAAATGTACTTCAAACCAACAAAGGAACTTTTTTAAAAAACTGAAAGGAGAGGAAATATAATCTATAAATTATTTCAGGCAGAAAAGATAGTATTTTAAACACTCTTGTGAGACTGCAATAGCTAAAGACTCTAGTGGGGTAATAGTCATTATTGGGAAGATCACACAACAGACTAGATGAAAAAAAATCCATAAGCAAAAATAAAACTTTTAAGAAACAAGAACTTTATACTACTAAAACTACCACACAATTTAGTGGAATGTAGCTCACATAAAAGCAGGAGTAATGTTTGTTCCAAAGCACTTTAGAGTATTTAAAATTGATACCATTAAGGTCACCAAATCCATCCAGATATTCAGACCATGTTCTCTGAAACTGAACGATTCCATCAGTTCTTTTCTGAACAACAGTCCATCCACCTCCTCGAAAATCCATGTCACACAAAACCTAAAATAGACATAGATGCGATTAAGCATTCTTGAAACAGCTTTTATGAAGAAAACAATTAAATAAAGGTGGATTATTCAGAATTTTGCTAAGTAACATACTTTTCAAGTATCTTTAAAAAGAGCTCTAAGAAAATAAATGAAGCTGCATTATTTTCTTACATATTCCTGTTGAACTGTTTGATTTGGATATTTCTTCAACCAGTAGAAATGGCTGTGTATTTCTGTTCATAACACATAATAAATAAGCTTTGATAAATGTCACTGTAACATTCATAGCATGAAAGGGAAGCAACTTGCAATGTCATGTATTAATCAGGCAAAATATCATCAATACAGGCAGCAACACTGAATAAACTTTTATTTCAGCAAAGCAAAATAGACACAACTTCTTATATGTTCTCCCTCACCATCATGCCTTCTTCCAGAGAATACTGTGTTTGTGGTGCCTGGGAAATTTAGAGCCTTTAATAAGGGTGAGGAAATGGAAAACAGTGATAGCAATAACCCAGCAATAACAATAATTTGCAGCAGCAAAAACCTCTACATAAGAAGTGGCCCCAATCCAGGGAAGTCCCAATGTGAACGTATAACTGCCTGCAACTGAGCAGTACCACTGAATACTCTCAGATCAACTCTCAGATTTATGAGTCTTTATGAGTCTTCGCTAAAATTTGTGCCCAACAGTATGTCAAATGGCAGTGGTCCAGCTGCCATCTGCTCTGCTTTGGAATATCACATTATGTGGCATGTTTTCTCCTCAGCCCACCAAACTTAAGACATGTAATTGACTTTCCTAAGTATGTCCCCAGTGCCAAATCTTGACCAGTTCTAACTGGGATTATAAAGTCTGGGAATCTAATGTAGAAATATTATATCGCACATTTAGACACTGTACTACCTAATCTATTCAAAGTAGTTCTAAGGGATGGCATGCATAATTAGTGTTTAAAAACAGAGGCTCATTTTTGCCTCCAAATGTGTCTAATTTGAGGAGAATTAACCTAGAAAATGCTTACAGCTTCTTGTGGAAACAAAAGTAAGTTCAGAATATAATTTTAGCTGCCATAACATTAAGCGGATGCACAAGTGATGGAGTAAAGTAAGACATTTTTTTTGACGTTACAGGAAATGTACAAAATGAAACATGTTTCAGAAAAGAGATTTGCAGTCTTAGCCAGCTAATAAAAGTGGAAACTAGGTGTAAGTCAGTTTAACCCTCAAAAAATTTTGTTGCAGACTGAGCATTATATGTTGCATCCCCATTGCCTGTAGTAGCCAGATATTTTTCAGGAAACCAGACTTGCTCCTTGGCAGGAAAACATCAATGTTGTAGTCAGAGCCTCTGTGACTTAACAAAGTCTTCTCGATGAACGACAAGAAAGCAACAGGACAGAGCTGTAATTTGATCGATCTCATACAAGCTGAGGAATCTTGGATCTTCAAGTAAGATACTTTGGGCAATCCTTGCAAACAAATACTAAATGAATCATAATAAGGTTCACGTGCATGAAAAACAATTGTGACCCTTATTCCCTGGAGAATCACATGCTTATTTCAGTCACAACAAGGAGGATAGAACTGGAATAAGAAGAAATATAGAAGATTCCAAGATGAGTATTTAGATGAAAATACCTAAACCTCATTCAAAATAATCCCGTTGCCTCATCCACTGTCTTGAGAAGATGACTGCATGCTTGGCTACTCCTCTGACTATGAGTCAGAAATACTACGAGGAGCCCATTTGGTCACAACATCAATCTTCAGTCCAATATAAATCAGTGTAAGTGTTGATAATTCACAGATTTGGTTCTACATGAGAGGTCATCAGCCAGTTCGATACAGCACTAATACATACACCAACTAAATAAAAATATTAAATAGATACAGAAAAATACAGTTATAGCTGTGTAGTTTTCTTAATTCCTTATGGAAATGTTGCAATTGTAAAGACTTATAATCGTTAATCTGCTTTACAGTTTGCTCTATGTCTCATATCATGAAAGGTGTGAAGGGCATGATTGTGCCAAGTACAATTTAAATTAAATGAGAAGGAGGATGGTTCTGCTGAATATTTCTTCCCTTTCCACCTGCAGTGTGTATAAGAGTATATATTCTAAACAACTGTTTAGTTTATCTGATCCAACTTAGAAATATCATTGATCTACATTTACTAATTGAAAAAATGTATCAGAAATTGGTCATGATTTAGTTTTCCAAAAGTGAAATTGGTTTTAATCACCTCATGATTAAATGCTCAAAAGCCTACTTTGGAGTAACTTTCTGAAGTGACAGAAACCTGCCACTACCACTAAAGCTTGATGTTCTTATTGCTCCTGGAATTGGGAGTTCAATTACCTCCAGTTACGCATCAAAATCTATACTCATTTTCAGAAACATGAGGTATTAAACACGAGAAATAAGAATAGGATCACGTTGTCTAAATAGTTTTCATTTAACTGATACCTTTATGCAAATTATTCTAAACACATTTTGATTTAGGTTCTATTGCATAAAAAGACATCTTATTGCTGAAAAGATCTTCATTGAAATAAATTACTTTGTGCTGGCTTTGTTTCCTGTTTTTTAGTTTCTTATTATGGTTTTCTGCCTCTGTATTTTTTCTTATTTTGCTGGTCTGCAGAATATTTAGAACTCTTGGCTATTAGCCTCTAGAAGATGCTTTATAATTTCTTCTTTATATTTTAGTATCTTGATATTTTTGTCCATCTATCATTTCTCTTGTACTCTTTTTATACTTCCACACATGGAAGAATTCACATTAAATAGTATTCCTTAAAATAACATTCTTTATGGAACACATATTTTAGATATTTTTCTCTGAGACTTTTTTGGCTCTGTCTTTTAAGTTCTGTGCAACATCTACCAGACAAGAAATGACTGCAGACATTCTTCTCATTATTTATTGTTACCTTGTTCTTTTAATCAAACTACTATGATTTTTCTTTTGTGTTTCTAGAATCCCCCTCAATCCAGAAGAAATTCGGAAACAGATGCATTTTTTGCTATGGTAGACTTTTGTTCATACTATAAATATGGTTGTTCTGTGAACACTGTGACATGTCTTTCTCTTTCTTTTACATGGAAGGAACTTGCCGAGGAGTTACAGATCTTTTTCTTGAGCTCACTGAATTGTATAGAGACAATGACAGGTTTTTCTATTGGGGGTTGCAGAATCAAGTTCATTTTTTCTTTTGTGATCCCAGCATAATTCTGAAACCTTTTCTTAACCAGTTGGAGCTCCTTTTTTGTAGCATTTTGAAGGGCTCCACTTGGCTAGAGATAAAGGGATTCATCCTTCCTTTGTTATAAAGGAACACTATAAAGTTAGATATTAAACTTTGCTAGTTATTAGTTGGCCTAAATTCCTTGTTTTTCTTAAAAAAAATAATGACCTCAACAAGTATTGCCAAGTTGAAAGTTTGAAAGTGCCATATCTGCCTTTCCACTATGCATAAGGCCGCCTCTAAATAGAACAATCTGAAATGGAAATAAACACAAAAAAAAAAATATTCCTTATGTTTGCATGGATCTGAATATTTGAGTCTGAGAAAATTAACCCAAAATTCTCCTCTTCTAGATGAGCACTATTACTCTGAGCAATTACATAAAGTGCAGGCAGTGATAGGAAACATGATTGTTGCAGGTTTTTTTAGGAATATATATCCTCGTTTTAGGAATATAAATATTGCAAACTGGATAGGAAAACTAAAATTTTAGATGCCTCTTAGCCTCAAGACTGGGTTATAATAATACTCAGACAAGAGCTAAGCACCTGCTCCTCAAACCAAGACACATCTGCACCTCCACTTGGATGACACTGCATCAGCAGAGTCCCATCACAAGAGAAGGCAACGTTATACAGCAGAATAATTCAAAATCTGAAAGTCCCATATTAAAAGCCAAATGGATCAGTCAATTGCTCTTCTGTTTTCCATCCCTGTAACAGAAAACAGCACTTCTCCATATCCAAAAGAGAAACACCTTGGGTTTTCCTCCTTGGTATTTTTCACTGCATATGAAAACCGACAGTAAAGGCTCTTATGACAGATATTAAATTTCCTTGTAGAAAACAGGAAACTTTTCAAAATTACAGTAATAGTAGACACATGCACATGATTTAATACATTTTTTTATTCATCTGTTGAGAAATTGTCATGGAAAACACTTTAAATCTATTAAAAATATTCTAAATGCATATTCTCAAGCAAGTTGTGACTATAACAATAAATACCTCAATAATAATATATATAATAATAAATTACCTCAAAAGGATAATTTGATCCTTCTGGGTGGATAATGTACAGACCACTTGGAGTTTTTGAAACTGAACCAACAGTATCTTTAATATGAGTGCAGTCCAAACCTAGAGACAAAAGGTATTCAAGGAAGTTCTTTAGCAAAATATGTTTTAAAAAATACAGATTAAGCACAGGAATATTACTTTTCTTGGTGACATATGAATTATGTAAAATATCATTTTCTTCTCATGCAAACTTTAAAATCATGCTTTGTCATGAATTTATCTTGTAAAATAAAATTCTCTAAACACCATTAAGATCCTAAGTATAAATGACACTGTACAGACAAAGTTATTCCTAATCTTAATAGATATGATACATATCTATAGGAAATTAAAGATTATGTATCTGGTCACTTTACAGATTTTTTTTTATTATTTTATTTATAACACCAGTACTGTGAAAAAGAAATATTATCTGGGAAATGAAGTCTTTTTCCTACAAATATTTGTATTTATACTTGTAAAAGCCTTGCCATCATAATGTATACATGAAAAACCATTTACTTCTAAGTGTTAAGCCAGGTACATGTTCAACATACTCAGAGAAGCAGTTTCCACAGCCAGCATGACTGCTTAGAGGTCATATTTCCTTTTGTTTGGATGGACACTTAAAAGAAGACTAACTGTCCAGTGTGTAAGTGACTTCCAGCCCATTTGAATAAGGATGCTGCCGATGCAGAGCACACTTTATTTCATTGTGAAAGAACGTGCCATTTAGCAGCCTCAGATCACTTACTGATAATCACAGCTGGCATTTTACATAAAAATCAGCGTGCTAAATAGAATGCCTGGAGCTGTCAGTTGCAAATGATTTAAAGCAGTATTTATGAGAACATTTTTAAACAGTTCGTTAAGTTTCCACAGTTTACATGTTACTAACACAAGATAAATGTCAATGTTACAATTGCTTACCTTTGCCTTAATTAGCTCCTTTTCAAGATACAAAGATAAAAAGGGAAGGTGCCAAGACTGTATCTGAAAAGTACTTACCATGAGATTGAACTGCTTTATAAGGAAGTGGATCCAGATGTTTTCTCAAAATTACTGTGTTCAAAAGAACAAGTTTGTTCATGAGTTCATTTACCTGCCAATTCAAATAAAAGATTTTTAATTAGATTGCAGTGAGGAATTTTGCATTCTAAAGATTTTTTTTGACTCCTAGTAAACATAATCTGAAGTTCATTTTTGTGATGTGTAGTAATTCGTACCAATGTGAAAGAATAGTCCTCCACTGTCCCTACTGCCATGTATGACACTAAGTTGTGAAACAGGGGGCGCTTATATCTCCTCATAGAAATGGGACTCACACCCTACCAGAGGTACAAGGACTGGTGATAGACACTCTAATCCTACTGGTTTAATCACTACTTAATGGTTTAATGAGCCCTATTTCTCCTCAGAAAGACAACACCTGCAGTGAGAAATAACAAGTACAAGTCTTTATAATAAAGAAAAAAAGTACCTGATTAGAAAGGTAATCCAAAGAAGACTGTTGATCATCCATCATGTCTCTTACCAGTTTTTTTGTACTTCTGGCATATTCAGCAAGAGAATTCTGCAAATTTCCTTCAAAAGAAATATGTTCATCTACTTGTTTTTAATAACTCTAGAAATATTCTTGACTGAATGACAACATACTGATTTATGATATCTAAGTGAATACCGAAGATGTTTTACCTTACGGCACCTAAAAGTGAAATGAAAATAATACAGAGACCACAGATTAAAGCCAAAGGTGCTAAAAACTTCAGACTTTCTGATTGCAGTAAAGACATCTTAAGAAGTGATGGCTCTTCTCACGTTTTGAAGAAGATAATCTTATCCTTGGGTGAAGTGGACAACCACTTAAGGGATATCACAGTGATATAAATTCATATGATAAAAGACAGATATATATGGTTTCTTGTCACCTTACATTTGCTCATTCACTGTACTACTCCTGGTTTTTGCCCTGATGCTCAAAAATCATGAACATCGTCATCATCATAATGACATATAATTAAAAATATATATTTTAAAATCATATGTGAAAACCAAGAATTTACAGAATTATTTTCTGAGGCTGATTGCATAATTTGCTGTGTAGTTTATCAAGGTAGTGAATAGAGAATGTCCTGTGTAAGCCTTTATAAAAGGTAAGCTGAAGTACACATTTACTCCCATGTAACTGACTAACTAACTAACTAACTAATTAACTACCTCCCACTTTACACCCCCACACCCAGCTATGATGTTTAAATGAGGAACAGACATCCTCCCTCTGTAATGGAGAGAGATACTGACATTCAGAGGATAACAGATCTGGGTGGGTTGTGCTGCTGCTTGGGTTTGCCTGTCTTCACCAATGATTATACGTTGTCACACCAGCTGCACCCCAAAAACAGGGTAACCCAAATTTTCTGACCAATACACAGTTTGGGCAGCAGGGTCACAAGGCTGTCACGTGTGCTCAAGAAGATTAAAAAGTAAATTTGCACAGCATAGCGTAGCACAGGAAAGGATTGCATAGCATGGCACTGCATAGCTCATCACTAAAAGTATTCTTGATGAATACATACTGCACATGTAATGTTTGTCCCCTCGTAAAATTTTAGCTTGAGCATCACATGGAACAAGGCATTGTTCTTTTTGTTTTGAAATATCTGCAGATTTATTTTTCTCTTCTGCCTGAAGTGGTTCTTCCACAGCTCCAACATTCCTTGTGTCCTGTTGTACCAACACAATGGAGGGGGAAATAAATTGAACATTAAGCATATATAAAATAGCTTGGTCTGTCAAAATGAGGTAGATTGCTCTACAGGCCTTCCTTCAAAACCTGGGTTTTTTTAAACTTTTTCAAGAAATAATTGACAGAGCTGAGACCAAAACCGATTAGGTGTTCTCTGCTTAGTCATACCTCACAAGAAAAAGGTAGTGTCAGAGGTAGAGAATAACCTCTATAAATTAAAAGAAGTACCAGCACCATTTCTGATGAGGTATTCTACTTGTGAGCACTGTAAACTGGAGGCAAGAACTTGCAAATCCTGTATTTTAGGAATCACCACACCCAAGAGACATCTCAAATGCTAAGGAACTTATTTTCACTGGAAAGGAGCAGGCTTTTGGATTTACCAGATATTAGCAAAATACTTTTACTCTTGAAAACCCCTAAATTAATTATTTAGACCCTGATCAGGGAAATACTTGCATAAGTTTTTAACTTATGCATACGAGCAGTCCTGAGAAGATTTGCAGACCAATTAAGTATTAAAAAAATTAATATTTTAAGTGTACTTATAGGGGAAAGAATAAAGGTACAGTATTCATGGGCACACAATTATCTGAAATAGTAACAGTAATAGCATTAGTAGAAGTAGTTACACCTATTAATGTTATTTTTAAATTATATTTTCATATTTAATAGTTTTTCTTCCATGGTGCCATAGGACATAAAATAAGGGAATGCCTCTGAATCACCACTTAAAGAAATTACTAAAAGTAATTCTCAAAATATGTGTCATTGTCAAAAGACTAAGCAACATATTTTCATATGAGTCTTCGATGATTTCATAATCTCAGCAAATCACTTGTAGTATGTTCATGCATTGTGTTTTCAAATGTAAATAGGATCCTTAGAAATGTCAAGATTTTAACAAAAACCAAAACTTATTTAGACTTGAATATGTCTCCAACACAGTTGTTCTTTCTTGTTCCAGTTTTCTCTTTCTGGTATTGGCACTACACCAGCAAGCACTGAACAGGGTTTTTTTCCGGATTTTTGCTCTTAAAAAGTGAAAGTAAAAATTTCAAAAAGCTGTTAACAAGGGGATTTTATAAAACAAAGGGTTTCTGAATTACTAGTATAATTGCATTTTGTGCCTGGAGAATGGTAAAGAAGTAAAAGAATATGTTTTTTACGTTTTGAAATAAGCACAAAATAAAGGAAGAAAAATTATATAGGATTTATAAACAGATCACTTGAAACTTATAAATAGAATACTTGAAAGTATGGTTTGTTCCAGGGCTATCACAGCTACTCACCAGATGTTCAATTAAATACTGTCAAGCAAATATTTTAATCAATATTTATCTTTAACAAAAGCTGACATGAAACAAGCAATTAAGTCTGATCTCAGCAATTCAAGCAAAAACTGTCTCTGCCAAAACCAACAGTTACACTGCATTTACAGGCATGCAGATGAGATTAAAAATATGACCTAAAAACTGAGCTGTGATAAAGGACATTAACACAAAAATGTTCTAATGTACTGAATTCCTACAATTTCAGTGTAGTTTCTTTTCTCTGTCTGAAAATACCTGATGCTTCTGTATTTTCATATCTATCTTGAATAAGGCAATCCACATTTTTAAAACATCTGTCACTTTTCTGAGAAATCAGTCAGTTACATTCATTATCTTATCTAAACAAAGTAATTGAAAATCTTACCTTAGGTGAACAAGGTTTGCCATTATTTATGACAGTCTCTCCTAAACTGAACAAAAAAATATTAAGACAAATCAATGAAGTTACCCTAAAGTGGCGATTCATCTTTTACTTGAAGAAATGCAAATGTTTTAATAGGTTTCAAATTTCTGTGGAAAGAATTGTACACGATGAAGGCCTGATCTAACTATTTGGGAATGTCTACAGCACAAAGGGCAGCCAACACATCACTCCTTTACTGCCTGGATTTAATAAACCACATTTCAACTGCCCAGTAGATTTTGTATACTACTATTTGCATCCTGAGGGAAATTACTGCTTATCGCCTTTATATGACACATCAAACATATATATATTTTCATTGTGGTAAACTCTGACAGATTCTCTTAGATGCTATTTTTGAGCATTTGTCTATATTTGGTATGAGGGGTCTGGGCTACTTGAAAGAAAACTAGTATTACTTGATGTTTTCAAATTTTTACAAAGATTTTTATCCTTAAAATTAAGGTGTCTGTATTGTTGTCAAGGTAGTGCACTACAACAGGCTGTGGAAGCAATTTTGGAATATATCATCAAAGTAAGTTCAAAACAGAAAACTGAAAAAAATTATTTTAAATTAGTACTTTGTATTACATAGAAAATCTTTTACCAGGAGGATAATAGCAGTATTTTGGTCTCACTGGTAGCCCACCTGTTGTAACACAGGTACTGAGACAATCATTCAGTGCAATGATTTTTATCCCTGAATAAAGTCAAAGTACAAGAGAATGGCATGAAAAAGAAGAAAATGAAATTTAGTCCACAGAAGCTTAATTAAAACTATGAGGCACTTACAGTTTTCACACACTCAAGTCCACTATTTTTGTATCTTAAAAACTGGATCTGATAGTCTAACAACAAAAAAAAAAGTTCACAAAGTTCCAACAGGTTTAGACAATTTAGACACATTAGAGCATTTAAATTGCTTGTGATCTGGATGAATAAATGAAACCTCAGCTTCCAATGTACCACTGTCCACTGTATACACTGTCTAAAGGATCTTCAGAATACACTGTTCAACTGCACCTTACAGTGGTACAATGAGACAATGTTCCAAATTCGTCTTGATAATGTGATTCATCTACACCTCTATCTAAAGCTGGAATACATTGGAAACAGCTTTTGCTACTAAGATTTGTTGGGAGCAACCAACATTTGTCAGGAGTGGGGATTAATACACTTTTGAGACAATGTTTTCTTTAAAAATTTATAGCTAAATGGTACTAAGCACCTACACCTGAGAGGAACATAATCAACTGGCTGCGAAACTCTGAGCAACTTGGGCTCTTCTCTATCTCTCAAAATCAAAATTTTCAATTAGTTCCAAAGTACCACATGGCACATCATAGCTTTCCAATATGAGACTTACTAGGGTTTAATTAGTGCATCAGCTGATGCTCTCTCAAGAAGATGCATGTTGTGATCCATAGTTCAGTCTCAAGGAGAAGATGAAAAGATTTTCATGGCTATCTACATATCACATTAAGGGCAAACAAACAGTTTTTCTTCCTCTTTCTATGTACACAAATAGGCAGAGGTGACAAATTTCAGGAAGGAATGGTTAAAATAGTCAGAACATTAACTGAACTTCTTCTCCCATGCAGTTGCCTACACAGCTTGGAGGAAAACTACACAAGATTAGCAGGTTAATCCTCCACTGGAACAAGAAGGAAAGAAAAATGTGTATCTGCAGCAGCACAGCTATGCTCCAGCCTTCAAATAAAACTTGTAATAAATTCAGAATCCATCCCACAAAGTTTTAAGAGCTGATCTTTATCCTTCACTGGAACATCAGTGTCTAGCCCACAGTAACGTTTATACAGCTTCTTTCAAACCAGCTGCCAGAGCAGGACCTTCCATTCTGTAACTACTTAAGACTACTTTTCTTGCTGTCCCAGAATAATCATACACTTCTGAATTATATGGCCCTCAGCTTGTCACCTTCTTGTCCCACAGTCTGAAAGATGTGAGGTTACTCATAAGGAGGGATTATCCAATAACCGTAAAGGAGGACTATGAAGACTCAATAAAAAGTAAACAAGGGAAAGACAGAAGATATATAAACTCTATTCTTAGTTCTAAATCTCAGAAGGTATCTTAACGTGAAGCTGCAAGTTGTGCTTTATTAGATCAAAATTTTCAGTAAATCTAAGGAAGCTCAAATTCTGCATGAGTTGACCACAAACTTCAATCTTCCGAGGTTTGACATGGGCCCAAATTCTGCAGTTTCCCAGTTCTGCTTCAGTTCTGCTTGGGTGACTCAGCTCTCCATCCTGCTAAAGCCTTCTACTGCATCCTAAATGAAACAGTGCATTTTATCAGGCAAACTGATTTTAAATGTGTGTGTGAGTTGAAAATCACACAGCGGTAAAGTGACAACCACTTTTCTACATTTTGCAACACAACAGAGCAGATGAGGCAAAAAAGTGGTGAATTTGGGGTTGGTATTCTGAACTAGAGCTGAAAGACCTCCATTTTAGGGTCATCTTGTCAACTGCAGTAACTGGGATACTACAAATATTACGCACGTTTGGCAATATATATAATATATATTGCCAAATATATATATTATATTATATTATATATATATATATATAATATAATAACAACACCCACTTCACAAACTGTGCTACAAATATGGGGAGGGGTCTGTGGAGAAAAGTATTTCACAAACGCAGAGTACTATTTTTACCTTCCTAGTCAAAGACATAGAACAGCTGCACACTGAAGAAAAAAAAAAAAAAGAATTGGTTTAAGCTCAAATACACCAGCCAAGAAATGTCTTGCCAGGAAAGCACCAAGGCATTTAGCCTGTTGCTGACAGCTCATGCAAGGCAGGGCAATATCCCAAGACAACACACTCTGCTTTGCCTAAAAAAGGGAAAAAAAAAAAAAACCAGTTTCGCAGTTTTATGAACAAAGTGGGCGTTCTTTGGTTGTTTTGTTTTTTGGTATTTTTTATTACTTTGTGTAACTATATTTATGGACTTTTAAAATATTTTTCTATAATATTTTATACAATTTAATTTTTTTGTTGTTTGTTGTTGTTGTGATTTCTGCACCCTGCGGTTAAAAAAAAAAGTTTATGGTGTTAACTTCAAGTCTTCAACAGGCCTAAGAGGCACCCGCAGAGCTCTGCAAACCCGCACGCAGGGTCGGGGCGGTGTTTGCCCACGAGAACGCGTTCGCTCGGATACCGGGTGTGTCTGCGGCTTTTAAAGGTCATCCCGCGGTTTACAGCGCTGCAGAGGATGGAAAGCCCAGTGAGAGCCAAGCACCGTCCCTGGCACTGTGTCCGGCACCGCTGCCCCTGACGAGACGGGACGGTGCGGAGAGCGCGCAGCGATTCCCACGAGCGGCTCCCACCCTGGCACGGCAGCGGCAAGGACCGGCCTGGTGGGGCGGGTCCCGGCCCGCCCTGTCCCCTGCGCCCGCCTCGGAGCCATCGAATGCTGAGCCAGCCAAACCCTCTCCCGCCAGCGCCGCTGCCCCAGCGCCGCGGCCCCGCCCCGTTGCGACGGAAGCGGCGTCGCCGGTTGCTACGAGGCCGTGCAGGACGCGCCGGGCATCGCGGCGGGACCCGGCGCTGGCGGCGGTGCGGGCCTGGCGCTGAACCGGGCGCTGGATGGAGCCCGGCGGGAAGGCCGGCGGGGCGGCGCGGGGCCAGCAGCTCCCCGGGGCCCCGCAGCACCGCGCGGGAGGGCGGCGGAGCGTCCCTGTGTATCCTTCCTGAGGCGGTCTCTTACCGCCGGGGCCCGGCACTTCTCGGGGCTGCGGGGGACCCGTGTGGGGCGGCGGCGGGCCGGGGCAGCCGTGTCCCAGCCCCCGCCCTGCCCCGCGGTCAGGGACCGCCTCAGGGGTGTCTTCAGATTAAAACTTGAACATTGTGGGTTTTAAACTGCCGTGGGAAAGTTGTCTTCTCAAGCAACTTCGGAGTTTTCTTGTTTTCCTTCTTCTAGGAGATTATGCCATTAGGAATAGTGTTTTCCATCTTAACTTGGGGGTTCTTTTTTTTTGGATTTTAGTAGTAAGAGCTACTGACACAAACAAGATCTGCCTGCACGCTGCTACTTAAATAATTACTGGCGTGAATCAGGACTGATCCGGCTGTATGGAGAGCTTTTATTTAGTGGTGTTAATCAATTTCAGTGTGAATAACTAATCCTTTGGGGTGGGGGTGGAGGGGGGGGTTTCCATTTAACATTTTCCCTGTCATACCTGCATCCTTATGTCAGAGGTTTAGATAACTACACAAAATGTCTCTTCAAATGGACATTAATAAAGATGGGATTTTTCAGCTGGCGGTATCATGGAAGATGAGTGCAAAGCCTCTTCTAAAATCCCTTTAAAAAGTAAAATGCATTTACATTTTTTTTCTGGATGATCATAAAGTTTGTTATGACTGTAACATACAATTATGGAACCTACTCTATATAAGATCAATCAATATAACAGGCTATTATATCTTTTAATGAGCAGTTCGATCCAGTTTCTGTTGTCCTTAACACAATCTTAGGGGTAGAGATTTAATGTTTCATTTTGAACAGGATTTGGAAGAAGAACGTCGGGCATTGAAAGAGGATCAAAAATTACGTCGGAGCAAGGCGATGAAATATTTGGTGGAGACAAACAGAAGAAGAAGGCAAGTAACTAGGGTTCCTTTAAGTGGAGGATTGTAAAAAAAAAGAAAAGAAAACCAAAGCAAAAAGAGTCAAAACCTTGAAACAGCTCAATATATCTCTAGTATTTTCATGTTCACTTTGATAAATAGCTCACTGCTTTGGCCTAGAGGAATCTAAGCTAAACAGTTTCACCGATTTAGTTTCTTGCTATAGGACAAATAAAATATAATAAGAGCAATATTCTGATTTACTCGCTAGTTTTTGGAAACTCACTGTAGTCACATGTCAACTAAAAGGTAAGTAGCACTTTCATGTTAAGGCTCTGATCTGCATTTCTAGTGTTCTGGGTTTTATTAGCTTCAATGGATGTATGAAAAATGCACTCATCTGCACAGCGTGGGCCAGCAGGCAGGCAGTTGCCTTCTGAAGTGTGTGCTTTTCTGTCTGCTTGGCATAACAGCTGCACAGCCTCCCCTTCGTGCCGAGGCTTTGTGCTCCCACTTCCCAATAAACACAAAGCAACATCTTTCTTGTACAGGATTATATTTATAATAAAGTTATTTTGTACTGGCATTTTAAACAGAGCTTTGCATAGTCTGTCTTTCTGCACACATGAGAATATAAAGCCATGAAGTATTCTGTGACAAATGGATTAAGTAAATTATGCACTGAAATGTCTCAGTGAAGTGCTGTAAGTAGTTTAATGGGCATAGAGGTCTTTTCCCTTGCGCTGAGATGGTGCTCACACAGACAGGGGGCTCAGCTGTGTGTACTGTAGAGGCAGATGGGTTCCTCCTTGCAAGCCCCCAGCCTCAGAACAGCTTCCTCTGCCTCTTGTTGCCTCATTAATGCTCATGCCCCACAGTTTCCCTTTTAGATTATTTCTGTTGTACAATGTTTATTTATTAACATACATTTGTAACTCATAAGAGAGGTGGTATATATTGTTTGTATTGCCATTTTAGCCTGACAGCATGTGCTGTCAACTTATGTTTTGAAATATAAAGAAAAATGGAAGAGGAGGTATAATCACCTGTGAGCGATTAAAGACAGAGTGCAACCCACAACCTTTGCAGATAATAAACTGAGTCTCAGTTGAAAAATTAAATACCTAATTTCATTTTCTGGAACAGAACCACTGTAATGCTACGCATCTCAGATGAACACTGTTTATTGTATTACGGGTCTTGAAATATTATACTCTAATGTAAAAGCAAATACCAGACAGCCTGCATATTTTTGACAGACTGGTGTAGTTAAAGTAGTACTCATGGATGCATAAATACATTTCCATATGTATTTCATTGCAGCCTTAAGAAACACAGTATAAATCCAAGTTACTCAGGTGAGCCACTTAAAAATTTAGGTATGGTGTTCATAAAATGAAGTTGTTTCAATTGTTGATAATTGAGAATGGCATAATTATTAGCACAAGAAGCAGTTAAAATGGAAATCTGTGGTAACTGAAAAGGAGTAAGTTGTCTCGTGTTAGAAAGGTAGTAAGTGCATACAATGTTTTAAGCTGTGACATATAATTAAAAATTAAGGGTCACTGCATGTGTGCAGGAAAGTAATTTGAAAATAAAGTTCCTTGAATCTGAATATTTTTTTCCTGACAGTTATGCAGGTAGGAATTTATTGATCAACCATCAGATCGTGTCTCAAATCTGTATATGAGCCAAGTTCCATTAGCTTTCGTACGCATGGAAAGGTGTTAGATATGATGAGGGTTTCTCAAAGGTAGTATGACTTTCTTAAGCTCCACATTCTCACCTGGCAGCACCCAAAGTTATCCCTGCCAGGGATTACAGGCATGTGTTAGGAGTTATTCTTGGCACTGCTGGTGTATGATTTCAAAAAAGAAATTGTATCTTTTGTAATTTTTATATGGAGAGTAGGAATGAGTGCACTGTGAAGTGTGACTGTCCATTTTCTACCTCTAACTTTCACACAGAATGGTTGAGGTTGAAGGGACCTTTAAAGTCATCTGGTCAAACACCTCTACTCAGGAAGGGCCACTTAGAGCTGGTTGCCCAGGACTAGCTTTTGAGCTTCTCCAAGAATGGACACTCCACAACCTCTCAAGGCAATCTGTGTTAGTGCTCGGTCATCCTTACCAATAAAAAAGTGTTTCCTGATATTCCAAAGGAAGCTTCTGTGTTTCAGTTTGGTGGCCCTTCATTGGACTCTCTCCATTCTGTCCATGTCTCTCTTGTACTGAGCAGCCCAGAGTTGGACGCAGTCCTTCAGCTGTGGCCTTCCTGGTGCTGAGCAGAGGGGCGGGATCACTTTCCTCTACCTGCTGGCTAAGCTTTGCCTGGTGCAGTTCAGGATGCCATTGACCTTCTTTGCAGCAAGGTTGGTCCCTTCTACCAAGGAACAAGTGCTATAGGATGAGAGGAAATGGCCTCAAACTGCACCAGGGGAGGTTTAGATTGGATACTAGGAAAATTTTCTTCATGAAGAGGGTTGTCGAGCATGGGAAAAGGCTGCCTATTGGAGCGGTTGCATGTGGTACTTCAAGATGTGGTTTAGTGGTAGACTTGGCAGTGCTGGGTTTGTTGTTGGACTTGATGATCCTAGGGGTCTTTGCTAACCCAAATGATTCTATGTTTCTATGTTTAATGAAGATGTTAAAGAGGACTGGGCCCAGTACTGAGTTCTAGGGTTCACCAATATGTACTGGCCTCCATTAAGACTTTGTGTCACTAATTGCCACCTTCTGGGCCTGACCATTCAGATTGTTTACATTCCACCTCTGTGTCTGCTAGTTTAGCCTGTACAAAAGCATCTCATTTATGAGGATCATAGGGCAGACAGTATCAGCAGCCTTATTAAAGTCCAAAGAGACAATATCTACTGCTCTCCCCTCTTCTACAGGGCTGTCATTTCTTTGTAGAATTTTATCAAGGTGATCAAGCATTACTAAATTTAGTGTCAACCTTAAGTTTATAAATTTTCTCCTAAAAAACTAAAAGCAGTGAATTCCCTTTAGGAAGAAGCATGAGTGAAGATACAGGAGAGTTTCTGCTGTCTTCTTAATCTTGTGTCATTTAGGTTTATTCTCTTCATATTGCTTTGCGGAGGAAAATTTTTCTGTGGGTTTTTCTTTGTGGCATTTTTTCAGGAACCACCAGCAGACCTTCTTTAAACAAGGTTATACCAAAGCTCTTTTTAAGCTCATGAGAACTGCATATGCATATGCGAGGTTCTTGCAGATTGAGGTCTTCTGTTTTCAACCTTTTCTATGTGTACTTGTTATTAAATTTTCCCTGACAGTCTAGTCTTGTTGTCAATACTTCTAAAATGCAGCACCTTCACCATTAAAAATACTCAACTTCTACAAGCTGTGCTCAGTTAATTGGTTTAGTAGTAAAAGACAAAAACATCACTTACTCAGAAAAGAGCAAGGATAGCTTTGGAAAGAAAAGTCTCAATAACTTAAATCACAGATTTTTTTCAAGCCCCTGATGTCATCTGTTTCTTTGCATCCCTTGTACTGACCTTAGTTTTGTGTTAACAACAGTACTTCTACACAGCAAAAAACCCTAGCCTACAGTTTATACAAGTTGCCTGACTATCAATAAAGTAATTTCTTTATTGTCTCACTGATACCTGAAGTTGCAATTTCAAGATCAGATTAAGAATCAAATATTCTCTGGGGCAGTAGCTGGCAGATATTTTGTTTAAATAACAGTATTCTGGAAATAAGAACTACTGACTAAGCACATACTTGATGCAAATGAATAGGATATCATATTTTATGTTTCTATAACACACTGATTTTTAAATACCAGCTGTCAGTTTTTCTGGGGACTATAGACCGTGCTGTTACTGCTCAGTGCAAAATGTGCATCCCATTTTACTGTGATGTGAGTGTCTGCAGGTAGCTGGTTCATTCTGGAAATGCAATTGTCTATGTGCATTTTAAAATAAACCTTACAGTCAGTTATCTTGGTTCAGTATTTTGAATTACCTTGAAATAGCTAACCCATCTCTTGAAACTGGGGAAGGAAATCTATATCGGTTTCCAATCTGTTCCCAATCTATTGTTCTTTCAGTAATACTTTATTTTCAACATATGCACATGCTTTGTGCTCCACCTACTGGCCGATTAACATTGATTATTTAATAAAAGAATAATTATTCATCAGTTTTGTTGATAGAGAATGAAAAGCAGCTTACGGCCAGAAATATGAGAATAGTGTCAGCACTTGGTAAACAGAGAGGGCAGAGTGTTAAGAATTTTGCATTTCTTTCTACATCAAAATGGAGCTGTGTAAAGTAGGTGATCACTGTAACCATGTGGACCTGAAATGCAGTATTGCCATTTCTGATAATGGGCCACAGGATTGTGCTGAGTTTGCAAGGCCTTGGAACAGATGCTTGCCAAGCTTGCTCTCTTTGAACTTTTCTTGACCTGACAGCAGCTTTGTTTTGCTTGGTTCAGCTGTAACAGCAATTTCTCTAGTAGACCAGGTGTCTGTGGCTAATTTATTTTGCCTTTGTTTATCTTTTCATTGTATGACCATGGTTTTATATAGATAGCAGTAAGAAGCAGCTATTTTCTGCAGAGAATGAGATATTTGTGACTCTAAAATAATGAAGTAGTGTAGAGAAATTTAGGAGAGGCCTTGAAAACTGGAGGTGCAGGATGTGGCATGGAGGAGTACAGGCAGGGGATGGTAAGAGATGGCACACAGGCTTGGCACTGGAGACCCCCTGGCTATACTCACCAATAGTCAGCTAAAGAAATGCAGAACTAGATCTGACAAACCTGGCTATAGAGGTAACAAAGAACAAAAGAATAATATGTAATATACATAGAAGGCACCATGTATGGAATATTTGGTGGTACTGTGGAGCTACAGATTGACAATGATAGAACAGAGGTGTAAAAATGTATTAGCAAATACAAAAATTACTCCAAGTGGATCCTAAAGTGAGGGAGAAGAAAGCATTAACATGAATATCCTGCTGAAGGGACTCCAGATGCTGCCAGTTCACCCTAGCACCCCAGCACAACCAGAATGAAACTGCAAGCCTTGGGATGCAAAAGAGCAATGCAGGAATGAGCATCAGGTAAAGGGATAGAAACTCAATGTGTGAATAACAGTTCAAAGTGTTTTATCACCACTATTGAGCCCTTTTCTATATAGAAATATTCTAACAGTATTATTATTTTTCAGTAACAATTCTGGATTAATAGTAATTGTACTCTTAAGATTTGAATTATAATAACAGAAAAAAAGCTTGACTATACAAGGTGTGCTTGGGTTTTGCCTATGAACAAGACTTGAAATGTGACAACTGGTACACAGTGCAGGCAGCCCTCTTGTGAACCTTTGGGGCGTATTGCAGGACAGCCCTCAGTGAGCCCCTACAGTACTGTAAGGGTTGGCCCTTCTGAAGCTCTCGCAGCAATTTCAGGCTGTCTTCTTGTATTCAGCATACAATAATCAAAGAAGATGAAAGAATAGATTTAATATGTGTCCCTGGTCTTGGTAAGTGTCTCAGATAAAAAAGTTGATTTTTGGGCAATGTCACAGATCTTTTTAAGGACGTAAGATTGCTTCCTGTTTGCCCATGGAAGGGAATTTGAGTGTGACACTGCATTCTAGCCTTTTCTTGATCCTACTGTAGTCATTGACTATACAAATACCTCCCTACCTCAATTTTAAAGTTACTGTGCACTGGTTTGCAACATGATATGGCAATGGAAGAATAATATCAACTCAGTATCAAAAGGTTCATTTTATAGCATTCCATACACACTGTATATATTCCTTTTTTAATTATCATTTTCATCCAAGGCAGTAGTAAGCATTCAGTCCACCTGGGAATGTAGCATCCATTACTTCACTGTGAAGACAATTTCATAAAATTAACCAGGAAATAGTTCCACCATCTAGTCATACTGTTTTTAACATAAAAATGCCTTCCACATAATGTCTGTATATGTGAGACAGCTAAGTATTTTAAGTTTCGTATTCCAAATTCTCCATAAACATTTTGGCAGCCGTTTCAAATATTGCTGCACCACCGAGTTGTTTATAGTAGACAGAAAAATTGGGTTAAAAAAACACCAGTCAGGAAATTCTTCTGCTAACTATCCATCTTAAAGCCATACTCTTTTGCCAATGTTACATCTGTGATATGAACCTAAGCTGGTGGCTTAAGGAGACTGCATGAAAAAACATTTGCTTTAACTGTTTTTCTCTAAGATATAAATGTGAATTTTTTAAATTATTTATTTTACATAATGCACCTGGGTGCTACAATTTACATTCTGCGAGGTCAAGAAGTTAATAAGGCTTCACCAAATAACTGTAATGCATTTCCTTACATTAAAATAAAATATTTTTTTCTCCTTCTTGTCTTTATCCAAAACAAATAGTGATCATGATGAGCTGTGGTGAAAAAGACCTCTTGCATCAGCATTTGGACTTGCTCATTCCCAGCTATATGGAACAACAGTCCTTTTTTTAATGCTCATTATTAGGAAAGTGGAAGAGTGCAGCTAAGTCATATTCAAAATCATTAAAAAAAAAAAATAAACCAACTCTGTCAGAATTGACTTTTTTCTTTTTTGGAGTTATACGCTGGAATTACTCCAGGTGTAAAGTTGTAGAATTTCCCACATGTCTGAATTTAACAACTACAGCTCAGCTAAAGGCCTTTGTTATCAGCTTCTAGAAATATTAAAGGGCATCCAGAAGAATATTTAAAGTACTTACTAGGATAAGCAAGTCTGTTTCCTCTCTTGTGATTTTCATTTAGTCAAGATAAAATTGCAGATTTCTGTATTAGATTTTAAGGTGAGGGAAATTCAGGAATACTGAAAGTGGACAATGAACTCTAATTCTACTTTTTAGTTCTAACATGTTTTGATAGCCATGTATATATGAGTTTTCAAAATAGTTGAAGTTCTTTGTCTCTCTCTCTGCTATACTTTGGCTTCCAAGTGGATTAAAGTGGATATTCCTGTATAAGTGTGTACTTGGGAATTAGTTGGCAGTTTTCCTACTTTTTACTATTGTGCAATTACAGCCTTTAAAATAAAAAGTACCTATTTCAAATTATTTTTGTGTTTGTTTTCACAGGAGATCAGTCATCACTTTGAAGGGATACTAGAGAGGGTCAAGTTGAATATTTCAGTTTGAACTTTTTCCCTGAAAAGCAAAGGGAGGAATAATTAAAATAGCTTGAGTTAAGGCGTAGCTTTGTAAAGTAGCAGCTTTGCTCCATTAAGCAAGAACTATGAAGTTCTGCTAGTGATTAGAGTTATGGGAAGGTATCTTATTGTGATGAGAGGAACAAGGAACATATGGCTAAACATTTCTTTCCACTAATGCTGGCTAGAGGGGGACCTTACTTAGTGTACTAGTGACCTGTTAAGTCACATTTCTAATACACAGATGGGAAGCTCCCAGCTGTAGTGATCTTTGCATGGCAGGCTTTGGAAGTTTCACTTGAAGACCATTACTTTTACAGTATTACTGCTTTTAGAACAGAATGTTTCCAGGGGAGGGGCATCCACAACCTTTCTGGGTGACCTGCTCCAGGGTTTCACCACCCTCACTGTAAAAAATGTCTTCCTTATATCTAGTCTGAATCTGCCCTCTTTTCAACCATTAAATATGACTTGCCTACATAGGCACTGTACCAATAAATATACTGGGTATATTTCACTCAAGGAGATCGTTTGTCAGTAAAAGCTGACGATTCTGTCCGCAGGAGAAAAGATTCCACATAGCTTCATGAAGCTTATGCCTACTGAAGGAAACCTTTGCAATGATGGTTGTTTTTGACTAGAGCCTTCTTCGCTTTCCAACCAGTGGGAGGGCACATTTAACATATTTATTAGTAATAACTGATTCTGTTAAATATAGTTTCACATTACTATTTTATCCTATTTTGTGCTAGTTGGACTAGATAGTACTTGTTTTGTACAAGTTGATACTAACTCTTGCATATTTATAGATAAAAGCTGTAGTTCCTTAGTGTTATTTCTAAATAACAACTTTTAAACTGTTGTTATTTCCCCAGCGGGTTGTGAAAAGCACACAGAGCATTTGCAGTTAACCTTCCTCCCGATCTCTTCACTGTGATACACTTATGTCGTACTGTAAAGGCTGTTGTAGAAGTCACATTGGTGACAAGAACTGTTTGATTCTGCATGTTAATTCACATATAAAAAAGAATCAAATCCCTGGTTGAGGCTAAAAAAATAAAAATATGTTGTGACTCTTCTTCACCACCCACTGTCCCATTTACACTCAGACAAACTATAAAAATCCAGCTGTGCTGAAGTTAATAGCATTTAATTTATGGACAAGCAAGCTTTTGCACTAAAATGGCAAGTTGGTAAGCAAGTAAGTTACTAATATTTTGGTAAATTTAATTCATAAACATAGGAATGATCTACTTTTGCTTCTTAAACACAGAGCCTTTGAAGAAAGACAGAAGGAAGAAGAAGAAAAAGAACAAAGATTTAGAGAACAAGTTCTGCAGCAGAGGAAAATTAAATTTCAGGAGGCAACTGCAAAGTTCCAACGTGCTCATCAGTCCTTTTCTCAGCACAAACAAACAGGTTTCTTAATTAAAAATTAACTATTATTCACAATACAAGTGTTTTTATATTCACAGAATCAGAGAATAGTTAAGGTTGGAAGGGACCTCTGGAGGCTGTTAGTCCAACCCCCCATATTTTTCTATTTAGTAGAATATAATTGAAGCAGACGGAACAATTAACTTTACTCAAAGTAATTGAATTCACAAAAGCAAAACAACTGACAAGAAGCTGAGATCTCATACATATGACAATTGAGTAGAGGAAGTAAAAAGAAAACCAGATTTTTTTTTTCCTAAAAATTGTATTGTGAGATATTTCACTAAATTGCAGTCACAATAAGTACGTGACCTCCTTGAGGTATTGTGGCTTCCTGGGTTTTCCCCACTTTTTTGACTGCAGTGTGCTTATTGGTTGCAGTACTGTGCTTTCTCAGCTGGGTGAGAAGTGTTACAAGGCCACTGACAGTTACTAGGATAGTGTAATGATCCCCTCTTTGAACCTTTGAATATGAAATACTCAAAAATGTGCATTTTATTTATAGTTAAGTAAATACAGTCCTAGCATATATTAATATGGTACATAATTTTTTTTCTGAATTAGTCCACTTTCTAAGCTGTTCTCTTGCTGGGAAGCAATGATCACTTCAGCTCAGTTCCTGCTTTCTTGGAATCAGTGCAGATTGGCAGGAATTTGTAACAGCATTGGCCAAGTCTGATTTCCCGTCAACTTTCCAGTGTTCCAATGCTTAAGATATGGTCTATTACTTAGGTATTCTTTAACAGATTTACTTTAATTGTGCCAGCTGTGAGGTAATGTCTCTGACTTCAAGATCAAATGTCAGATTAAAATAACAAAATAGAACAGTACTGGTTTAGGGCTTCTTCATAGCTCTACTGACAGCCCAGACTGTGTAGCAATAGAATGAATCACGATTTTTTCTCTTGGTTTTCCTTTATAGAAAGTCTGCCTCTGCTACTCTCTACCCTACTTTACTTCTACTCACTTGAAAGTGGCCATATATTGTGCCTGTCTGGACTCCTTCTTTCCCCATTGGTTCTATTATTAAGTTACAGTTTGGCCTCTGTAAAATATCTGCGAGCCATAACTTTGGCTTAGTGCATGAGTGGAATAATCATAATGTAAAAACAAAGTTAGATTTTTTTAGCCTCCTATTTTTTCAGCAGTGCAGTTTAAAAGCAAACAGCATAACTGTTGAATACATGTGTGACTGTAAACACTTAAATAGACTGGGATTTTGTTTCAGAGGAACTCGAGATGCTCTTGTATGTCTAATAATGCTAAACTACTCTGTTTATTTTGACTATCTGGATTTAGGCTTCCAAACTTCAGAAACTTAACCAAACCATTTATGGTAAAATATTCCAATTTTTAAAAGTTTTTTCTCATTGTGTGTTTTTAGCTCTGATCCCTCCAGTCCAGACAAAAACAGCTTTCCAGTTAGAAGAAGCTCTTGAACAAATTAAAGGATCAGTTTTAACACCAGGACTGTGCTTGCCAAGCACAAACAAAATCAACTTCAGGTAACCATTCCTGTTTACTCTGATGGTCAAAGGAAGTAAATTTCTTACTGTATTCAATAAACAGCAGACAATTCCCTTTAAGAAGTTGTAGGGCATTTCTCATGGCAAAGAAAGCATTTCTGTGGACTTTTCCAATGAAACATTATACAACTTCCTTGAGTTGTTTGTGTCCATTTGGTAAGACAGCAGAAGAGATGATACAAACCTTTTCCCTTCAGTGGAATTCTGGGAATAGTCAAGACTAACCCAGTCTCCAGTCAGTTATAGCCCAACTCAGACTGCCATGGTTATCAAGCCATGTTCTCAGAATTACAAAGTATTCTGTCTAGGTGATTTCTTATCCAGATTTTTTTTCCTTTTGACATTCAAGGATGCTTTATTTTATATGTTCACTCAAGGATCTTCTTTCCAGCTGTAATTCCTTTATATTTCTCATTCTCTACCTGTATCAAGAGGATCCTGGTAACAGTTTGACCTGTAATTTCATTTTATATCACATAAAATTTTATTTACATACCTTTTACTCTACCCAAACACTGTTTCTAAGGTACCTTGACTTATTATAGAATGTTTCTTCATACATAGTTTATCTATCTGCTGTATTTCCTACTAGTTCCTGATTATCCCTTTCCTAGCCTCTCATTTCTTGAACATTTCAGCTCTGGGGGTTATTTTTGTTGTTCTTTTGTTATTCCTTTCTGCATTTCACTTATTTTCTGTGTGATATAAATTGTGCAGATGTTCAGAACAGACATAAATTCTGTCTGAAAGGGTTGGCCCTACTTTTGGGCTTCAGGGTGTTCTTCATTGTGACATTAATATTCAACTTGTTTACATATCTCTGCTGATTAATACATTTTCAGGTGATAAATTGGTCAGTTGAGAAAATATTTTATAACTCTTAGAGCTTAACACTCATGCTATTTGTCAGTCAACATTCATAGGATGATTGCAGCAACAAAACCAAAGAAAAAACCAAGAAATCTACCTGTTAAATCTAAGTTTAATTTATGGCAAAAAAGGTAGATGTTTCTGAACCCTGTCTCAGGTTTCCTGATCATTTGTCTCATTTTAGTCATAGGCTTGATTAAGGACAGCATCTCAGTGCTTCTTCCCCCTGCCTTTATAATTTCTTTCTTTATTTTTTATCTTTTTTCAAACTGCTCCTTGTGCATCACATTGGTATCTCAGGACTTTTCAAACCACTTATATCATATCTTACTGTGCTGTCACTCCATTTTTATTTGTATAATTTTAAAAATTCACTATCCTTTAGTAACGATAGGGTGTTCTTTTCACAGTTTTCACTTTCTTAACCTTGATTTCCTAAGGAAATTAAATTTATATGTTCAATTCTTTTACAGTTTGTGTTTCCCTAGTAACCAAATTTGAGAGAGACCTAAGAATCTCAAAGTTATTATATTTCCGTAAGTTTGAAATTAGAAATTGCTCAAGGAAAAAAAAATGAAAATAAGTGACCCCAGCATCAGAAAGGTTTAAAAGTTGAGTCCACTATGACCTATTGGCAGGTCACAAGACAACTAGTACAGATAAAACAGAAGAGCATTTTGAAAAGGTTCTCAACAGTGAAAGTTCTTCAAAGCTCACCAGTCCTGAGCTGTAAAGCTTCAAACATTTCTTATAATCCCTTTAACTGGAAATTTTGGGACTGGTAATAACTAATTCATATGAAGTAGTCAATACCTGTCTGTATTTCTATTGCTTCTTACAATTCCATAAACACTCAAGCCAAAAATCTTGTGTCATCTTTAGAATTTACCCTCCCTCAGAAACACTATGTATAGAATTCATTGACAGTCCCCTTTTAAAGTAAGAAATGAATATTTTATTAAGTATGCAAGATAAATATAGCTTCAGACCCAACTGAATATCTGTGAATTTTAAAAGATTCTAGATTTTATAATGTCTGTGTTTTAAAAGGTGTAAAAAAATAAATTAAGCAATGGAGACATATTAACTCCTCTTGGAGAAAGGCAAAAGTCCTGAAACAACTAATAAGTGTATTCTGTGCTTGCAGTAGAGCTATTTTGCTTCTAGTATGGTTTAATTATTGAATGCTAAAGCAAAGATTTTGGAGAACTCATTAGCCAACAGACACTGAGATGTTTGTACATTAGGTGTGTAAATGGCATGCTGCTCTTTTTACAAGATATATTTCCCTGTTGGTGTATAAAAATAGTTGTGTTTGATTAAGTTCAGTCTTGGGATATAAACTTAAATATGACAAATCAAAAATGGTCTATGGAAAAGTTGGAATGTTGAAACTTTTATAATTATAAATGGCCTAAACATGTAGAATTTTTTATAAATATAAATGTTATAAGCACTCAAATAAATATAAAGAAAGCTCTGTGTGTCCAAAAACCAAGAAACCAGATTTTGGGAGGGCCAGGTGTCAATCAGTCTGGTCCACAAAAACAAAAAAATTTTGGGATAGGGAGGATATCTGCCATTCAAAAGAAAACAGCGTGCAGTTTTCTGAGTTCAGTAAATAAATACGTGAAATTGTTCTCCTTTGTTGCTGTCAGCCATCTCAACAGAAATAATAAATTCCGTTCTAGACTCTCCTTAGGTCGACTGCAATTAAGCCAACCCTTTTTGGAGTCTTGTATAAAATCTCCTGAAAAATATCAATAGTCTTGATGATTTGAAAGTTTCCATTTTCCATTGCCCTAAAATTATAACTGTTGTGATAAATACAAAAGTCTTTCTAGATCATGTACCCACTTGAAACACATCCACTAAAAAGAAAAGGGATAATTTTAGATGCAGTAAGAGAAAGCTCAGAAGAAAGACGGTAAGCTGAAGAAATGGATAGAAATGAAGGAAAGAGGTTATTGAATTTCTGTACATATATGAAACATTTGTCTTCAGCTAGGAGCTGGCCACAGAGCCCAGGTACACTAGCTACTCTAAAGATTTTTTTTTTTCAGGAGGCAAATACCAATTCTTTAACCTACCATAATACTGACATTACACATCATCAGTAATTTGGGCTCTCTGGTTGCTACAAAGTCTTCTTGCTCTTTGAAGTAAGGGAACACCTGACAGCGACAATATAGTTACTGTCTACATAAGCCAAATTTATGGAAAAATAAAGCCCATTTTCTTGTTAGTTTTTTTCTTTTTTTTTTTTTTTTTAAAGCAACCCTCCATGTTCCATTTCTGTAAATTATCAAACTGTTGGCTGACATTTTCCATATTAATGTAGCCTGAGGCAGTCACCCAACAACCCAATCAGAAAAGTCTATTTATAAATAACAGAAGAGAAGTTTTAAAATGGAAAGTGTTGGACACTTTCAGATAGTACTAACAGCATTTGTCGGGCTTTTCATCATTTATTGATGGTGTATACTTTTTGTAAGAAACTTATTTAAAAGTGCATAGTTGATGCATAGAAATAAGACAAAGTAATAATTTGCTTGTTTGTATCAAGGACCACAGATGATGCTTCATCCACATCAGCATCTAGAAGTGATTCTTTCCATCAGAAGCAGAATTCAGCAGTGTTTGGCTGTGATGAAACAGTACAAGAGAGCAGTAGAACAGACATGGATAGTCACCAACTTCTCTTCCAGAAAAATCTGATAGAAATGCGACAGCTCCTTGAAAAACAGCATCTCAACAACTTGGAGGTATGATATTTTCATGTGATTCATTACAAGATGCTTTTAAGTGTGACAGAAATGTTCTTGAATGTGATAAAAATTAAAGTTCTGTTAAGCAGTCTTTATCAATTAGACAACACAGGAGGGCATACTGTACTATGCCTTATCCATAGACTATTTTTGGTAAAATTATACATATTTTCCAGTAAGAAGTCTGAGATGTTTAAAAATATTCATAAGAACTTTTTCACAAATTCATCCAAGATACCTGTTATGTTGTCCTTTTTTTCCTGTTAATGTAAGATTTTTATGTCAGACTTCTTGTCTCTGACACTGGTAGCCATTAGTTGATCACAGGAGTCTTGTGCTACCTCTGAACTTAAATTGATGGTTTTCAGTGCACACCCAAGTTTCTGCTGTGCTGACTGTGACAGCTCAGCACAAAATGCCATAGCAATATAATGATAGTATGTCAAATGTTGGGGGATTTTTTTTGTTTGGTTGTTTTTTTCCCACTATGTGGTGATATGTTAGAGGTTGAATTCAAGTCTCTTGAGATCCTTTGTCATCTTTTGCATGGAATTGCGGCAGGTGTTCCAGCAATGAGCTTTTCTGCCTAAACTAATTTTTAGACTGAAAATCAGTTTAAAAAATCATCTTAGAAACAGTGAAAATCAAGAACTGGGCTCTAAAGTGATTTCTTAATGCGCCTTTAAGTGCGATTTTATATCTCAGTGTCGTCTTTGATTTTGGAAATACTGTCTTCAACATTACGTTTTCTGGAAAAAAGAGGGCATAATTTGGGGCTCGTTCTTTTATTTCTATAATATCTACTGGTACCCAGAGTCATGGTATCTGAAATGACCTGGGCTCCATGAAGCCCATCCCTCTGTTTTGGTCATGGCTGGAGGCATGGAATCATTGGTGGCCATAGAGCAGGGGCTTTTCCTTTTAATACAAGCATATGGATAACTTGTGAAAGACTTTGGAGAGTTTAGATATGGTTTGATCTTGATGTTTCTAGGAGCATTCATCTCTGCCTTTGTATCTACTTTGGTCTGATGGTTATTAATGAAACTCTTGAGCAGCTGATGGCTAACAGAGAAAATCTCACTCAGCTGGAGTGAGGTTCAAAAAAGTTGAGTGGAGAGCAAGTACAGTTTTTACTGGCAGTGATTAGTGTTCTTTCTTATTTCTAAGCATAACAGAAGGAAGAGAAAATGACAATTTATAGAAAAGAGCTGATAAACTGACTTCTCGATAACCGCTTTACAAAAATACAAAAAGGTCTAAGCCTTTTTTTTTCAGTAATATCACATTTGCATTTCACTGGTATAGGGTTTGCAAATCCATCCCTAAATGATGATGCTGAATTTGGCAGTAGCTGCATTAGAATATCTTAGAATTAGAAAACAAAATACATTCTCTTTGAGAAAAATATATAAAAGTATTCTTAATGTATTTTCAGACTTCTATATTGGTGTGTTTTATCAAACAGAATTATCACTTCCTAACTGAATTCTAAGAAAAAACTGCTATGAGTCATGCATAATTTTTTGCTTATGGTTTTTTTTAAATATTAACTTTGGACACTGTATGTAGTACAGGAATTTGTGTTTACAAATCAATGTATTTTTGAAAATACCTGTAAAAAAATTTTTGTTTTTTTCCAGAAGATATTTTTCTTCTACCACTAGGGGTTGCTCAGCTTCTTTCCTCTGATAAATAGTTTCAAAATGTAAATATTTATACTTCAGATATTTGGACTTTCTTTCTTGAAATTGCATGTGTTGGACTCTGATTAGAAAAATAGTCAAGAAAGCTCTTGACCTTGTTCTAAGGCTTGAGTTTTGGAAGTTTAATACTTGGATTGTGCTGGTGGCTGGTGTTCATGTGCATTGTGATTCCTGTTTTGTGAATAGTATTTATAATACTCTTACTAATAAAATTTATGATTTATAATTATTTAGAATACTCTTACTGAAATCGATACACTTCAGTAGTCTTGCTACTACCTGTTGTCCAAAGTAATTTTTGAAATTAAAGTGTTTCACTGTGCACATGCTTTGCAACCTAGCCATCCATTGAGATCCTTTGACCTCTCTTTGTTTCTGTTTTTACAGGCCCAACAGGATTATAAAGATTCCTAAAATTGTTTACTTTCCTACAGGGCAATAAAGTTCTATGTGAACCTTTACCAGTAGATTTGCCGTGTTCCCTGCTTTACATCTCTAAATATTTGTACAGATTCATCACTAAGCCAAGGGTTTAGTGACCCTTCTACCATTTTCCAAAATTATTTTGCATAAAGTATTGAGAGCAGTAGATTTTATTTTGTGCAATAATTGCATCCGAGCCACTACATCATGTTACTGTTTTATGTTCATGAGTATGTTCTGTTTTGAAGAATTTAATATTGCTAATTTCATTCACAAAAAAGGATTTTTCGCACAGTCCTTTCCTGGTTTTATAGCATGCATAAATAAAATCTTGAAGGTGGAGCTGCTAGAGCATGGTCTTTAGGTAAAGCTGCATGCAGCTTTTCACCAAGTGACATTAGTCCCAAGGTACTTAACTTTTTATGAACTGTTAACTGATTATGTTGAAATTTTCCATTTCTGGTACCTGCCTTGAACAGAATAATTTAGAAAATGTCCACTAAAATGGCTCAAATGTGACAAGGAATAGTGTTGTTTAAGTATCTTTTGTCCTTTTCTTTTTGTCACCTCTTTAATTTCATGGCCATGCAACATTATTTTGGTCAGTACAATATTTCTCTGCTCTACAAGAAAAATACATTATGCCTGTGAATCAAACTGATAGTATAACATTTTATCTCTATAGTTTCATTTTTTAAACAAAATACTTGGAAGTAAGAGCTAATTCACAAACAAAATAGGTATAGATGATCACATGGGGATTGTATTTTCCTCTTCCCTCCTTTATATGGCCATAATTAGGTTACTCAAGTGGTATCTATGAAATCCGAATTTAAATCCCTTTCTGAATGATTTAAGAAGGATTTTTTCCTTGGCTCTCCTTTCTTTCTGAGTATATTGTGCAGTCATTGAAGTACTCAGTACCAGTCTTTCTATGGATACCATTCCCCTTGGAAAAAAACACTTCAATATTTATTGAAATAGGAATGCAACACCAGTATCATTCCTCAGAAATTGCAGCCCAAACCATAAGCTCATCAGGGTGTTCTTATGTTGCCTCCAATACAAGGAAAAGTTGTATCTCACTGTACTGTGTGTGTTATACATGTAAAATCACATAAGTCTCTGAGGAACAATTAAGAATATTTTCTAAGTGATGTTCCACTGAATGGTATGGACATCACCTGCCTTGCAGGGGTTCACTTGTAAGACTGTTAGCTGTTTGTGTTACTGTGCCTTTGAGTTTCACAGTGTCTGTGAAATGGAGATGTTTCAGGTAGCTGATGGGAAAACTGTAGTATGACTGGAATGAGTTAACCAAGGGGTGTTGTGTCAAGTTCTTCTGCCAGGGGTATTGTGTCAGTCTAATTCGTCAGAGCCAGAGGCAAGACCAGCATGGAAAAAAGGAGTGCTGTGTACAGAGTCTCTCCCAAGCATCAAGAACTTGTAGAATGCTCAGGGCTAGTTAGTGGGAAAACAGATTCTTATGGGGAGGCTTAGGATAAAATGGCATTGAAGCAGAAGTCAGACTTGATTTTGTAGAGACCATTCAACAACTTGAAATAGGTTTCTATGGTCACCTTAAATCTAGAAATTTTGGCCATTGTTTTACTTGTAAATGTGAGTGTTAATGTTTTTATGTTGATCATTTAAATTATATGACAGACCTGAGTGATTTCCTCACTTATTTTCCTCTTGGCAAGAGCAGAGGTATTCAGTTTTCCTTGGCTTTCAAACAATATTGTGACAAACGGCTATCTTCCACATTATTTCAGTAATCCAAAATTCACATGTGCTATAAAGACAAATTGAAATGTATCTCCAGACTAAATTATTTTATCCAAATACTCCAACTTGTTTTGATTGTGTATTCCTGAAGAGTAGGTTTTGAGGTTTTGGGGGCAGTTTTTCATAAAATAACTTATTCCAAGCTTGTGCTGTATAAAATCTTCATGACAATCTTCATATCTGACAGTCTGGAGTTCATTCGACAGTGTCTTTCCTCAGTTCAAAGCCCCTCTTGAACAGGTAATAATGTAGGATTGAAGCTGAAACAGCTTTTCAGTACAAAAGAGGTTGTTTCAGAGTTAGACTAATACATGAATAAGGTTTTGATTGTGGATAAGTTATGATTGTTTTACATACAGCATAGCTCACAAACTAAAGGAATAAGGAAATTGAGACTGTCCTCCGATATATACCTGTTCCTCCTTTACAAGCATATCGGTTTTTCATAAGCATTGCCATACATATTAGCGTGACTCCATTTTTGGGTTTACATTCATATACATGTATCCATTATATACATATATGAAATCTTTATCTATAGCTATGCACTGAAGTATTTTTACCATACTTCCTGACTGGTTTTTGAGTGATTTGTTTTACTGCAACAGTGTAAGATGTTCATAAATGTAGCTGAAAGAAAAGAACAGAGTAAAAAATAGCAGTATCAAATCTTTAGTATACTGCAGTTACAGTAAGATGTTTGCTTGCAGGAAGGGGCTGGAAGTTATAAAGTTTGTGCATATGCATCTGCCAGGATGCTGCATTATGCTAACTTGGTATTATCAGTGATAGTATATACTGGTGTCTCAAGGGGATGTTGGAAAATCTATTGATTTCTCATGAAGATTAAAGTATCAATCTCTGAAGGATTTTTGCCCCTTTGAAGATGGCAGAGCTGTGTTTTAGGGGTTTTTTTAGAAGATAAGGCTTTTGTGAATTCTAAAGCAAAACAGAATTTAGCTACTTTTTTCTTCCAGTATTCTGCTTCTATCGTAGTAGTCTAATGTTGGCCTGGGTACCCAGAAGCCTAATCAATTATTTCATTATTTTTAATATTAATTATTATAAACCTGAAGCAGCACTTTGGTGGTGTTTAGGAGCTTGAACATTGCTGGGCAGTTTATGCCCAACACTTGCATATCTCCATAAGGAAGTATGGCTCACCATAAACAAAGTAGAAAATAAAACATCAAACCAAGCACCCAAAATTCAGAGGACAAGAATAAGCAGAGAGTAACTGGGGCCTCTTTCAGAAGACTGAAAGTTCTTGTAACAAACAAAGAATTGCACTATTTCAAACAGTGGCAAGATGAAAAAATAATAACCTTTAAATTCAGTAGGCTATTTAGGGGAAGATAGATGCTGAAAGCTTGTACAAGTTCTTACAAATCAAAGCTGTAAAGTTCTTAGGAAGAATGTATGTCTTGAAACATCTGATTGAAAAAAGCTGAATTTGTAAAACAGGTAACATATAAGTCACTAAATTTTTTTTCAAGGTAAGTGATTATGTTAATGAAGCATGCAGTGAATGTTGGCAATTACATGAAGCTGCCTTATTAGATAACTTTATTTCTAGAAAGGTATAAATATAAATATTAGAAAATGCTCTTAGATACATTGTTTAGCCTTCAGGTTGCCCGGTATGGAGTCAGGCTTTGTATTCAGTGATCCTTTCAACTTGGTATGTTCTGTGATTCTACAAGTATTTCTGTATCTGACCTTTAGGATTTCCTTATGTAAATCCACCTTCTGCCTGGGCTGCTGCTGTGCAGTGCATAAGAGTGGGATCATGTTAAAAACTCTTCCATCTTTACAATGTATATTGCTAAAAGAAAAAGTAATCCTTTTTCATTGACTACAAAGATGTTACAAAGATGTATACTATTTTTTTAGAAAATAAAGAGCTCTGGTAGGGTAGTTCCTCAGCTGAACCAGAGATTATTTTAAAAATTATATTCACACACTGATTCATTCAGGAACTGTGTTACCGGTCAAATAGTATTAATCTATTCTTTTTTTACTGATACTATGGCTCCAGTTCACTCATATCTGTTAACTGTAATCATTAAAATGGTTATTAGTTAAACACTAAAGAACTTCTAGAATTCGTATTTCATATCCATGCCCAGTTTTTCTCTACGACTATTTGCCTTATCATGGCTTTTAATTCTGCAGTCCCATGCTATTGTTACATGACAAATTTGTGGAGTAGATGGTGTCTGCTCAAACTGAATTTATTAATGGTTTAGAAACAAAAAAAGGGACTAATGCATTATGGTGCATAGTGCCTCAACATTTAATCATTTAACAATTTTTATCAGTATTTAAACCTAGCATTATAAGTTGCACTTCTGAAGCTGAATGACCAGATTCGTGTGTGAAAGTTAGACACCTGGGACAGGGCACCTGAGAAACAGCACTCTGAGTACTGAGGTGCTAAAGCAACAGAGAGACAAGTTCAGCTGAAAATATGTTTCCTACACAGTTATGTACATTTACCTCAGGGCTTATTAAGATTGGAAATCAGAATGAAACATTGGTAATCAGTGTTCAGATCATTTTTCTTTTAAAATCCTCTGAAAGTATGGCTTACTGAAATTGTCCACAAGCCTATGAAATTAGAAATGAATTCTTTTTATCCTTAGAAGTCTGAACCTGCATTTCTAGCATCCTGTGATGATTTTCCAAACAGACAAATCAGGTCCTTTCAAAACCTCATAGATTCATAGATAGGTAGTTCCTGTATCCTTAGCCTGGGAGGAGATCAGGCACCTAGGCATTAGACTGGGAAAGACAGCAGTGTTGATAGTAAGCTTTTCTCTGGTCATCCTATACCTTCGTAACTTCTTTGGTGGGTTTGGCACAATAGAATGGATCTCTTGTGTAAGGTAAGCAGCAAAATCCTTTCTCAGTGTAACTTGCTCCTCAAGTCTGCCCAGATCTTCTGAGAAATCAGTATTGTATAGTGCTATGTACCTGATGTTTTTCAAACTCATATAGAAATGGGATTACTAATTTTGTAATGGAATTTCCCATTGGTAAATTTGAAACGAGTTGTTTAGGTACCTCACTGGCTTTGAAACTTAGTTTTTCATCTGTAAGTCTAGTGGTGTCTTTTACACCACAGTCAATGTGAAGTGTAATATGATACATCTACACATATAAAAAGCAAAGAATTTCTGTAAAGAAACCAGTTGAAATTATCAAAAATAGCAAGTAGTGTGAGAGGTGTGAGGGGCCTCAGTTTTCCGAGTAGGTAGCATTTCTTTCTGCATTTTATCTTCAGAAGCGTGTTCCCATTCACCTCTTGGAATTGTGAACAGTCAGCAGTTCTTTTGCAGAAAATGTCAAATACACATGTACCAGCTCTTTAGTGTAATAGCATTCTGACAAAGTCCTTTGGCAGAAAAGTCACTTGTCAGGTTCACTTAAAATTTTACTTGTTGCAGTGTTGTTCTTTCACTAGCCTTATGAAAGATTTCTTAGGCTCATGTTTTCTCTTTGTTTTAGTGCTTTACTAAAATGAAATTGCTTGACACAGCTGTTCTAAGTCCTAAGACATACAAGGGACCCCTTTAACTCCTCAGAAGTATTCCTTTCCTAGGGATGTGGATATGTGTGAACAGAGGGGTGTTAGATTTCATGCATTATAACATAAGATAATGCTGGCTACCAGCAGTAAAATAAATTGTACTTATATAACAGGAAAAATGCAAATCCAGTAAATAACAATATAGTACTCTATGAACATTTTGTTTTCTTATCATCCTTTAATATTCTCACAGATTAAGTAAAATTAAGTCATTGGGATTTCCAGGTTTATTTCTCTGCACTTATTGACCAGTAAAAAAAGGATAATTGTTGAATGCTTTTTTATTTCTGCAGAAGTAGTTCTAATTACACATTTTTACAAGGAAATGGGACATTCATTTGCATTACATAGTAGGCTAAACTGGGAAATATGTAATTTTTTTTAATGAGAATGTTAAGTATCTTTAATGTGTGAAAGGATGAAATTGTATGATGCAACAAAATAAATGTAAATGAACTAAATTTGCATGAACTAAGTAAAAGTGAGTGTGTGTTTAAATGAGAACTCCTTCTTTGTTCTTTAGTTCCTAACATTTCTGGATATTACCTCAACTGAGATTTTGTTTTCCACAGGGTTTTGTTTTATCAGGAGAGTATTTATTTATATAATGTAGGATCAAGTCTATTTTCAAACTCTGAAGTACAACTGGGTAGAATTTTTTTTATCTTAATTTGTAAAAGTTTCAAATTTTCTTGCACCCTCCAGATTTATCAGTTTAAGCTAACCTGCTATCAAGAGAAGGCTTTTTAAAATCGATCTTTACAAAATTTTTCTCCTTACTTTGTCATTTCAGAAACACGTTTTGCTATACGGGTGCAGTTTCCAAATTAGACAAGAAGTAAGCCTGACACCTGTAATTTCTTTTCACTGTTTTTTTTCCTTCTGAAAATGTCAAAGTTAGTTCTTCAATTTGGCCTGATACAGAAAACTCTGAGTATATGCCTTTTCCTTGTTTGGGGAAGTTCAAGCAGAGGTTAACAATATAATTTAGCCAAAAATAAAGGTTAATAAATAACTAACAAAGTGTTATTTATTCTTTTCTATTAGAAAGGCACCGGTTTGTATAGGTTTAGTTTGAAAATGCTCCCTAAAGGGATCTTTCTCTCCACTTGCTCCTTTGATCTTCTATTTAGTTTCTTTATCTCAGATCATAACTGTAATGGAAGACTGCACCAACCTCTAAACATTTAATGCTAGATAAGATTTAATTCAATCATAAAAAGTCTTTCAGGACTTATGAAGCTTTTTCTTCTGCAATTTCATATATTTAAAATGTACAATATTAAGATAGAACAATTTTATTGGAATAAAAAATGTTTACTACAAAAATGTATTATTATTTGCTGAAGAATTTTAGCAAATTTTTGGTGAGTTTGGTGAGTTTTCAAAATGTTAATTCTATGTCATTTCTAGGGGATATATAATCACTTAATCTAGGTTAACAGATTCTGCTAGTTGTAACATTTTCCATTTGAAGTCACTAGTGAAAAAAATCTTCATTGCATAAGATTTTTTTCTAATTCAACTTCTCTTAGTTTTTCACACCAATTTAGTCCAACATAAGGTTTAAAATGACTTTGCTGCTGAGCTGTGTGAAAGTGAACTTCTAGGAAAAAGTGTATGAGATTCTGAAAATCGTTGACATGCTGTTCTCCTTTACATTCATGTGTATTTTGAAGTCTTGCGCTTAACAAAGTATGTATTTTCAACCATCTCAGTGCTTGGATAGAGTAATAGTGAAGAAAACATTTGTATAGTACATGCACAAAGTTGTTCCACTGGTGTTTCAGATGGTGCCAGTTGCTGTTATTCATCACCCACTAAAATTTAATGAAAAGTTTGGGGAAGTGGATGAGAATCCCTTATGCCCTGGGACTTGATCTGTCCTCGTAGAACAGGAATATTTTCTTCTTTCTGAAAGACTTGAAGAAGGAATTTCACTGGGGGTAGTTGTTAATCACTGTGGTTATGATAACCAAGAGACCTTTCTGTGTTTGCCATGGCAAGGCTTAACTCCTCATCACTTGTGGAGCTTTGTATGAAAAGAAACATATTCAGTCTAGTATTATGGAAAAGTTGCAGTTTGGGGCAGATCCCTTATCAAACCTGCATTTTCATGGATTCTCGTTCAATTTATAACTCAAGCACCCTTGCAGAGAATGAAAACCACCCTGTGTCATAGGGAAATTCAGAAACAGTACTGTTGTTCAGATAAATCTAGTTCCTTTTTTGATACTTCAGAATTTGTAAATAATTTAAGATTAAATTTGTTGAACTATGCTGCTGTCTCAAACTGTTCCCAAACTATGTAATTTTCTTTTGCAATTTAACACAAGTAAATTTTGACTTGATGGAAACACTCATGGGGATATGACCCCAAGTCATAAAAACTCCAGGCTCAATATTGATTTAGTCTAAGCTCTCATTAATGAAAAAATATTATCAGCAAAGCTACATTTCTGATAAATCTGAGAGTTTGGTTTTTATGCCTGTATTTCAGAATTTTCATCAAGAAGTCAAAGAAATAGATGATTCAGAAAGCCTGACGAGCCTTGACAGCCTTGAGGCTGGAGAACAAAATGGAAATTGCACAATACCAAATGAATCATCTTTTACTACACAGTGTGACTGTGTCCTGTATGATCCAGAAAAATGCCAGACTAGGAATAATGGTTTACTTCACACAGATCAAAGTACCTCTAAAAACGCACATCTAAATAATTGTCTGAGAAATGTAGATTTGCAACACTACCACAACATACCTATTCATGATTTTTTAGCTAAACATAATGTCCTAACTCCTGGTGAACATGTAAACACTTCAGAAGAGGAATCATCTGCTTCTCACACGTTGGGAAAAAAGCCTGCAGAATTCTCTACCTCTGGTACACAAAAGAGCTCTGTAAGTAATGCATTTAGTTTTCTCCAAAATATAAAAGACAGAAGCCAGCCATCTTCTGGAACAGCTAGCACATCAGCCACTGGTCAGCCTGTTTTCAATCCTAGCAGAGCCTGGGACAGCCCTGATTCTATTCCAGGAGAAAGAGTGCAGGATCTGATGCAAGATCAGAGTTTTAAAATGACCCCACAGGAGAGAACTAAATCTATGCAAGCATCCAGTCAACCTATTGCAACATCTGTAATCTTATTTCCTAATCAGGGATGTTCCACTGGCATTCCCGGCACAGCTGATACATTACCAAAGGACAAAAACATCCGTACAGGCTTTTTAAAAAATACCTCAGGAAAAATTACTGAAACAAAAGAAATAAATATTAAATGTATGAATGATATTATTTCAGAAGCATCTTTATTTCAGGACATACCAAATGCCTCAGTTCTGTTGGAAGCTAAGCAACAGAATAAAAACGAAGAAGGAAAGGGAAATGTAATTGAAACTATGTCTCTGTTGTCTGATACAGAGTTCAAGTCTGACACTCCTGCACTGGACAAAATCCTGAAAAATAATATTCTTGAAAGAAAAAGAGCAAAGTTATTCAGAAGTATCTTAAAGAAGGATTCTAAATATGAACCCAGTCATTTCAAAGCTGTGGTTACAGATCATGTGATCAGTTTTGGAACTCAACTCATGTCATCTATCAGAGACAGTTTAGAACTTGCAAAAACAAAAAAGAAAAGTGCAGAAAACGAAAAATACAATAGGAAGCTAAGATGGTGTGATCAAATTGACCAGATAATAATAGAAAATAATGAAAAATGCTATGAAAAAAGCATCAGTGAAATATCTTCTTCACCACTGCAATGTGTTCAAACTGCAAATAATGCTCCTAAGAATAATTTAAATATTGTTGCTCAGCCTTCAAGCCCCATGTTCATAAAAAATCATCAGAAAAATCCTCATATATCAAAACCAAATGTTAATACTGAAAAATCAAATAAAGAATACCCATCTCAGAATATATTTACGTCTACTGGATCCTTTTCTGCTAAAAAACCTTGGATGGTATCAAAAGATGAAGCAAATAAACCCCTGATATGTAGCAATAATTCTAAAATTAAAGAAGGTAGTCAACTCAAAAATAAGGCAAAAATAATTAGAAGAGCAACATCGGTAAGAGTGCAGTCACGTTTTATGCCCAAGAAGAGAAGAGGGACTGTGATCCAACTGCAGTCAGCCGCTGAAGCCAACAAAACTCAAAAAGCTCCAGGGAAATTGCTCGCACCTCACCCACCTTCCACACCTCTGCCAGGAAACAGAAGTGTTGAAAACACAGCCAACCCTGGGTGTCAGTCACTGCCGCCTCCAAGCCTGCAAGCTACCACTGCTAGCAGCAGTGATTTCAATGACAGGCGTGTTGTGCTAGCAAATCAGCTTTTAAATAGGAACAGTGCAGAAAACAGTGAGAATACTGCTGGCTGTGCTGGCTTGGCCACTGCCATCTCTACACCCGACTGCAGCACAGCCAAATACAAACCTTGGGCAAAAAATACTTATTCTGTAAAAAATGTTCAGGCAAGTGCCTGGCAAGATCATTCAGTAACCTGCACTGAGAGAAGACTTGTTAACACAGAAAATGGATTACATCTCCATCATATCCCAGCAGCTGGAAAAACAAGCACCTTCTGTCACAGAGCACATTCTGCCCGAGCTCCGAAAGACTCTACTACTGGTAAGAGTCATGTTTCTGGGTCTGGGGTGGGGGGATGTTCAGACAAAAGTCTTCTTCAAATACATTACAAATTTGTTTTCTGTTAAAGCATCCAACCTTTCATCCATTCACACAACACAGCCAGTTTTAACAAGCTTTCACCATTTGTCATTGTCATTTCTATTCTAGTGGTGCCCAGAGGCCTCCCAAACGTTGATCCTCATTTCTAATAGCTCTCTGCAATATTAAATGAAAAGGAAGTATTTTCCCTGAGATTATATTCATGACTAATGAGCAGATGTGACAGGTGGTCTAAATAATGATATAGGAGGAAGTGACTAAGTTTATACAAGCAAGTTTTACAAGGTAACTGAGAGTCATAGCTTGTTGTTCAACAGTCACTGCCACATGAGAGTGAAAGAAGTGTAGTTCTACTGTGTTTTTAAAATGCTGACACTATAAATGCCTACAATTATCGAGACTTAGTCCCAATAATACTATTAAAATATGAGCAAAAATTAGAGGTAAGTTAAAATTAAAGATCTTCTGCCAGGCAAACTTTGCTCTGCTGCAAAGTATGTCTGATTTATAAAGAATTTTAAGACATTTGAGGAACAATCCTTCATTTTATTAAAAATTAACCTTAGGAACAATATGAGGCACAGATGGCTTGGTAAGATATAGGAAAGATGGATATGAAATTTTTGAGAGAATAATCTCCTGGGTTTTATATTTCAATTTACATTTCATGCTTTTTGATTTGCCTTGTTTGTCCTGTGCAGCCTAGCTATATTCTGTGCCTTGGGCACTGATGACATCATTGTACTTGTAATTTCTATGTGGTATGCTGGTTTGCTTTCTACTGAGGGCTGCAGCTGGAGCTCCTGAAGCTGTAGTCCCTGCTTCAGGTACAAGCAGTACTCCAAACTGCTTCACATACTGGGACCACTCCAAGGATTGATCATGCAACTCAGAGATAATTTCTAGCAAAATAATGAATGCCCGTAACTTTAAACCCCCCACATTTCTAGTTTTATCTACAGTAATACATAGTTTTAACTATGGAGTGATTGGAACAACTGTTGTGTAAGAGTGGATGCAGGCAGGTGAATATTCTTGGCCTAAAGCAGGGGTGGGAAAAGAAAAATATTATCTGCTTGTCTGTTCCAGTTCAAAGTCAAACAGATGAGTTTAAGATCTGTGTGACTTAACCTATTTAATTTTACATTGGAAATGAATGAAGACTTGCATTACCACGCCTTGCCTCCAGCAGAAATTCTTGCCTCTTGATGTCCTTATCTGCACATCAGATCAATGAATCAGGAAATGTCCTGGGTCCAAGTTGTGCACTACTAACAGTGTCTTCACCGCAGCTTTAAATGCTACATCCCCAGCGTCACACACCTGCAGCCCTTTTAGAGGGGAGCTGAGTAACTGCCTTTTGAAATTTATGTGGGTTGCCCTCTCTCAGTATCTGCTTAGATTTTGGATTTTGAAAGGCTGCTTTATTTTAAATCCTCTAGATAACTCTTACTGACTTGCTGTTATTTGTTCAGTTGCCTGCAATTGCACGTAGACACCGTATTCTTTGAAGTGCTTGTTGTGAGACTGAATACTGCATTGCTCTCTAGTAAAATACCTGCAGAATTCCATGAGGTCTGTGAAGACACTGTAGAAAATGTGACCTGTTGCAATGCTTGGCCAAATGTACAGAAAGTGAGAACCAGATGAAGAAATACAATTGTTGTCCATGAGGATCTTAATTTAGTTTGGCTTCCAGGCTTCAAGTTGTATGTCTTCTGCCTGACACATATTATACTGTAGCTGGATATTAGAATTTTTAACACCTTTTTTGTTCAGTCAATAAAGGCTTTAAAAATGTGCTTAACCTTTAGCCTGTGACAAATATGGGGCTAATTAACATGCTTATAGTTAAACAACAGTAGACTGCTCAGTATCTCATTCCCTTAAAGATACTATTGGTTATTAATATTTTGTCTTTTATGTCTCAAAGGAATCTTTTCCTTGGCATTGATATAGTATGTCTTGCAAACTAATTAAATTAAGTATCGATGCATACAAATAGAGCAATTTTGAATTCTATTTTTTCAGAAAAGTATTATGTTATTACTAATGTAACAAGGGGGTTCTTCTTTTCTCTTTTTCTTTCTTTTTTGTAATTTTCTCTCATATTCAATACAACATGATCATATTTCCTCTCCTTTTCAGGTGCTATTCAGCACCATGTATCATGTTACAATAATTTGCATATAACTAAATGGCAACCTTTCAAAGCTAATGTGTCCCATGATACTATTGATGGCAGCAGCCAGATGACTAGTTTCAAATAAGTTTCTAGGATCAGTTGTTTTCTTTTTCTGTGAATGGTAAGAATTCTGCTAAAATGTCACTGTAATAATCACAAAAGAAATAAAATTCTCTTAGAATCAGTAAAGCATCTCTTGGTGAAATTATGACGTGTACATTAAACTGCACATATAAATATTTATTATGTAAATAAATAGGTAATTTGTCTTCCTAAGTTTAAATCAAGTAACTCCATTTACAAATCTAGTAACTGTGTTTACAAATAAGAATATAGTATCTTCTTGGTATGTAGATTCTTGAGTTGCACATGAAAATGCTAATTTGCATCTCCAGTTTTCATGCATGAAATTTTAATCAAGAACAGAATTTTAATTTTGCAACTTGACACTTCAGTTTTGAAAATGTGTTGCTACACCAGACAGAACTGAGATAAATTTGAGGTACAATGTCTAGATTAGACCTCTCTGGCTGAGGGAAAATGCTACACAGCAGTACTGCCTTTTAAAAGTAACACAGAGATATATGAATTAGTAAGATTAACTACAAAATCCAAAGCTATAGAAAAAAGGTTTAAACTCATGACTTTTAAATCTCACAACATCTGTGAGGGCACATCTGGAATACTGTGTTCAGTTCTGGGCTCCTCAGTACAAGATAGACATGGACATACTGGAGAGACTCTAGTGAAGAGTCACAAAGATGGTAAAGGGACTGGAGCATCTCTCCTGTGAAGAAAGGCTGAGAGAGCTTGGAGAAGAGCCTGGAGAAAAGGCCATGGGGAAACTTACTGATGTCTATAAATACCTAGAAGAGAGCTGCAAAGAGGACAGAACCAGGTTCTCTTCAGTGGTGCCCACCGAAAGTACCTGAGCAATGGGTACAAACTGAAACACAGGAGTTTCCCTCTGAACATCAGAAAACTTTTTTTTTATTGTGAGAGTGACTGAGCACTGGCATAAATTGCCCAGAGACTTTCTTGAGTCTCCCCTCCTTGGAGTCACTCAAAAGCCATCAGAGCATGGGCAATGAGCTCTATGTGGCCCTGCTTGAGTGGGGGCACTGGACCAGACAACTTCAGAAGGTCCCTTTCCACATCTACCATTCTGTGATTCTGTGAGTCAAAAAGACTTTGTGAACTACTACATGTTTTCTGCACACTACTATGTAACCTTAATGAAAGTTGAATCCATTAACATACAGATACAGCAATTTATGAAGGGTGATGTACTGCATTGGACAGTTAGATTTTCAAGGTTATTCTCTAAGTGCAATTTATTTTCTAAAACATTACTTACTTGATATTTTTTATATCACAACTCACCTTTCATTCTCCTTTTTACTTGGTAAGACCAACCTTGTATCTTTGTACAGACCATCTTTATTATCTGGGACTCAACATGTGGCTTCACTTAACCTGCTTATGTCCACATCCAGTACAATTTAAGGAGATCAGATGTAAACATCTAAATGTGGACAGAGACATTTACTCACCATTATTAGTTTTGCTACTACTATATTTATCATGTTTACGCATTTTTGGTTTACTTTTGTCTCATGTCATTTAAGGTGTTGTTCCTGTTACAAGACAAAATCAGGTTTTTGACAACTGTGAAAATGAACACCAGGCTTTTTCAGAATGCAGAAGACAAAGTGTCGTCTCTAAAAGATGGAAGCCTGCTCATCATGCACAGGTTAATTCAAAATACTACAAAAATAAAAAGCTTATTTATCTTAAAAATGGAAAGAGTTTCAGGAATATCAAAGATTTGGTGTTGTCACGTGATTTTGAATCAATGTGCTTAGTCAACTTGCTGTCGCTGCTAATGAAAAGAATAAAACCAACTAGAATACCTCACTGTATTAGTGTACAATAATATTTTTTCACTTGAAACCATTTGGTAATATGAAATAATAAACAAAACATGTTCAGAAAGTAGTATAGTTACCTTAAATTATACTTAAAATACTCCTACAATATTTTTTATAGAATTCATTAGGTGCTATCCAGCTGAGTCCCATTCAATCTGCATTTGATCCAGTGCAAAAGATGAAAAGCATCTATAAATCTGAGGAAGGTATAGTAGCACAACTCACTTCAGTTCTTTATTATACATAAAGTGGGATGACAGAATATATCCACTGTGTAACATGATTTGTGTCTTTTGGCATCAGTGATTCTAAGAAAGAAAGTGTAATTCTCTAGAGCAATTTTTTTCCTGTAAATATAAGATATAGCATCATGTAGCATGATATTAATGGGTTTATAAATATATTACAACATATATTCAATTTTCATTCCATTCCCATTTGATTTTAACCGTGCAGTAGCTGTATGTGTCACATATAACTGTATGATATGGACAGGTATTGCTTGCTATGATTACATATTTCCAAACTCATTAGGACTTGCTCTGGTGCCAATTGTAAGATGTATTAGTGTTCTTAATTATTTCATTTTCTAACGTATCATGTTTCTTGATTTTGCCACCTTTTTCTTCTTTTAATGTCAGTTTTATGTGTTTCACATACCTATGGTCATGAAAACAAGCAGCTTATTTAAATGTAATGAGCCCTTCTCATTTGAAGTTCCCCCTGTAATCTCTTCAGTTTCAGAAAGCATTGCTCAGTTTCTAGTGGCAGAAAAACTAGCAAGTACACCAATTTCAGAGGGCGATATCCTGGTAGCCATGGACCATATGGAGCCAGCCAGCCAGCCCTCACTGCTCAACAGGGCTCCATGTCCAGGCAAGAGTGCTCTCTCAGTAGAAGAACAGAAGATTTTCCAGTCTCTGGATTGTCTGAATCAAAAGCTACAAAGTAAGTTGGATAATAAATAGGATGCTACATCAATTGGTTAAATAACTTTATATGTTAAAAAACAGGAATCCTGTAATAGAAACGTTTTCTGTTGTTGTTGTTGTTGTTGTTATTGTTGCTGTTGTTATTTACTAAATGTAGCAAACAGTGTACCAAAATCATGAAACCCTTCTTTAAGTCAATGAAATTAATTTAAAATAATGGTGACTTTGTCTTGGTAAAAAATAACTCTAAATATGATGGGAGGACACCTTCAGAAACTGGCTCAGCCCAACTGTAGATGTTGTTTGTAAGAGATATTTGTCAAAATTGTTCTTTCAAGGTGCATGAGGTGCATCAGTCTCACTTGGAAATCTGTTCCAAAGTTTATCCATCTTAATTTGTTTTTGCAATTCTTTTTGCAAATTCTTGCCTTCTATATTATATGTCATATAGTTTTGCAAATGGCTTTTCATCTTCTTACTTCTAATAGTTTAGAATGTTCCTCCTCTCCATGAATTCTGAAAGGTCAGAAATAATGAGTTCTGACATTGCTGCAAATAAATCTAAATGTTTAAGTGAATATTACTTGTGCAACCATTTTAAAAATGTCAAACTTAGGTAAGTGTTCTCTAACTTGTTCTTCCTCTGTGCCAGGTGGATTTCTTACCTGCTTTATACTGGTTTTCTTTATATGGACTCTCCAATCACAGCTCCCATTTTGCTGAAGAATGCGGGGAAAAAGTCTCTACTTGTTCTTGATAATTTTTTCCTCAGTGATTAATTAGCTAACACTTTCATTAGTCATCCTATGATAACTAATACACTTCTAGAACAAATTTACTTCCCTTGCTACTTTATGTTTTACTTTGACCTATGTGATCATTCCATTAAAAATTCACATTAGTTTGGCATAGTTTCAGTATTTTGTGTGCTCCATCCTGTACTTGAAATCAGTGGGAACCTTATGACTTAGTCTCTTCACTGGTCTGCTTGGCTTTTTATATGATTGGAATAACTGCTTGCCATTTGTGCTGTACATGGAATTGCCAGCTCTCCTGAATTTTACATTTTCTTTGGACTTTTTTCCATATAAAATTTTAGATGCCAATTACTTGAGTTTATTAGAGTCTGCTTTCTTGAAGTCCATTGATTTCATTTTACTATTCCACTACTATTCCTTCTGGACTGCACCATTTCATGGTCAGGTTACCCAAGTTTACCCCCTTATTGACTAGAATCAAACTAAACCAGGGCTTATTAAACTTCTGGACACTATCTGTACCTTTCTAAATTACATGATGAATAGTCTGATTTTGAGGAAAAAGGCTTCAGTTTCCTATAAACTGCAACAGCAGAATAAAAGATCTTTGTAATTGTTTAGAAACTTTCTGCAGCTGTAGCTTACAATTCTTGCTCTGTCAAACGGTGTTTCAGAGTTTCATTTTATCATAACCTGTGGTTATTGCTTCCACATAAATGGAAATGAAAAATTCCATTTTTTGCCAGAGAGGTGTTTTAGGTTTAGATGTGCTCAGGCTGAAAAGTAGATATGAAAAGAGAAATATGAGCATATAAAACTAAATTTCTGTATAAGTAACAGAGAAATGACAAAGAAATAGAGGGAAAGATAAATTCAGCAAAAGAACTGGGAGCAAGAACACTGAAGTTTTCAAAGTGTGAAAAAGAAAACTGTAAGAAAAGTACATAGGAATATGAATGACAAAGAAATAGAGGGAAAGATAAATTCAGCAAAAGAACTGGGAGCAAGAACGCTGAAGTTTTCAAAGTGTGAAAAAGAAAACTGTAAGAAAAGTACATAGGAATATGAAAGAAACAATGAAAGAATCATAGGAGTTAACAGATTGCAGATGAAGTAACTGTGAAAGTTAGTGTAATACATACATATACATATGTATCTCAGAAATTTAATTAGCTTGCCTAATTATTTGGGGATTAAAATTGGTAATAGGAAACTGGGAAATTTTACAAGTAGACGCATGTAAGTACTTGTAAGTAAGTAGGTGTTGTAGGTACTGACATGTCATACAAGTACATTGCCTTTCTAAAGCGTGACCTTTTTGCACCCCTTCTTTTGGCTTTGTTTCCACGTTATCAAATTAAGTGACTAAAACTGTGTCATTTTATATTGGTCTTTTTAATGAACAGCAGTCAGTCACTAGCCAATCTACATTTGGAATACTTGTTGCCGGCTTAGAGTAGCTGGCATTCTTTTCTCTAGCTATAGATTTCTTTATTGATACCAAATTTTTTGTTCCTATACTATCTAGATGCAAATTTTAAAAATAGAGATACGGCCTATACTTCAGCAGCTGTTCATAAGGGAAGTAAAACCAGTGCTTAAATTACATATTCACAATCTTCAGAAAGTTTTGAGTTGAATATTTGACTGTGAATAATATTTTTTTCAAGTATTTTGTTTATATAATATTCATTATATACTTTCATGCTTTTTTCAGATGTACAAGAAGCCATTACCAGAAATCCATTTGCTTCACACGTTTTGCAGATAAGCAGCCCTTAGTAAGTATTTAATTTAAATGTGTTCAGCTTTAATTTCTACAAACTAACCTTATGGCTTATTTTATTGTAAAAATATAATTGAAAATACTGATATCAATCTGTTCATCTGGCTTGCCATATTTTCTGTTTATGTAAAAAAAGCCCTAACAAACATGAACTTTATAGTGCTGTAAACAGATTTAACAGATTATATCAGAATGCCTCATCCTCTGGCTTCATTTTCATTTTGGTATCTGAAGACACTTGCCGAGTCCAGGAAGTTCTAAGAACTTTTAAGGAACAGTAATTTAGTAGGGTCCATTTGAAGTATATATAAGTCATAAATATTTTGTATTTCTTAATAACGTAGAGAGAAAAGGGGTAATTATGCATGGCAGTGCATAAAATAATTGTTAATGCAATGAATTCTTACTTTGACCTGAAGATAGATCATTTTCTATAAGTGATAGGTATTACCTTTCTTCAATAGGTATTTGTATTTTGTTTCGTATATTCTAGACTTTGTCAGTTTGAAACAAAATATGATACCTGGCATGTAAAGAAATGAATAGGCAGATGAGTGTCTGAAGTACAAAATTTACATTACAAATGTTCAGTGTATGATGCAGGAGTTAGTATTTATAATTCTGTATCATCAGTCTTCTCCTGTACTATAAATTTACACTGAAGAAAAATTATAGACATGACCATTTACTCAGAAACATAGAATCATACAATTATTTTGGTTGAAAAGATCTATCAGATCATCAAGTCCAACCATTAACCCGGGACTGCCCAGTCCATCCCTAACCCACATCTTTTAAGCGCCAAATCTACACATCTTTTGAATACCTCCAGGAATGAGGACTCTACCACTACCCCGTGAAGCGTGTTTCAATGATTGACAACCTTTTCCATGAAGAAAATCATCCTAATGTCCAATCTCCAAACCTCCCCTGACACAATTTGAGGCTGTTTCCTCTTGTCTTGTCGCTTGTTATTTGAGAGAAGAGACCAACCCCCACCTGGCTACACCCTCCTTCAGGCAGTTGTAGAGAGCAGTAAGGTCCCCCTGAGCCTCCTTTTCTCCAGGCTAAACACCCCCAGCTCCCTCAGCTGCTCCTCACAGGACTTGTGCTCCAGACCCTTCCCCAGCTCCGCTGCCCTTCTCTGGACACTCTCCAGCCCCTCAATGTCTTTCTGGCAGTGAGGGGCCCAGAACTGAGCACAGGATTGGAGGTGTGGCCTCAGCAGTGCCGAGTACGGGGGGACGGTCACTGCCCTGGTCCTGCTGGCCACACCACTGCTGATGCAGGCCAGGATGCCATTGGCCTTCTTGGCGACCTGGGCACAGCTGGATCATGTTCAGCCACTGTTGACCAATACCCCTAGGGTTCTTTTCCACCAGGCAGTTTTCCAGCCCCTCCCCCCAGCCTGTAGCACTGCCTGGGGTTGTTGTGACCCCAAGGGCAGGATCTGACCTCAGCCTTGTTGAACCTCTTACAATTGGCCTTGACCCATCGATCCAGCCTGTCCGGATTGCCCTGCAGAGCCGCCAGCAGATCAGCACTCCCACCCAACTTGGTGTCAGCTGCAAAGTGACTGAGGGTATATTCATCCCCTCATCCAGATCATTGATAAAGAGCTGGCCCTAGCACCAAGCCCTTGGGAAACCCACTTGTGACCAGGTGCCAGCTGGATATAACTCCAGTCACCACCAGTCTCTGGGCTCCACCAGCTAGACAATTTACCCAGTGAGGAGTGCATCCATTCACACCATAAGCAGCCAGTTTTCTGGAAGACTGCTGTGGGAAACTGTGCCAAAGACTTTCTAAAGTCCAGGCAAACAGTAAGTACAGCCTTTCCTGTGTCCACTAAGTGCATCACCTGGTCATAGAAGGAGATCAGGTCGATCAAAGAGGACCTGCCTTTCCTAAACCCACTCTGGCTGGGCCTGACACCCTGGTGGTCCTGTACGTGCTGTGTGATCACACCCAAGATGATCTGCTTCACATACTGCATATACTTTACTGGATAAGCTGTTACCAAAAATGTTAGAGGAAGTATTCTTTATTCATAAGGCTTTTGCAGCTTTCTGAATTTGAGACCAAAACACCCCAGGAAGCATCCCAGCTCCTAAATTCAAAATGATTGCCTGGTTTCACAGTGGGACTGTGAAAAGACCACGGTGCATCACTGCCTTTCTTCCTGTGAACCTGAGTAATAGGTATGACTCGGAACCTCAGCTTCCTTTCTTCCACCTCCCATCTTATAAATTTAGTGTTTTGTGGCTAAACAGCTTGTAAATTTTTTATTTTTCTGCACAGTTACCTTTATTGGATCTAACTGTGTTTTAATAATGCATTTTTGAACTTGTTCTCTGGTCCTTCATGGTCTGTCCTACATTAAAAAAAAAAGAAACAAAGCTGTTCTCCTCATGAATGCATTTTCCTGGCTTTCAGTAGTCAGAATTCTTTCTTGGCTGACTGGTCTGTGACAAAGCTTTCTCCCACTAATTCATCTACAAGATTTTTGTTTCATGAATAAGATACAAACACTAGACATTTAAGACCCTTCTTTCACTACAAGTATATACTTACACATTAAAACAGCTGTCCAGCTATAGATATACATTTAAATCTCAGCCACTGTTTTGGAATTCTTCTTGATGATAAGAATGAACTGTCATACGAGTACCCAGCTGCAGAAAAAGTACAGATGAATGAGATTTCATCAAATCTGCTAGGAGAAACAATGGGGTTTAAAATTTTTAATTTACCAAGAGAACAACCTGTTTCAACTCTCCTTGTTTCAGAGCACCCAAATAAAGTATGGATATTTACTCAGTAATTTCTGTGAAGGACATTGTACTCTGTAATACCAACCTCTAAATCCAGATGAAGGTATGCAGTTACTTGTACAGTGGACAACAGATCACATGGTACCATCAAATGATGTTTCTTGAATGTTACACATAATCACATTTCTGTTTATATACATGTACATCTCATTGTTTTCTATTTTATTATAGAGTATTCATCAGTGCATATCCTCCCCTTGGGTGAGCCCTGCAATAGCCTCACAGCAGTACCAGAGTACCTCCAGCTGGCAACCCGCTGCAGTTGTGCAGGAGACACTGGCATTATCTGCTACAGGATCTTGTGGCTTTATGTACTTTATATGCAGTGTGTATACTGTTTGACACTACAAAATTAGCAACAAAATTTAAAAGAAAGCAGAAATTCAAATAATGAATGTCAATTGACTGGTAAGCATTTTTAGGATAACTAAGTCTATTTTATTCTGCAATTTATTGTAAAATTAATTTTAAAAGACCTGTCTGAATTGTTATGCCAGTTCTGGATTAAAGCCCTTTTGTTAACCAGCATGATACCTAAATCTGTGAAGTTAGTTAATTGCTAAGAAATGGTGACTTTTTAACTTCTCCTTTTTCACTTCCTCTGCTGTTTCGGTACAAAGTAGATAAGCATTCATAGAATCATAAAATCACAGAATCATTTTGGTTGGAAGATCATTGAGTCCAATCTGACACCACTGTGTTTATCACTAAACCAAGTCCCCAAGTGCCATATCCGCATCTCTTTTTTTTTAAAACAAGCAGAATCAGTCAACAAATCTAGGCTGGTAATCAGCTGCAAGAAGCAATAAAAACAATTTACGAAATCTCTCCATTTATAACTCCCTATTAGATGCCTGATTTTCTGTTCATATCTACACAGTAACAATTGTAGGATTTGTCTGGGAGGTTAAGCACTCCCGTACTTCCAACAGAGCTGTGCCTGAACCCCACACAGCATGACTGCTAGTCTTTGAAACAAACTGTATGGAAGCTTAGGAGAGCTTTATTTTGGGAGTGGACTCAGTGCCATACCAGTGCAACCACGGGAACATGTCCCCCCCCTTTAGAGACTGGTATTCTGTAAATCGAGTGCATCTTTCCAAAAGAAGCTCTTAAGTGATTATTTTGCAAAAGTATTTTAAAAACTTTGTTGTTCCCCATCATACCAAGATCATCATATCGTCTTTAAAAAGTGCTGCCATTGCTTAGGAAGGAACCAGCCTGTAAGAAAAAGAGAAAAGGAAAGCATGTGCCCATCATAAAACTTGAGAGTTTATCAGGGTTTAGAAGTACCTGCTGGTGCATCGTGTCAGCTGAGACTAAGGTGATCTATATATAGCAAATAGCAGCTGAAATTTTACAAAGGAGGTTTAGGGAAAGATTGATTTTTTTCAAGAAAATATGTTGAAGAATGGAATAATAAATAATAAATAACCTTTCTCCTCTAGCTAGGCATTGCAACATCTTTGGAGGAAAAATCTGACAGGCTTAAAAGGGGCTGACTTCAGTCTGGAGCCTGTTAAGATAAACTGTATTTAAACATCAAAACTGCAGAAACTTGGTGTCTTATGACCACTGTTGCCATCTGTTCTGACTGTTCTGCCGGAAAAGGGAGACTCTAGCTGAAGTCCACGTCGCTAATGGATTTTGATGTGTGTCAGTACTTACTGGGTCTTTGGTGCTCAAATAAATGTAGAATTCCCTGCAAAAGGCATGAAACAAATGAACAAGGAGCATTTTGAGTTGGAAGTCAAAATTGGTTTGCACAGAAATACTGAGTCCTTACATCTCTGTTTGTAAGCAGTCCCCTGCGACATTCCAGTATGGTGAGGATTTCATATTTAAATAGTGGGGGAAGGTTTCCCCACAGAGATTAAGAGAGGGGAAAGCAAATAATCCAAATACCAGAGGCCATGGTAGTGGCTAGTCAGCAAGCCAGAGCACCAGCTTAACCAGGTTTCTACTGCAGTTAATCGGTTTAGGTGGTAAAAGTAAAGCTCATAAGTCAACTTCCTCAGTTACATGAAGACATTCTTTCAAAAACAGCTGCTTGCATTTACTTTTTTCTAGGAAAATAGTTTCAAATTAGGTTTTTGATTTAGAATTACAGGCTTCAACTCAAAGGTAATAACCTTGTTTCTGAGGCCACTTTGGCTCTTGTGACAATAGTGAAGTATAGTTTTTGTTTAGGTGTCTAAACAGGGTCACCCTTAGGCATCAGGAATGTGCACTATGGGAGTGGGCCCAGGGGCAGCAGCTGGATTCTGAGCACTTGTGAAAAGCCAGAGCAGAGCCTCATGAAGGTGTCATTGACAAGCAGCCTCCCCGAGTGCAGACGTGGCCAGGAGAGGGCCAGGGTTAGAAGAAACGGGCTGATGTTAACACAACCTTTGTGCCCCATCAGGGGTTTACAGGGCATGAAAGCACCCCTACCAAGGTCCGCCTTTTCCTCCATCACCTGTATAGCAGCCTCCAATGCTGCCAGGAAGAAAATCTAGGAGGGCACCACCTAGCCACCATCCACTCCAGCACCTGCAGCTAGGCTTTAGGATGGCAGGAGCCAGTGTACCTGAGGCCTGCCATTGGCATTGGAGGCAGAATGACAGGCATGACAATGCTGTGGATATGAGGGATAGGTGCAGCTGCAGACACATGAGGACTATACCAAGTCCTCAGTGCTGACAGGGACAGGCAGCAAGACAGGGACTAGCTGGGCTGCAGCTGGAGCTACCACAGCAGCCTGGGGGTTCTGGACAAGACTCTGGTTCTCCTTTCTCTTCTGGAACTTTCTTCCAGCTAGGGTCATTAGACAGCAGGGTCCTTGCTATGCCCTTTGATAAGCAGAGGCAAGAGCTGCAGCAGTAATGGGAGGGAAGAGGGGGACTGGGAGAAGTCAGAGACCTTTCTCCTCCAGCCACTGCCAGGTCCTGGTCAATTTGCTCTCATGGGGAAAATAGTATTTTCTGGAGCTACCAGATTCACAGGCTAACAGAACTGCAGCCCTGTGAAGGGGGAAGGCCTTTGCAGAACCACTACTGACACCTGTAAATGATGTTTCAAGCATTTTGAACACTATGTTTTGCAGCCAAAACAGGCACAAGAAAACTCTTATGACAGTGTTTGGAGGCAGCCAACGTGTGTGTAAAACTGCAGCAGTGAACACTACTGTGCCATACAACCACAGGCTGTTAGGAGGGTGCATCAAAGCATTTGAGACTACAGGGCTACCTCAAAATACACATTTGCCTGTATTAGGCCAGTATATAGTATACAAGTCTTGAGCTGTGTCGCAGCATCTTTGGTAAAGCCCCCGCTGGGAGAAGAACCTGATTGATACTGTCAAATTCTGCAGACAAAACAGATATGACAATGCACAGTACAAAAGAAACCAGAAAAATATGGGCAGAGTGCCATCTAAAACATGGCTGGTGGTGTGTGGGAATGACCAGACTTACTTCTCACCAAATACACTGAAAGACATCTGCTCCATCAAGTAGACCATCAAGGAGATGCCATATCCTTTTTTCATCCTCATCATAATATTCATAATCATCTGGCTCATAATGGTTCCTTCTCTAATACCATTGCTTTTATAAGAGGGAATTCACCCAAAGTTAATTTGGCCCCTTATAACTAGAGATGACTCCACAATGTTTTTGAAATTGTATTTCAAATCATAGCCACACGATTCCTTCAATATTGAATATAAATCCCAAGCCAGCAGCAATGGTGGCAGTGATCCAGAGTGACAGAAGTGTCTGTGGGTGACACAAATCTACACATAAAGTCTCTATTATTGTATACATTAATTTTGTTCTTGTTTTGAGAAGGAAGCAATTGCTTAACATTTTTATTTAATCTGTATGCAATAGTTTGTGCTCTTTCAGAGAAATGAGAACAAAAAAGAAAAAAGGAAAAAAAATTGAATGAAGAAAAATGAAAAAGGGAAAGGGAAGGAAAGAGAAGGAAAGGGAAGGAAAGAGAAGGAAAGAGAAGGAAAGGGAAGGAAAGGAAAGGGAAGGAAAGGGAAGGGAAGGAAAGAGAAGGAAATGGAAGGGAAGGAAAGGGAAGGGGAAGGGAAGGGAAAGGGGAAGGGAAGGAAAGGGGAAGGGGAGGGGAAGGGAAAGGGAGGGGAAGGGGAAGGGGAGGAGAATGGGAAGGGGAGGAGAATGGGAAGGGGAGGGGAGGGGAGGGGAGGGGAGGGGAGGGGGAGGGAGGGGAGGGAGGGGAGGGGAGGGGAGGGGAGGGGAGGAAAAAAGTCACTTTCCTATGCTTTTTATTCAATTTTCAGCAATGTTTTTATTTAATCTTCCTATTTGTGCTGTGATGAGACTCTAAAAGATGCTGAATCTCTTGAAGGTTGTGCCATCCTGCAGTTAGGTAAAAATACCAGTAGAATGGACGATTTTCTGTTATTGAATGATCATGAAAGAGTTGTGCCATTAAGCAAACTGAAAAAATGAAAACATATTTCTAAAAAAAGAAATGCTCCTGAAATAATTCATATTTGGAATTTTCATCAAAGAAAAAAACACACTAAAGTTCAAATATTTCTGTTTATATTTAAAAGTCTGACTTTTCACTTCAAGATAAGATTTTGAGACTAGCTTAATAAGATTAGTCAAAAGCTATGTGAAATGTTTTATTTCAGGTCCACTTAAATATTCGGTAATTTCTTGCCTGTGGAAATTATTTCCTGTTCTGATTTTTCAGCCATCTAATAAAAAAAAAAAAACTTACACAATCTATTCAAGAGGTCTGAACTCTGTTCTCAGCTGTAGGCAAAGGGTTTGGCATTGGGGAACATGGCCTTCAGAGGTTGTTTGGTCAGAGTACTGGAGTTACTCTCTTGTGGTTATTCACATTGAAGCACTCATTTCTGTGTTGTCCAGTCAGCCCATCCCCCTGGTCTCCCTTTGGAGAACAGAGCCATGTGGGGATATGGGGGGAAGGATGAGTATTTACACAGACCTTTCATGATACCGCTCTTAACAGCAGGCAGAACTAGGGAGACAGAACACAGGGTGCTAAGGGTGAACTTCTTTCCCTTCCTGTAGAGTGAGTCCTACCAAAGACAAGAGGTGACTTGGCTGGAAGGTTGTGCATTCAGGTTAAGCGTTTAATGACCTACATTTGGTGGAGCTGATGAGTGAGCTTGGGATTTCCTAGACAGCTCCTAAGCCAGTAATAAGTTTTTCCCCATTTTCTCAGATTGTTAGAAAGCTGGATGAAAATGTGAAAGCGATTATGTCCTTCAGAGCTCTTCAAATGACTGTACCATCCGCACCCTGTGACTAAGTCCCTCTCTCTGTCTGTCTGAGATCGTCAGAGGGGATCGTTTTCTTTCTGAAGCACAATGTGCTGTAAGGTCTCGTGGGATGCCAGAGGCTTCATGCACACAATGCGCCTTTGCAGGCAGAACTAAACCTTCCAACTCAATGATCTTATTACACATATGTGTGTTTGTTTTATAGAGGGATGAAGATATATAGGGTATGCATAAACAAATTCTTATCCTTAGTAATGAGCACTGCTTCTGACAGTGCTTTTTTCTTTTGTTTTTGGACTCCAGGGTGTGGCACACTATAATGCAAACTTCTGTGTTGTTGCTGCAAAAATACCCTGCTGCGTTTGTCTTCTTTCAAGGGGGGGTTGTAGACCAAATATGGCCCAAGCCTGTTTGATAGTTCTCTCGTAAATGAAATGATGACAATCCTCTTGTGACTAGGAAACATTCCAGAGCTGGGGTGTAGGGTTACACAATGGTACAGTGTCTTGCCCCTGATTTATAATTTGAAAAGCAGATTGTGTTCAGACAGAATGTGAGTTGAACAATGAGGTTTCTAGTCCTGATCTCATTAACAGAGATTTATACCAAGAGGCTATTGTATCTTGTTCTTTTGCTCTGCCATGCCAGCAAACATTCATAAAGTTATTTAAAAAAGAAAGCTTCTGTCACACACTTAGGTCAGAAAGTTCTCAGGAAAACAGCTAGTCAAATACAGAGTGGTCTCAATCTGCACTTAGCTAAGGCTTATGTTTCTGGCCTTAATAAGTCTCAGAATGATTGCTTGATCAAACATCATACTCAAGCTTATTACATGTAAAGATTTGTGGAGACATGGCTTAAAATGCCTTTTCACATATTTATGTTTGTTCATGGTTGAGTCACTCTAAGATAGCTTAATATTTGAAAATCATACATAATCACCAAAAGAATGTTCTTCCAGTGCAGAAGAACCAACAGAAGGTGAAATAACAATAACATCCTGAGAGCTACTTTCCCTCCTGCTGCCCCGGAGCCTCTGTGCTAAATTAAAGGTTATAAAGACATGGCCTGGAACCTGCTCTTTGTTGACAGCTGAGTAGTCATTGTGCATCCAGAAGAGGATGTACAGCACATTAATTAATATTTCAGTAATGCTGCCAGGGAATTTGGCCTGATCACCAGTAGAAAGAAAATCGAGGTTCTTTTCCACACTCACCATGCTAGAAAATAGACTGGCCTATCCATATGTTTTGAGAACACAGCTCTGAAGCCTGAAGACCAATTCTGCTCAGAGAAGTTTAGCAGGAGGCTGTCTCGGAGTGTCACAGCAAGACATGAAGTCACACAGAGCACAGCAAAATCCAGCATGGCTCTTAGGAGATTAAAGGGCAGCATATCTGCAGTACAGGAGGCATCTGGCTTCAAAGTACCACACAGCTGTCATCACCGCTTTCTCATACTCATGTGAAACATGGACAGCTTATCATTATTGAGGCATGTGACTTCCCAATTTCACCTGCACTGACTACTGTGCTGTTGCTGGTATAAATAAGCACACACTGCAATTAGCCTGTTATTCAAAGTCCTGTCAAATATCAAGTGCTGTAGTAATACTCCCGTGAGCTGTGTTCTCTCAGTCAGTTGATGCACATGTCAGATGAGAGGCCTTTCCACCCCAAATTTGACAGCCAGTTTCCACATTTTAAACACTCGAGAGTAGGTGAGGAGACAGAGCAGCAGAAACATGTCAGGCAAACCTTCAGATAGCAGCCACTCCATGTCACAGAAAACTGCTGCTAAATAGCATCTCCTGTTGCAAAGAACATGGATTGGCCAGATTGCACGTAGAGAAAGAAATGCTCTGCAGTACAGGGGCACGGAGAACAGTGGGTGTTGTAGATTGACAGCACATCTTTGCTGTGTTCATTTTGTACTGTGACAATAGGACCCAGTAAGAACAACAGCTGAGTCTTTGCATGTTGAATGAACAGCAACAGTCGTCCTTAAATCCTGTGGTGGAACTGTAGCTAGGCCTTCTGTTTGGTCTCCTCTGCCTGAACTCCCAGTAGAGTTTAAAAGAAATTATACAACATCGTCTCATCAACTCCTGGCCTCAGTGTTACAGAAGAGTTGCACAGAATTTTTTAGTTTAATTTTTCCAACACATATTGAAATGGATTCAGGTTATCTTAGCTTCATATCATGTACCTTTGCTCTCTGGTAAGCCTGGGGAAATAGGAACATATAGTTCACTTCTGTGCCCTTCAAAGTTTTGCAAGTTTTTCCCGAGTTCAGACTGTACTGCAATAGCAGCTTGTCTATCTTGTTAATGACTTGTCACTGAACGCCAGACAGGCCAAATATGGACTAATTAAGATAGGAATGAATGACAGTTTCTAGGCAATATGTGAATGATAATCTTTAACTAACTTTGGCAGTCTTCTGCTTAATTCATACCTTTTTTCCTTTGGCTGATGTTTGGTGTTAAGTGATTGAAAAAGATGAACTTTTCCTTCTTTTTTTTTTCCCTCCAAATGTTTTAACTAGTCTTTATCTCCCACAATAGCCACACTTCCCATAAATCTTACTTTCAATCAAGAAAGTTCTCCTTTACAAGCTTCCTATCCAAGTGCAATTCATTTCTAGCGTTTTTACGCTTCCTTTATTATGAAGAGCTGGAGAGACAATCCTGACAGTTTGTTTTATGCCAGTTACTAAAGCCCTGTCAAAGGGCAATGATCTGACAAGACAGTGTTTGAAGCAATGAATCCTATGTTAAATCTTGACAACAAAAAAAAGTTTTCAATTGCCTTCTATGTTTACCTTCTTGCTCTCATCGCCATTCACACCCAGTGCAGCACTTACAGCACGATCACCCACTCTCCCCTCTGAAAACTGCCCTTCCCATGTTTCTAAGGACCTAGCCCTAGAGTAAGAAAAGCAGGGCTGAGGTCAAGCAGGAGAACTCTATGATAAAGTTTCTGTCCTCAGCTTTGGAAACAAGCTCCACAATGTCCTCAGCTTTGGAATCAAGCTCTGCAATGTGTCTTCTTAAATCATATTTTGTATTCACACAGTCAATAAGAAAAGATCCACGTTATTAGATCCCCACACTGTGATTTTGAAAAAAGGCAAACTTGACAGAAAGGGTCCTACTGGTAAGAGCAGATCATTATGGCAAACTCACTGTCTGAGGATTAGACCCCTACACAATAGACTACCAGGGCCAGCTCCTACAACCCTTACCTTGCTCTGAAATGTGTGTTCCACGTTAGCTGCGTTTGGTACATGTACTCTGTGGGTACCTCATTTTTCAGAGCCCTCAGGGACAAGTAGATTTGGAATCTCAAGTGCCTTAGAACAATGAGTGATGCCCAGGTAGTCTGTTAACTCGAGGTAGTAGCATTTCTGTGCATGGGTGAGAACCAAACTTTGGGTATGGATTAGGTACTGGACCTGTGTCCTGACCTTACGTATCCTCTTAGATATATGCATGTCATTCGGAATTTTGCAGAGGCTAATATCCTTTGGAGAACTAAATAATTAGTCCTGGCTTCTAGTTACTTTAAGATTGATAGATGGATGGATAGATAGATAGTCCAATAGTCATAGCAGTTGTGCTGCCTCATTATCTCAATGAATTAGGACAGAGAAGAGGAATATAAAAGACTTCTCCGACCCTACTGAGGTTACATTCTGCTTGAATAAATGAACATCTGTCTCCCGAGTCTGTCTCCTGCCTTTGCAATGGTCCAACCATATGGTCCAATCTCAGTGCCATTGAACCCCTATTAGGTCCCTTGCTCACAGGCTCTGATAGCTCATGTTAAAATCATAAGGTCATTTAGGTTAAAAAACTCCTTCAGATTACTGAGTCAAACCATCGATCCACCTAAGGAGTCACAGACCTGATCTGTCCATCCTCCCCTTCTCTGGAGATTTGCATCCCCATGGCTCAGCTGTACTTCACAGCCCAAAACATGTTAATGAACACCCAGGGGTGGGACCTGAGACACCTCGGGGCTCTGACTCACAAGCCTGGTCATGGACAGCACTGAAAGTAAAACAAGAGTGTTTTCCAGGCTTTCCTCAGGGGCTGTTACATAGGGGACATTCAAAGAAGAAATAATTGGCTAGAAAATACATACTTGCAAAAGAGAGACCCCCTGTATGCTCTCAGTACCCACCCACCTTCTCCTCTTTTCAGGGATCTGGTAGATGTTTTATGCTCTTCTGGCCATGAGTGCATGACAGAAAAGGAGAGGAAATGGCAGTATAACAACAACCACTACACAGGGACCATTTCCAACAAGGAAACTGTGCCTGGCACTGCATGTCAAGACAGTGGCTACACAGATACATAAATACTGGCTACACAGATTAATACCTCCGGGATTTATGACTGCAGCTAAAATAATTCTGTTTTCTTCTCAGTTTAGGCCTATTTTTAATTTTTTTTTCTCTGTTAATGTCGTTAAATCCATTGCCAGATCAATACCTAAGGAAAATGGTTGCAGAGCCAGAGGCTGAGACTTCTGGATCCAAGCTTTGGCAGGCTGGGAAAGAGAAAAGGAAAGGGAGAAGGAGTTTCAAACTCAACTAACTATGGCATTACCATTCCCAGGAGACCCTACAGCAAGGTGCAAAGCTTGCCAAAAGCCATTCGGGTACACATGGTAATTTCAACAGCAAAATCTACTGAACTATCTCCAGCACAGCTGTGGTCTAAATATATTACTTTATTGACCATATAGGTCCAATGCAACTGTCCTTTGTGCATATGAGTTGGAGAGAGCATAGGGCCCCCAGTTTTGTTTTGCTTTTTGTCAGCACTTGTAGCAGACTCAGTCTCATCTCTTCTTTCACCTAAGAATGCTGTGGGGTACCTGTCATTTGAGAGATTCTGTACAAATATCATAGAATCAAGGAATCGTGGAATTTGGATTGGAAGGAGCCTTAAAGACCACCTAGCTCCAAACCCCCTGCCATAGGCAGGAAACCTTCTACTAGACCAGGTTACTCAGAGCCCCATCCAGACTGGCATTTGACACTTCAAGGGATGGGGAGTCCACAACCGCTCTGGACAACCTGTGAAAGTGCCTCACCACCATCACAGTAGAGAGTATTTTTCCTAATGTTTAATCTAAACCTTGTGCTCCTTCAGCTTTAGGCCATTCCCTTTTTTCTTATGGCTGCCTATGGCTGCATAGCTTTGTGAAAACTTCCTCTCTAGACTGCTTGTAAGACTCCATAGTTTTGCATTATAGCAAATGATGAGGACATCATTAGGACAAACTTTGCCTGAATAACATACAGGAAACTGTGCTGAAATTGTTTTGAGTGTGGCTCATTTCCATTCCTCATCCAATATAAAAAAATTTTGAGACCAGTTTTAAGTTGTTCTGAATCTGTCATGAATGGAGGAACAGAGACTCCACACCAAACGAAAACATACTTTCAACCTAACAGCAGCACAGCATGAAGAAAGTCAGTACCATCTTTCTGCCGAACACCTAATGGCTCTATCTTCCAATAACGGCTTCTATCTTGTCATCTGGGCTCAGTTATTCCAAGAGAAGTAAATACCAAGATGCTTTCATCTATCTTTGCAAGTGGCCTTTTTTGGCTAGTAGGATTTACACAAACAAGCAGTTCCAGCAAAACATATTTCAAGTTCCCTGTTGGTCATACCAAAGATTTTTAAATGAAACTATATGCAGGAAAAAATCTCTTGATCTAAAGTTTAGATGAAGGAGATTATTATGAGACGCTCTATAAAATTTATGCAAGTATGATTATATTCTAAAACAGTCAGATAAAATAGATCAGACACCGTTTGAGGAGTCCCATGTCCCTACTAATTCAGCATGCTGATAGCTCAGAATCTGTTACTCACGGGTTTTTTAAATGCTGGGGGTGTGTACCACATGGACGGGCGTGTTATAAAAGCTATCTTTCAATATTCTTATATTATTATATCAAAGCATGTAATAAGTATTATAGTGTATATATACTAAATTATATATATCTATTATTATATCTTGCTGAAAATATCATTGCACACTTATATGGGGTCTTCTGCAAAATGGGAAGCCAAGAAAAAGCTTGAGTTTTGTGGTTTGCTGCATGGAGCTAGGAATATAGAAAACATAGGAGGAGATTACTTGTCTTTTGAATGCAAAAGAAAGATGATTCTGAAAAGTGGTACTACTCTCTGCAAAATACTTTAATTTGGATTTTGTGCTATTGATAAAAATCCAAATTCAAAACAAATATGTTGCAATGAAATCCTTATCAGAAGTGCTTTTTTTATTCTATTTTTTTCTTCATTTTGAAAGGAGAGTAGGTGAAATAAAGTATTCAATATACTGTGATGAACAATTATTTGTACAACATTATAACAGTTCAAGCTGGGGACAGGATTCAAAGTTCCCACTCATTTTAATGAAATTATGTGTCCACGTTTTTTGGAAAGATTTTGAAATCCCAGGTATGATTTATAAACCAAGCACAAAAGCATTTGAACAGCACCCAAAAAGAGCAATAAATGCACAGAGCACATTGCAGCAAATTGAGATGAATCCAATAGCAATGCTTAGTTCAGTTCCTGAATATTAAAGTGTAAATCCTTTGTAGAAATTTTGCAGAAAACACTTTAAAAGATAATATGACTCTTAAAATCATACAGATTTTCTCAGTCAAAATTCTTGTTCAGTGATACGTAGCTGTCAGCCACGTTACCCTTCTCCTGAGAGCTGACAACAAACACACAGCTTTGTGGCAGCCCTGAACAGTCCTATCAATTTAGTTTGGCCCTGTATACAACATCTGGCCCATAATTAATACAGCATTTTAAAATCCGTCTGGTACTATAAAATGCAAGATATATTAAACCAAATGAGTCTAAAAGTTACTGGGGTTTTTTTTGTTTCTTCTGGAGAAGAAAAAATCTGAAGGGTTAGGGAAGACGGAGTTATTAATATATTATAAAAAGCCAGAGACTAAAGTTGGCATCTGTGCCAATTCCTCAGATCTCTTTTGTCCTTAATAAGACGGTACTCACACATTAGCCTGTGGAGTATCAGATGGCGCTTTTGTGCTTATTCATTTCCTATTAAGAACGCGACTCCTGTGGCTGCTCGTGTTTCCTTTGGCAGCTGAGAAACTGGAGATTTACCACACTGTAAACCTGCAGCTGTAGCAGAGCCTGGGTCCCACCAGGTTCATGGCCACTGTGTTTGCTCTGTGCTGAGGAGGGCCCCCCAAGCTGCCCCCCTTCCCTGGGCCACCACGTGTCACCTACACGCCACTGAGGTCTGCGCTCCTACCCTTCCCTGCCTGGCCACCACGGGGGGATTGCACGTAAGCAAAAGCCATGCCTTGATAGACTACTTCTGCTGAGTATGGATTTATTCAGAAAGGGTGAAGAAAATGGAAAAAATGATTGTATGGCACCATTGCAGACCAAGGAATTAGAACCTATGTATATCTCCTGTAAATGTGCAGAAATTATGTATGAGAATATTGCCAAGTCCTTCCTTTATAACAACAGGAGAGAAACAGACAATTTTAAGGTATGATTCACCTGTTCCTGTGTAACTAAAATAAGTCAGATGAATCAGTCCCTAAAAATATTTGTTTCTAATGACTTGAAAGAGAGCTTACAGATGAGCTCAGACATAAGCACTCTGTAGAAGTTAGGTGACATGCATGCCATTGGAGGCAGAGTCGGAAGACGTCTACTGACTTTTTCCCTTCACTTACTCTCTTGGCATATTCTGCTGTTTTTTGAAAAACTAGATCTCAAGCTGAGCTGACCAAAGTTGGCTATAAAAGGACATAATATGCAAACATGATGATCACCAATGCATATGCACCTGTGGCATATCCTGGGCCAAACTGGTCATCTTCCTGTAGACAAAACTTTGTTCACTTGCAGCCAATTCTCCTTCATCCAAGTAACTTAAGTGTTGGAATTACAAAAGTAAATGAAAAATTGTGTTGCCAAACCTAAAATGAGAAAATTTGAGATATCTGCATCCTAATTCCTGGTGTGTCCAGTGCAACTGGCATACTGGGTGTTCCGAAACTAAGCTGGCTCTGCACGGATCAGTTTGGCTGTATTTGTCAGTAAATAAAATGGATCAGAGCCAATTCTCTGGCTCCAAAAGCAAGTGGAACACTACAGCTTGCAACCACACAGCTAAACTTTCCTTTCACCTAGAGCAGGTGGCTTTATTCATGTTGCACTGGGGAAGAGACCCAGGACTGTGCCACCAGTTAAAGTGTACAGACCATCAGTGGGTCAGTGCCTAAACACATTCCCTCTAATCCCACATGTTTCCAGGGTAGCTATAGAGGCAGTTCAAGAGTCTAATAAAATACATAAGCTCAGACATTCTGTCTTGTGAATGTGGATTATGGTTTCCATCCATCAGCCAGATCATATGCTTGTGTGCCTAGGACATGGTTTAACTTCTACAAGTTAAAGATTGTCTGGCCATCAGCATGGGACAATTGGCTGTATTTTCAGTATCATATCACTCTGTGAGCATATCAAGGCAAATCAATATATTGCAGTAGCATGTTCAGTATTTACTGTTAGTGTAGTTTTGATATTACACCTTCCTAGTCACTAGACTCAGCCTTCCAAGGCAGAGTTTTCAATGTTACCTAAATAATTTTTCCAATCCAATGTAACCAAATCCACTACAAAGGTTTGAGTTACTCTAGATGGAAGACTTAACACAAAGGAAAGATGGTACTTCAAATTTAGCAAACACAAAGTACGTCTATATTGTCTTGTTGGCATCTGCTGGATTTCTGTGCCCGGGTGTTATCTCCTGATTGTCTATGCTACTTAAGTGTTAGTTCACCCTCAAGTTTAATTCTGGAGCAAGGTTAGTTGTTTACGGGCTGGGAAGAACTAGGCAGAGAGTAGGAGATAGTGTGTGCCAGTGTCCCACCCCCACACTGCATGGAGTGTGACTCACGTCAGGTTTGGCTTCTCCCAGACTAACCAGTATTTCAGACAGCCTCATGTCCTAAGCCACCCTTGGTGTTACACAACAAAAAGACATATCTGGCAGCCTGCAAAGCAGCTTCCCAACAGCAGCCCAGGGCAACATCTTAAAAGGACCACAGTCAAATCAATGTCTCCATTGTTGGGAAGATTTCTTAGCAGCATTTTAATATTATATTGAGTGCCATAGCACGATCTGGTTTTATACAAACAGGAGCAGTGCTAGTTTTATTTCATAGATCTATCTCTGTGTCCATGTATATGCATATGAATTTTGTCTCATGTGTGTGCAGGAGGGGTAACCAACCCTCGGGTGCAGGCAGGCACAGCTGCGTAGGCTATACCAAGGTACATGTGATCCTTGTAAGCTCAGTCTTCAACGGAATTCCTTGTGATGCCTGATTGCTGTGACCATGATCTTGAGAAGCAGGTCTCTGCTTTGCTTCTCCAGACATGAATGTCCCTGAGAGTCTTCAGGAGGAGCCGTCTTTCTAGGCTGTCACATGTACTCCTATAGACTCACTGGAAGAGGCTTCCCAGGGAGGTGGTCACAGCATCAAGCCTGACAGCTCAAGAAACATTTGGACAATGCTCTCAGGCACATGGTGTGATTCTTGGGAATGGTCCTGTGTGGGACAAGGAGTTGTTTGGATGTATGCATCGTCACTGGTGCTCCAGTCACTTGTGTGTAAGTTTTCACAGCAATTGGATAGTTTTTTCTTTAGGCAATATCTGTCCCATCAAACCTAAGGGGACCAGATAATGAGCTCAGGCATTCACACTTACTCTCACACTGCTTAAATGTTACTGTTCTCCTTGACTGTTTTGGAGCACTTCAGCTGTCACTGAGAGAAGCCAGTTTAGAGGGAGTTTACCCTGTGGAGTGTGGACACAAGCCAGTCAGTGCTATTCAGCTTCAAGGCTTGAATCAACTCAGCAGTATAAACACAGCCAAACAGTCTGTATGTTCAATGAGATGAAAAGGAGCAAACAATTCTGATTCCATTTAATGCCAATTTACGGCTCTTAACATTGTCTTTCCCACAAATCAAGCAGTTGTATTGTCTAGGTGAGGGGTTTTGTCCAATGACAGGATGAGAGTCTGAGAAATCTGTGTGTCCTGATAATGTTGCAGAGAGTGTTCACATTTACTATCAAGGCTTCACTAGGACATAGTCAACATGTTGATTTTGCTAAAATAAATGTCTGGAATAAAGGAAGACACTAAAAAAACCCCATGATCCTAGGAAGGGCATTCATTTTATTTTTCCCCAGAGAGGAAGAGGTATAGCTTGCCAGCCTTTTAAGTTGGTTGCTAATGAAATAATGAACGGGAATAAGCTAATTCTGACTATGTTTTCAATTACCTTAAGGAACTTGATGCCCATGAGTTTGAAGTTTTTCTGTTAACATCTGAATACTTCTATGCAGAGGCCACCTTACATATATAACATGACCTTCAGTGCTTCCATTGTAATCAAATTTCTTTTACAGAATCATAGAATAGTTTGGGTTGCAAATGACCTTTAAAGGTCATTGTGCTGGTTTTGGCTGAGATAGAGTTTTCTTCATAGTGGTTTTTTTGGGGCTGTGCTTTGGATTTATGCTGAAAAGCCTGTTGATAATATAGAGACGTTTTCATTATAGCTGAGAAGGGCTTTCAGAGTCAAGGCCTTTTCTGCTCCTCATCCCACCAATGAGGATGCTCGGGATGCACAAGGAGCTGGAAGGGGACACTGTCAGAACAGGTGACTCCAACTGACTCAAGGGATATTCCAGACCAAATGGCATCATGCTCAGTATGTAAAGGGGGGGGAAGAAGAAGGAAGGGGGGATTGTTCAGAATGATGTTGTTTGTTTTCCAAAGTAACCGTTATGCACAATGGAGCGCTGCTTTCCTGGAGATGACTGAACACCATGCCTGGTCACCATGGCAAGTGGTGAATTAATTCCTTGTTTTGCTTTGCTTTTATGTGTGGCTTTTGCTTTTCATATTAAACTGTCTTTGTCTCAACCCATTTGCATTCTTCTGATCCTCTCCCCATTGAACCAGGATGAAATGAGCAAGTGGCTGTGTGGTTCTCTGATCATTTTTGTGACCATTTTCTGTACCCGCTCTAACAGGTCCGTGCCTTTGCTGTGCTGAGGATCGCTGAGCTGGGTGCAGCATTCCAGGTGGGGTCTCACAAGAGTGGAGTAAAGGGCCAGAATCACCTCCCTCACCCTGCTAGCCACACTGCTTTGGATGCAGACCAGGATATGATTGGCTTTTTTGGTTGCAAGTGCACATTGCTGGTCATTGCTGTTGGCCTTGTTGATCTTCATGAGGTTCATATGGGCCCACTTCTTGTTAGAGTCCCTCTGGACAGAGTCCCATCCCTCAGGCGTGCCAACAAACATCACTCAGCTTGGTATCATCTGCAAACTTGCTGGGTGTGTACTCGATCCCACTGTGTATGTTACTGTCCCCCAGCAGGACAAGAGCTTGTGAGAGTGATGCCTCCTGTGGCTGGAGCAAGACAGCTTCATCAATGGGCTTCCCTTGGTCAGGCAGGCTGTAGGAGAGACCAAGCATGAGGTTCCCTCTGTTGTCTCAGTCGCTTGAGTCTTACCCATAAGCTTCCAATCTGTTCATGGCTATTCTTCCAAGAGATCTCTTCACACTCTATCACACACAGAGCTCTTGATGTAGAGAGCAACCTCTTTGATCCTCCTTCCTTGCTTGTCTGTCCTTGACAGCCTGCAGCCATCAGCAGCCACACTCCAGTCATGGGATTCAACCCACCACATTTCAGTAATGGCAACAGTAATAGCACCTTACAGCCAGATGATTTGCTAGAATTACAGGTCTCAGGATGTTTGATATCATAGATCTAATTGTCTGATGACAAATAAAAAGATATATCAGTATGAAAAATTGCTTGCTGAGATCCTTTGTTTATTCCCTGAACATTTTGCTGTTCCCTTAATAACTCTCAATGTGTTCTAAATCTAACTTTTAAAAGTATGTTCTGTAAAATTTTGTATTAAGATTGTAAACCTAAGTATCCACAAAAAGTGATAATTTCCCATTTTCAAGATATTAATGTATGAAGTTCTCTTAAAAGTCTTTTGGAAAAATCTTTGTATCTCTTTGTACTTATGAAATAAGTAAATGCTTACAAGTTCTCTAGAAAATTAAATAGTGCTTTCTGAAATGTATGGAGATCTCTAGATAGAACTGTAAAGTGTCAGTTTGTGTACCATTCTGAGAGCATTTAATAGATGACTTGGTAAGCTCTGAAGGAAGTTAGGGTTTATTAAGAGCATGTTAACCTTTCCCTACTTCTTGTGTCTTGGATATAGCTTGAAAACCCCTTACACCTCTCCTCCAGATTACAAACTCTTTTATTGTATGCACATGTCTGGCACAATGAGTCTATATTTTGGCAAGGATCTCTTGGTCTATTGTTATATAAATAATTTCTCTAAATGTTAGTTCTCTAAATGTCCCTTATCCATTTATTTTCCTAAGAGGGTCTTAATACCCAAACATTTACCACTCTAGTCTAAATATTCCTCAGCTGAACTACAGCATGAATAGGAAAAGAATTGCAGCTTTAGAGAAAATGGCAATGATCCCATTGTTCCCTCTGTGGGCCAGACTGTGCACTGTAAATCATGCATCCTTCAGAAGAGAAACCACACATCCTTCTGCCAGGACTTCTGATTATAACGTTTGTACATTGAAAACTTTAGCAAATCACTTCTTAGCTTGAGCTTTAGCAAGGAGAATTTTAATTTAGACACTGAAATACAGAAAGTATTAAAATCAAAAGCAAAATGTTGCCATTTCTCTTTCAAACTAATTTCTAAAGAATAAAAGCAGATTATTCATTCTTCATCATGTCAGTTGAACAGAAAAGACAATTCAGTCTCTTTTGCAGGGGATGGAATGCATTCGTTTCCATCAGTTTCATAGTTTGTGGCTCAGTTTGGCTTCTTGCTGTTCCAAGTAAAAGGTATAAATTCTTGGAAACATTTTAAGAAAGCATTTACCTATTATTTTATTCAAATGAAACAGTGCAGAATAAAACACTCCTAACTGGCTCATAACTTAGAGTGAGTTTGTCACTTCCTCATCAGGACAGTATTGTTTAGTAACTGAGACTTGCACACTCATATGGAGAGCTAAGAGGACACTCTTCTCATTCATACTGATCCTTTCAGAATGGAGTCGAAGGGAAGCCAAGATTGATGCTGATGTCCTAACTCCACAGCATGATTTGTAAGACCCAAGGACTGAAAGGAGATGCAAACGCCTTGTGGGGTGGACAATATAAGGACAGATTCTAGAAGAATCTTTTGCACTTTCAAGAGTGCTATCTTGCTCTAGTTGGCTGTGGATTGGCAGCAGCCTTTTTGTTCAATTTGCAGGTGCAGTTTATTGTCACCAGATAAATTACAGAAGGAAACTAGTGTACATGTCCTCTTCTCTTCTGGCATCTGTAGACAAAGTGATGAGCTCTCTGATTTGGTTTCCTACCGGAGGACATGCACGAGATTTAGGCCATACACTTCATGCCCCATAAACAAGAACTCCACCTCTTCTTTCAGTCTTGAACCTTCATCTGGGGAGAGGAATTGCTTCCTTCAACATAGATTCTGAAGCATAATGCTGTCAGAAGATTACTATTTAGCACTATAAAGCAAACCACACAGAAGCTTAGAATAGAAAGTAGGGAAGAAAAACACCAGCTGATCCAGGAGGAGGAGTTTGCAAAGGTAACGTAGCAACCACATTCACTGATATGTTATTTTACTCTGCTGTGTAACTGGAAGCTTTGAAGAAGCAGGCTTGCATTAGATAATCTCAATTTATATGACTCAAAACCCAAACTCTGAATTCTGACTTAAAACCCTCCTAGTTTCCTGTCACCAAAAACACACTCCTTGGTAGAATAATAAGGACCTTGGTCTTCCCTGTTCTGTGAATTCAAGATAGATCTATTGTGCAGATACATCTGGATTCCTAAACTCCATATTGTTGTTCTCATAGCTTAAATTTTCTAACTCTAATGAGAACTTCACCCTGGCACTGAGGGAGAAGCCTGGACACTTGGTGGCCTCCATCATAAGCTGCGGAACCCAAGTTTTAGACTTTCAGCTCTGCCCTGGGAGACTACATTGGGTTTTCCTGTCTCCTGGAAACCCTGTAGTCTTTTGTGACTTTGAAGAAAAGCCCCAGAGTCACCAACAGATTTGAATTAACCACAGAATCCCTGGAACTTAACCAAAAAGTTTACCTATTTCCTCTTTCTTCTGTAGAAAATGTAGAAATGTCAAGGTTTTGTTCAAACTAAGTGACATTTTTGTTTTGACAACACCAGTTTTCCTAAATTGACCCTATGTTTGACTTCAGGCTATGCTGCCTTAGTACTCGCAAAATAGATATCCTTGAAAGGCTACCCTCACTCTTCAATTAGTCCTGATTGCTACAGCCTGTCTCTTAGGTTAAGTGGAATAACAAGAACTTTTTGCTTTAGACATTTACATGGGTGCATTCTGTTCCCCTGTACTTATTATGCCTAGGTCCCTAGACACGTTTGTCTGTCCTAGAGTTGAATTTGTAGAGGTGAACTAGGACGGACATAGCATCTGATGCTTAGCAAGGAACCCATTATCACCAGGCCTCTGGAAGAATCTTTATCTCATATTGATCAGAATGGAGTCAAATTGCATGAAACATCTCTGCCTTTTCCATGGCAAGAAGTACTGGCATCATCTTGAGAAATAAATGTCATAGCTGATAGTCTATTGGCTGCTGTGGAAATCATAATTGTGGAGGAAAACAGCAAAATAATTGGCTGAAAAATTTAAAAGGGAGAAAAATTTTCCCCCAAAAAACTTTTCTTAGTATTTTCTTTATTTTTGTGGACAAGTCTACAATAATCTTAAACTTGACTTCACAGAATATCTGTCCTAGACCTATCAGGATTCAAAGTGTAGACTTTCCATCCAAAGATGTGACTTCCCGAGCTCAATTCAGTAAGCATTCCCTGAGGTGTCCCCGTAGAGAGAATCCTGCATAAAACAAGAGAGACAGTGGCTGTCACCCTTCTCCTTTCATCTGTGTGGATTTTACCCATAGGGGAAATGTGTATTCATGTACTGCCTTTTATAACCTCCAGATCAGAGGGCAGTATAGGACAGGTCTCCATCAGTCTCACTGTTGAAAGTGTCTGTTTGGGTAGAAGTGCAATACTTGTTGGGCTGAAGAGCATAAAAATGACCATAGAATTAGCAGCCAGAGTTTTTAATCGAAATCAGAGACACTTCAGTTCAAGGGCATGCCTCAGTTCTCATCGTTCACATGGAAGCTGTCCTTTTGTCAGATATTGTTTCCTGTTGGCTAGTTTAGGCATCTTTCTGCTTAGAGTGGGACTTTTTGAAGTGGCAGCTCAGACATATAACTAAGAATCTGGATGTTGGTCACCTCAGCCCAACAACATTACCTTCTCTGCCCTTTGTGGTCTAGTGTTAAATCACTTGCTTAGATTGCAATAGAAGCTTGTGTTCACATTGGGAACTGATTTCAGTTCTGCAAAGCCCGAAAGAAGCAAATTCACAGTGGACCCCATCTTTTCCTCCCCTTTCTAGGAAGAATAGGATAGACTAGATTTCCCTATAGGATTGAAAACAATGGCCAGAAAAAATCTGTATAGTAATTTAGACCAGTTTAATGGTTTGAAATAAGCTCACAAACAAATAAGGCATTTTATAAAGGTCAAAGAACAAATACTGCAGTTCAGCAAAAACCTCATAAATTTAGTAAACAAATCCAAAACCAGAGCAGTTTCTCCACCCTTCCAGACTGGATCAGGGTTTAGATTGCCAGTCTCTCAGATGGCCTAGGTTAAGATTCATGATTATGCAATTAAGAATGCTTGTCAGACTGAATGGAAGATGACATTTGGGTACCTTATTTTATAACGCTTCATAAGCTTTGTTTAAACAGTATAAACAGCAGACAAAGGAAAAATTTGATTTTGCAATAACAGCTATTTTTACGAAAGCAAAAGTCACATGACCTCTCACCCAGTTTTTAAGAGAACAACAGAACTTGCTTTGCCTGCCAATCCTGAAAAAGACTGAATTTAACATCAAAGACAGAGGTCTTGATAGGCAATAGTGCTAAATTCTAAATGTTACATACTAATAGCTTCCCTCCTTGCCTTAACCTCACTGTTGGGATGAGAAAAAAACCCATACAGTAAGGCTTAATCCTTCACAGCTCCTGACTTTTACAGCAGCTGTGGACACCCTGATTTTTCACTAGGCAGATTTTTCAAAGTGAAATTGATGGGTAGCTCATATACATGGCACATGTTCATAAACATGTAGGAGGGAAATCAAGGTCTCTGTGAGTCCTAAATATCCTAACTTCAAACTATTCATGTCAAGCTACATTTAGATTTGTCATGATGCATCCCTCTCAATGTAAAATCAATTACAAATCTGCAGGCAAACCTTTGCTTGTTCATTGCTAATTTCAACACATGCACCTCCAAAGTCACCTTAACAATATTGGTAAATATATCCTGCTGGATAACCACACACAGTTTCCTTCTGAAATGAAGCTTTCCTTTTCCCTCCCTGAAACCTTTAATAAACTCCTCAAATGCAGTATTACACCCTGTAAAACCCTCAGTACTGACTGAATTTTGTATTTGATATCCCAAAAATGGAAACCCTGTAAAGTCTGATTCAGTAAGAAGAAGGGCCAAGAAATATCAAGGTGAATAATTAACAAAATAAGCACTCAAGGAGTATATATTAGTGAACTGCTTACAACCCATCTGGACTTCAGCAGTCTGATACAAAATATGCAAAAAGAAGATGTTTAAATATAGGACTAGTATTGTGTCCCCTTTTCAGAGAAGAAGAAGTGGTGAAAATATAGTGGTGATATTTCTGCCCTCTCTTTGTAATGACAGACAAAAACTGTCTGGCTTTGGTACACAAAGTGAAGGGCTGGTGAGTGAGGCATGAAGGCCATGGCACAGACAGCAGCAGAGAATGCAAAGAACCCTGAGGATCAGTGCGGGCAAAAGGGACAAAGTAGGCTGGGTTAAACGTGCCAGAGTTGGGAGCAAGGGAGGGAAGGGGAAAGATGGGATCCTGTAGATAGCTGTAATTTGCTCATGGGGGAGAGGGGCTAAACTAGGATGTACAAAATACTGGTGGGAAGGTAATAATAGTCTTAGATGCTTTATTGAGAGTATAGGTGGAGAATCAGGTGCACAGAGCTAAGAGGGATAGTAAATAATTTTACAATAGAAGAGACAGTTGTGCTTTCAGTTTTGTTGTTCAGTTTTGGAGCTTAGGATGTTTTGTGCTCACCTTATGGAGATTTATTAATCTCATCAACTGACTAAATCTATTCACTTTAAGGACAGTACTGACTTGGGACTCAGTTCAGCTGCCTCCATATGGCCACCTAGTTCCATCTGAGACAAAGTAGGGTATGGCCTTTCTGGAGCTGGCAGATACACCATTACTTAAGAGGAGACTCAGCCTCTAGCTGCCATTCCAGAAAACCAGAAAAGAGGTATCTGAGGCAATCTGAAAGCTACCTTGGGCATCTGAAATGCCTCTCTCTGCAATTAAATTGAGATCTTGATCTCCCTTGATGATAATGGAAGCTTATCTGACCTGTAAAGACCTACAAGTAGACACCTAAAATTATGTCTCTGAACCGGAAACATACCCCCAGGTCTCAGCTCTCACCTCTAAGTCTAGTGCCATTTGAAATTCCCACCTGGCCTCCAGCCGTCAGTCTGGAAAAGCACAGGTCTCCTCTAGGTGTTGTGTCATACCTGACAGCTCCATGAAGACGTTACAGCCTCCTTGAGGGATCTTAAATAGTAGCAGACACAAAGTTCAAGCAACTGAATCAAGCTTCCAGCACCCAGGCCTTCAGTCACTCCTACAAACACCCAAATCACTGTCCAGAGAAAAAAAGCACATCCAGTAGCCTGGTACTGCTGTGATTAGGCACATTCAGGGAGATAAACTGTTACACTTCAAAGGAGTTTGTAACAGAACACCTTAAAGTATGGCTATACAAATAATAAGGACAAAAAATGAGCCAGAATAGGTAAAAAGCATTTAAAAATAGGATTTCTGAAGAATTTGCAGGCCTAAATCCAAGATTACTTCAGTATCTCATATTAGGCAGGCAGTCACTGGATAAAAGTAATAATCTTTTGGAACTCAAACTGGCCCCAGAGTTGTCCCCTCGTTCATAAAGTCCCTAACCAAGGAGTTATAGATAGAAATTCATGTCTATGTTCTCCAACTACTGCAGTAAAATATTATTTTCTATACAGTGAGTTTCTGAGACACAACTTTGTAAGCTTTTGTATGTAAACTGTGTAAGAAAACTATGTATGCAAGTATATGTTTGGACTGTGGTCGTACAGGAAAGGGGGTGTACTGCCGAACTCTCAAAGCATAAGGTGAATTTGAAACTGGGTATCTCAGCTGCTGTTTGTGTAGATGATAATCTCGTGTATTGCTTGAAAAGAGGATTAGCAGCTCAGAAACCCTTTTTTCCCTCTGCTCATTTTAAAAGTAGCAGCAGCCCATACCTGATTTAGAGAAAGTGTGTTTAGACACCAGCCTTTGAAGAAGGCAGTGAATCTCCAGGACAGTATATAAATTGTAATTGAGAGATGAGACTTAAGTGTAAGAATCCTCTTCCTTTCCCTGTTGTGAGGGGGAATAGGGCTGGATGGTTTCACACACACTCTGTTGAGTTTCCTGGGCCTCACTCTAACTGTGCATCTCCAGAATCTCCTATCTCTTTCTTGAGGACCAGAGAAAATCTAGATATTGCAATGGTTGTTGCTTTGATACCTAAACTCACATTATTATATTCTATTTTTATACCTATTTCTATAGGTATTAAACCTCATGTAATTTCTTTACTACTTACTTCTAAATACTTTTTAAGATGCAAATTGTAAATTATCTATATTTTAGATATAAATACTACTTTTTGAATTAAGCCTCGTAATAGGTTGTAGTGCACGTATAAAGCAATGTACCACACACCCTTTGGAAGCAGAGATTATTAATGGCACAGTCACTCAGATATATGAAGCTGATTAAACTAAGACAGAAAATATGGACAAATCTGCCATAAACATAACAACCTTTTAACCACACACTGAGTGTCAGGCAGCTGCAAGACGGGGTTGCTCTGTAAAATCAGCTGAGCTGGCAGCAAAGGGTGACAGTACCCTCCCTGACACAGCCCCATCCCACAGCACCCTAACCAGCAAAGCAGGTCTGTGACAATGACCATGTCCTACCATGAGTCCAGATAATCAGACCAGTCCCAAGGGATGAGACACGTTGAATCTGAGGTCAGGCTCAGGACTGGTGGGTTTATGGCCTGGCACAAGCATGCTGTCCATGCAGCTCCAACAAGAAGCTGGGGCAACAGCTGGGGCTGAAGTGCAGCTCCCAAGCCAAGAGGATTAGGGTCCCTTTGAGGTTCTTTACACTTCTGTCCCACCCAGGTGTTTGATCCAAGTTCACACTAGAGTTAGCCTTGAGTGCAGTGGCCCTACCACTAGGAAAAAGTGGCTGCTCAGTCTCTGTAGGGTCCTGACACTGATCCAGAAATACGTTTGCTAGGACAACAGCAGGTTAACTCGGGATGTGATAACAGTCCTAGTACTTGAGGCACTTGAGAGCTGCAAGCTTGGACTTCCTCAGGCTGAAAGACAGTAAAATCCTAATCTTCCTCTTCCTGGGTGAGGCCTTTCCAAAGAAAAAAGTTCTCTGCAAGCAGAGGTGTAATGCCCGCCCTCACCTGAGGATCCAGAGTCTGACTCTGGAGCAGGCAATGACTCCTGACTTGCAATCTTGAATTACTGAAGAGTAACCCTTGGGATGGTGGTGGAGAAAGGGGGAAATCCAGATATACCACAGACTTTTCTATTCACTTATTTAGACACATTTTTATTTGGCTTCCAATTGACCTCTGTCTGTCACAGACTTGAACTTGGAATCTTTTATCAGTGCCTAGAATTGGACATTGATACCCCATAGATCTTCTGCAGGAGCTGAACTTCACTGTAATATACAGTGCCTTCTATGCTGGGTGGTTCTAGTCCTCATTACAGACTGGATGCAGGACCAGGACGTTAATTTACTCTCCATCAGACTTATCCTACATTATTTTAACACTGGAAAGACTAATTTATTTCACAGATGAATATATATACTGATAATTACTCCTTTCCTCCTCCATTTGGCTAATTCACATGGCTTAACTATACCTCAGCGATGCTGAAGACTTCTGCAGGAGGGAGGGAGGAGCTGCCATTCAGGTTCTTCACTACCACCCCGACTGGAACAGGCTGCTCCTCCGTCACCAGCTGACCTTTGCCTTAAAGACTGATGCACTTTGCAGAGGTACAATAGGGCTGGTCCCCTGTAATTTGATTTTTGTTTGCCATGGAAAGGCTGGTTTGTTTGCTTTGCACTTAAGCCCCACAGTTTATTCAGGACTGTAAAACCCTTCAAAATCACACATAAGTAAATAAGTGAAAAACAAACAATGCTGAAAAATTGTCTGCTTAAAAGAGAGGGATGACTATTGCTTAATAGTATATAATTACCAGACTTCATTTTACAGCAGAAAAATACATTTTCCACCCTCCAAATGTCTTCTGTGAGACGATAAAATCCATAACATTTAAAAAAAACAAGTTCAGTGTCTGTTTAAAAGAGTACTGTGCCTGACTTTCTACTTCAGGCTGTTGGTCACGACATCAGAGGATACTGAGGTCAGTGTTTAAACTGAAAGTCCCAGTTTAACTTTTATTATTGTGTACTGCTTAAACTGGAACTATTGAATCATAAACTATGATAGGTAAATGGCACAACATTAAAGAAATTAATTCCATAGTTTAGAGTTTCCTGTCCTGATCCCTCTGGCCCAGTCCAGAAGTCCTTGCTCATTTCCTTACTCCTGGTCTATCAAAGTGTTTAAACACTCTAGATTTCAGTGGGGGTTTGAGCATATGCTAGTTGATTCAACACTTTAATCAGATAAAATCCTCACTAAAGTCAGTAGGAATTTTTTTCCCTAAAGACCTAAAGTTTTGGTCTTCTGTTTGTTTGTTTGTTTTCTAAATCCTGCATTTGAGTCCACACAACTTGAAATTAAGAATTTATGTGTTTGGTAGTTGTTGCTATGCATCACTCCCTGCCCAAACCAGTTCTTTCACTTTGGCTATTTAATTGCTGGCTAGTAATATTAGTGGCAAGAGGAATTTAACAGATTGGGTAGTGCTGCAGTAGGTGGAGACATGCTGAGAAGAAGGTTATAATAATTTGTATCAGGTGCTACCAGTTTACATTGTTTTTAAACACTGAGAAGAAAGGCACACTTCTTCTTTATCCCCTCTTGAGCTACCATTAAAACATCTTTACCCATTTAAACACCTTGAAGTATACCGTAGCTTTATTTTCCCTCATTGCTTCGGTATAAGCAAAATTTATTGGGGAAAAAAAAAAAATGGAAGTGTGTTGCAAAACACTTGGAGAAAACAGAATGGAGAAAATATGCTTAAATCTCACATACATAGCTGTTATACAGCAACCTGGTCTGCTGAACTGCAGCCCACTGCACTGTTAGAAAATTTAGTGAGTATGTAGTGAGCAATGAATTCTACTGAAACTGTGTTAACACAGGGCTTCTTAACAGGCCTATGATACCAGTTTCTTCTGAATTCCTTTGGTACAAGCCTGTTTGATGAACATCTCACAAGTTAAACCTTTGGGAGCCTTTTAGAGGCTGATGAGATCAGGCAATGTGTGCTGGCAGTTTTGACTTGGCTCCCTGCTCTTGTGGTGTCCTGGACCTTCCTCTTCTGCTTTCTAATCAAACCAGATGTGGACCAGCTTAATTTTAATTTTTTTAAATTAGAAACCAACAATACCACTGCCAAACTTTTTAGAAATGGGAATGCTGCTAAGCCTGAGCAATAGATTAATGGGAATACAACATTTTTGGAAATTTGTGGCTTTGGAGAGGGTGGGCTGCTGAAGGATATAGCATGAGATGTGCAGCAGCCTTAAATTATCACTGCTTTCCCTGCAAAGGGCAGGAAATTCCCCAACCTGTGCAAGGTGTCCCTTGCTTTAGTAGACTCAAAGAAATAATTTCCTGAAGTAACAATGGTCTTTCCTTAAATTTTGACTGGGAAGAGTTTGAAAGCACGACTTTGCTATTCCCAAATGGCTCTGCATCCTGGGAAGCAAGAAGCAGCCCTGATTCGTTAGAAGTTCATAACTCATAACTTTGGCCTTTTCCTGGTTAGTTTTGGTGTTAGGTCACTGAGGTGGCCTTGGCAAAGGCAGCAATGGCAGCCCCTGCCTCTGCCTGCTGGGCTCTCCCTTGGTAAGCCTCAGTTTTCCTGGCGCATAGACAGGATGAGAGGAGAGAGGGGAGAAGGTTGTTGTTGAATTAGGGGATTTTTGTAGGCAAACAGCAAAGAAAAGGAGGGCAGCCGTGTCCGGCCCTCACGGGGAACGGAACGCTCGTGAGCGGGGCCGAGCTCCGCGCCGGAGCGGCGCCGTCTCCACGGCAACCGCCGGGCCGCGGGAAGATGTCCGCCGAGGGCGGGCGCGGCGCGGTGCGCTTCGTGTTCCGAGCCCTGCCGCAGAAAAGCTTCTCCTGCCTGCAGGACAGGGACATCGCGGACCGACTCCTCAAATGGTGGGGGGGAACGCCTGCTGCGGGATGCTTCTGTCCAGGGGCGGCGGAGGAACAGGCGGGCGGTGCTGAGGGCTGGAGTCGCCACTGCGCCCTCAGGACTGCCTTTCCAGTGGCGGCGGGGCCGCATCTCTTTCTCTTATATTTAATTTTACTTTTTTTTTTTCATTTATTCCCCCCCAACCCCTTAATTTGAAGTCTCCTGGATATTTTCCCGGCACGCAAACCGCGCCTTCTGAGGTGTGAGGCGTCTGTCCTCGCCTACCACTGTGAGCCGAGATCTCTTTCGGCTTCGCAGCGCGGCTCCAGTGCGGCTCCAGCCCTCCAAGGAAGGGTTGGGGCGCTTATAACTGAGAATGGGAAGGGGGGGGAAGTATAATTGGTCAGAATAGGGCTTCATGTATCTCTTCAGAATATTTAATCTCATTTTTCCATTTCAGGTCCATGCAAGGCAGGATCACAGCACAAGCGTTCAGTTTTGACCAGCAGTTTAAGCCCTATCAAAAGGATGAGTTTCTTATGGTAGTTCTAAGTCCTTTGTATTTTAAGTTGACTTCCCCTCCCCGCCATGAAACTATAGCTACTGGAAAACTGCATAACAGCGAACAATGTAACAGTGTTGAATGCTAGTGGCCTGCTCACTGTCTCCTTGAAAGGAGGTGGTTTAGGTGTGGTGCTCAAGTCTGACTTTGTGGGTTAACTGCATTGTCCAGTAAAAATATTTTAGTCTGTACTAATGTTACTCTGCTTTATGAAAGAACAACTTAGTCTTTCAGGATTCCCAAGAATGGAAATCTGAACTGGATGCTGATCTTGGCTACAGAATTTCATGTTGGGAAGTCCACCTAGTGTGAGACTTTAAACAATGTACATGCTCACAGCTATCGGTAAATTTCTCACAGTAAATTCACAGTGCAATTAGATGTGCATGTGCACCACATATCTGGAAATACAACTTTTGAAATTTATTGGATACCATTGCTTTATACTAGAATTTTGAACTCCCAGCTTTTTGAGACTCAAATCTCTTGCTGATTGTGTCCTCCATTTCTGTTGTCTGCAAAGTCAAATCTCTTCATCTGTTGGCGGACAGAAAAAACCCTAAACCTGTGGTTTTAAAAACAATGTGATTTTTACATCTGTTGTTTTAAAAAACAACTCTTTGATTTTTTTGTATGTCTACTTTATATTGTTATCCTGGATAAAGAATTCAGCCTCTTTGTATTTTAAAGAAATTCACACAGAAATGCACTGATATTTTATCTTTCACTGATAAACATTTCAAATTATTGAAGTTTACAGAATACCCATTTACCTTCTCAATGCTTGTCTCTTTTGAATTAAAAATGTAAAGATACCACTATGAAGTTATGATACCTGAATAGCTGGGAAGTAACTGGGAAAAAGGGACCATTACATGTAATGTCTGATCTCTCTGTATCCCAGAGGGGTGATAAAGAAATCTAGTGATGCAGAAATTGAAATATCCATTATTTCATTTTCTTAGCAGTTTCTTCAATGATTATTCACTCTGCTTGTATGCATGTACAAAACTCTGGGTTTTCTTACTTGGCTTATCTATCATGTAAAGTTGCCAGCTATCAACATTACTATGTATGTCTCCTTTTTTTTAATTGATAAATCAATAAGATCAAATACTTCAAATCTTACTGTGGAATATATTCTCCGTCCCTTCAATAATTTACGGATCTCCTCTGTGTCTGTTTAATAATTTTTGTGTGTCTCTACAATTCTCCAAGCTTCAAATTTATTTAAAAATGTAAATTTTAAAATCATACTTAGCATTTCATTTTTAGCTTCAACAACATTGTGTGCAGAGATAGAACTCTTTCCTCTCGTCCCCAATTTCCTGTACCTCCATGAATTTCATACATTTTATGTGTTCTTGGACTAAAACTGCTTTATTATAAAACTTTAATGCTACATATATAAATATGCACCTGAAGATGTCTTCAGTGTGTAAAAGACACTGGCTACACTGAGTTACAAACCCTTGGATTTGGTGGTGTGATATTTCGTATACAAACTGAAAGATCATACAGAATCTGTTTACTTATTTGAGCCTTATAATTTGGATTGAAAGTATCCAAGGCACTATAATTGATGATTTTATGCTTCATTTCATTAACTTGTATTCTCTTATTTGAATATTATAGGCATTTTTTAATGATCAAAGTGTGATCTCCAGTTTGAAGTTGCTGTCATCTTCAGGACAATGGACTACATTGGGTAAATTTAGAATAAATTAGTCTTAAATAAAAATGTCAGTGTTTTAACTATTTTGCTCTAATTTACCATTTTCTAGTAATGACAGTTCATATATGTGTATTTTCAGCTAGTTGAAATATCTTAAAGAGTTACTTCTTTTACTCAGTAATAGGAAGAGATTGTACTTCTAGAATAAAATAACTAAGTTGTCACCTTTTATACCTTTTTTTCTCTTGACCCCTGCATTGTTTCATAAATTAAGTACCTGAACCTGTTTATAAATGGTTTGTGGCATCCAGCTGACCTGATCTTGTATCAGGACATAAACAACTGCATTATTTGTGGAATTACAGTAGTACCTTATTCAGATATATTTGGAGAAGGGCATTCTTCTATAGATGCACTGACCTGGCTTGGGACAGAAGAGTCCCATGTGACAGGTTGCTCCAGTTGCAGCCATGCCATGAGGGACACTTCAACTTTGTTGATGTATCAGAAACTTGTGAACACACTCCATTACGTCTGGAGATGCAGATGAGACGCTAAAGCAGGAAGGCCAAAAGGAAATAGCAAATTTATGGCACCACTTTGAAATTGCATTTTTCATTACGTAAATGGCACACAAAAATTCATGGCAATTGCATGTGATAATGTAATGGTATTTTATGCATAATGTGATCTCTGATATTGCCAAAGTGATTTTCCATAATAGGAATATCTTAAAAGAGGGTAGTGGGAAGCCTTCGTTTCTTTTGGTTTGTCTGCAAATACTTTACTGTGTGTAAATATTTAATGGAGCTTTGGGAATTTTCTAACTTTTCCATTTCAGCTCTCTGGGATTGGCGTAGGTTTTTCCCACTATATACAATGACACTAGACATTGCCACTTTTTTGTCAGCAAAAATCCATTTTCCAAACACCCCACCCAACTGTTAAAACAATTGAAATATATAAGATGCAAAAAATATCTCATGTACCCCTTCAGGTACCTCTTTCTCTGGCAAACAGAAAGAAAATAGATGTATTTTAAGCCAGTAGTAAACCTTTTCTTGCTTTAGACAGGATTTTTTTTTAGGCTATCTGTCTAGTCTACAACTTGACAGTCCCTGTAGTGAAGGTCAGTAGGTTACATACCTTGTGCTAAGAGTGGAGGGTCTCTTGCCAAGTAACCCAGCTTAACTCTTGGTTCTGCTCAATCTTCTTCCACACAGAAGTGAAACATTTTGTCCCCAGGACTGGAAGGGTTCCCTTTCTAAATCCTGAACAGCTGGTATACCCTGTTTGCGCGTAAAATTTCATCTTCCCATTCTTTGCCTATTTTTGGTGAGGAATGTTGGCACATTTTTCTATACTTAGTCTTCATGTGCATTTTTTGAAAATATACTAAGAATTAACTGTGAGTGGGAGGAGGTAAAAATCATCTTCTAGTGTTTTCTTCTTCAGACATGCTGATGCATTAATCCAGATATACCATTTGCTTATCACTGTGGAGTAACTTAAAAACAACATTCCTGTTGTTAAAAAAATACAGGAAATGTGCTTATTTTCCTTTTTAGAAAATCTGAAGAAAATTACATAGTCTAGGTTGATTCAAATACTGCATTTATTCTGTTACAAACAAAAATGTTAGTAATTTTGGTTTTTTATGGGTGAGATAGTTTGAATGCATAATGTAGGTGGGGTTTAGATAGATCCATAGAAACCTCCCTTCTCCTGCCCTCCATGAGCTTGGGCAGAAAGTATTTATGGACCCACAGAAAGATGTCAGCATTAAAAGGAAATTAATAAAACATTACAGTAGTGTTTTTTTCATAATCATTTTGTCTTTTTTAAGACTGTGGTCCCTTCTCACCTTTTCACTTATGTTTTTTGTCCTGGTAGAATTCCACAGTAATACAAGGACTCCAGCTTCAACATTACTTGAAATAAAACATTTCAGGTAAATGATACACAAGGATATTCTCTAGTCTGCTTCATCTGATCAGAAAGATACTTAATGACCTCTTCTCACACCACACTTTTTTGCCTGTTGTAGTAGGGATATTTTTCCCCTCCTTCCGGCTGCATGGCAGAGTATCTGATACTTCTGACATGCTTTAAGCCACCTATTCATCTGTTATTCTGATATTTCAAAAATAGAAGCAGCAGAAGGAACAAATTTGATGCATACCCATTACCCATTTATGTATTGAGTGTCGTGTTTTTTAAATAGCTTCAGTGAGAGCTAAATAGTCGTTTTTCCCTGGACACATTGCTGGCCTTGCACCTGTCAGCAGTCTTAGGGAGGCAGGACTGTGTCTGCTTAAGCTCAATTAACACTTGAAAATTTATCTTCAAAGGGATAAAGTTACCATCTTTTTGTGTAAATAAAAAATTAGTATTCGCTTAAAAAAGGATTCTTGACGTGCCCTATATACTTGAAGCATCAATGATTTCTGTCTTCAGGGTTTTAAAATCTGGAAGGTAATCTTAAATCAGCAATTTTTAAACTACTATTATAGGTTATAATTTGTAAAGAATTTTAGATGTCATATGAACCCATAAATCATCAACCTGCACCTTTTACTTTTGGAATACCCTATTTTTTTAATACTGAGCACGGAACTGGCATTATATATAAACTGTCTTGTAAATAGTAAGTTAAAATATATTTTTCTGATATAAAAAATTTTCTTAGATTTTGGAGGAATTCGAAGTATATCTAATCCAGGGTTTATCTGCCCCATACCAGATATGCAACGTGTTAATTTAAAAGTATACTGGCAGCTCTTTATAGATATTCCAGAATTGGCTGTTAAAGGAAGCTTAAACTATTTCAGGACTTCTCAGCTCTTTGTTTTCCACTTGTAGAGTTGTCAAGGCATTTCTTCTTCCTCTTTTACTGCTTACTTTTATAGTGTTATTAAAACCAATTACTCTTGTCCAGGAAATTCTGAATTTCAAATCTCACCTTTCAAATAGAGAGTAGGAGCTTCCAGTGTATTTAAACTTTCCCCTGTATAGTTTGGTTTTCTGAGCTACTGAATAGATTACAAAACTCTTGGGGTTTTTTTCATGATTAAAGTTTCGATAAAACCTTTCTTCAGAGCAGAAGTGTCTCCTTCCCTTCCACTAATAAAATCCTTATAATTTAAGGCCTGTAAATAGCTCAATTTTCTATACTTTTAGCTCAGTAACTGCAAAAATGTAAGATTTTTCATTTTTCTCAAGTCATTTAGCATCTGATGTTTGTTAGTTGACTCAGGTTGTAATGTTAATTTTAAAATAATTTATGTGATAAAGGCTGTTTTGGCTCTTATTAAATCCCTTATAAAATAAAAATTCTCTCCCTGTGAAAGGGAGGTGGAGAATTAGAGGGAGCTGGAAATGAGGGGGTGGGAGGAAGTATAAATAAATAAATATAAAACAGTCTGGTGTTTTTTTCATAGGTTTTAAGACTGTCATTCATATTTTCTCTGACCTGTGGTTTTGGTAATATAATTTGATTATTTTTTGATAGTCACTCTATGTCCTAAACCTTTTTTCTTCAATAAAAGGTACCATTTTACATAACCATTGTCTGTAGATGGGAAACCAAGCAATTAAGTACCGTGCTTTTGTCTTTAACAGATTTTATTTACATCACATTGGTCCAATAAAATAATTTTAAAATCTACTGTCAGTATTTTTGCTTAAGTAGGCACATTTTTAAGCCATCAGCTTATAACTTCTCTTTATTTTTTTTCCTGGTGTTGATTGGTTGGGTGGTACAGTTTACCCAGGTTTAGATATTAAAATGCCAGTCCTACTTAACCTATGAATAAATAGTCTCTGTGTAATAGTATATGGCAGAAATCCCAAGGCTTTCTGCAAGTGTGGGGGCAAGAAAAAATTTAGGTTATGCTGTGCTTACGAAGATTAGGGTTGGAGTGAAATGATAAGTACTCTTGGAAGCATCATAGTTCATGCATCCCTTTTTGGCATGTTTCTGTTCCTGAAATACTGTCATCTAGAGGGAAATTTGGACATTTCCTAAATAGTAATGCTTAGTGGTCCCTTGGGTCTGTTTGTTAGAACAGCACTGAATTTTATCTTTAATTGTATGGTAAAAAGCCTTTTGATACTATGATTTTGCTTGCCAGTCTCCCATCAAGGGTACCTACAGAGGAGAAGAGGTAAGAATAAACTCATGGACAGCTGGAATGTTGTGAATATTCTCTCTGCTGAGACACATTGCCCTTGTGCTGAATGCTCACTTGTGCTCTCCTCCCCTCTCCTGTTCAGAAGCACTTTGAAGGGTGTTCAGGCAGACCTGGAGATGGGTAGAGAACATGTTCTAACATTTGTGTTAAACACTTGGACTGCAGAGAGCAGACAGAACTGGGCTGAGTCCAAAGCTTCTTAAACATAGGGCCTAATGCTGTTTGAGATGCCATAAGTTATCCAACACCATGCGTACAGATTTGTAGATGTAACACTGTATATAGAGAAGGTATGTACCCTTATGGACTGATACCTCTTTAAGGAGAATATTGTAGGGCATCTCAAATGGCCCTAGGTGTCTGAGCAACAGGATCAAGTCTTGGATGATTTCCAAGCAGAGGGGAAAAAAATTAGAAAAGCATATTCTGTGCTTAATGATTACAGAGATAATACTCCAGATTCATATACGAAGTGCCCATAGTACTGTTTTCATCTTCTGAAATAGCTGGTTAATAAAGCTCACAGTGCCTACAAAATAACTTTCTTAAAAGTTAAGGTATAATACTTAACAAGCCAAAAAGTCTTTGAGGCTGTGTTCATTTTAGTTTTTAGTTTGTGGGTGCTGGTAGCAGCTGACTTCTGCACTTCATCATGCCAAATTTGGCATCTGTCCTGAGATGCTTTCAGGCTTAAGCTGTGGAATATGATTTTCTAAGGGTGTGATCTAATGTGATGCTGGGTTCACACGGTGTTCCATCTATCCCTAGTTTCGGTTGATGGTGTTTACCAACAGGGGGAGCAGACACATGAGCCTTAATGGAAAGTAGTATTCAGATGAATTTATTGTTTTCTTTACACTTGTTTCTTTCTTACCTTTCTTTGACTTTTTTTTTTTTTTTTGAGGGACTCTGTGATTGAGTCATACATACATGATCTGTGTTTTTTTTAAGAATATGAAACATGCAACCAGCTTCCTATGTATTCCAGGTTCCAAAGTGACAAAAATTGAAGCTACACTGGTACCCTGTACACAGATTTCCATGTCATTTTTTGATCGGCTGTACTCTGAAGGAGTTGTTAGAGAAACTGGAACTATTGTGAAATGTTATGATGACTATTATGATGATATTCTTATCTCTGATGAATTAAGGAAGGTCAGTATAATAATGAATAATTTATTATCATTTTTCTTGCTCTATTAGGTACCATAAGGACACGTTTTTCAGGTTTTTTTCTGACAGTGATAAAAACAGGCATCAATATCCATAGTTTACAAACAGCTGAGGTACTGCAGTGCCTGGATGTGTGAAAGCAATTACTTGTTTTCTAGGTGAGCGCTCTTTCATTTGTAGGTGGGAGGAAAAGGTAAAGCGTTCTTCTACCCACCTGTGTTTCAAGTAGTCAGTGCTGGGGGGTGTGTGGGGAAATGCAGCTCATTTGCTTAGGAGGGGGAAACAAAGGGTGCCAAAGAGAAGGTGCTGTGATACTCAGAGCTGTAGGTTCATCCAGGCTTCCAGGTAGTTGATGAAATTGAATGTATTTGTTAACTACATCCTGAAGCATTCCTGGACAGGAATGCTGATCATATTACATGTGAAGGCATTTAAAGAAAGCCATCTTAATAAATTTTCTCTAAAGCGAGAGGAACTATGAAAGAGGAAATTATTTTTCAGTGTAACACTGGAAAATGACTAAATACAACTCCTGAACTGGCCTGCAATGTAAAACTGTTTGTTATACTGTAGTGGAGGTGTCAGAAAGCAGATTATCTGAAAAAGAATCTCTTAACAGTGGCACCCTCTTAATCAATGTATGTCTTTACTGTGTTTCTTTTGACTTCATAAGCTAAAACAATTTTTTAAACTTATGTTTGTGTAGCATTAGCAAAGCATAGTGTGGGAGAACTGGATTTTGCTCTTCCTTGTATATATAATCAACATAAGTACTAAATAATTATAGAGTTGCACTCATTTGCACTTGGCAAATCCTTTGAAGGCAACGTATTTGAACCAGTGACACTGGTTACAGGATGTGGCCTGAAATACTGGTCTGTCTTGTAAAGTTCTGGGAAAAGGTGAGAACTCAAGCTCATGATTGAATTTCAGATGTAGTTTGTAGTCTTGCAGTTCAAAATACTATGTATTTATTTATAAGCTGGGTACATGTGAAATGTTTTCTGAAAATTAAAGATATTGTGTGTAGGAAGGTTAGAGGCAACATTTAAAATTAGAAGTTATTGGGGTTTCAGTGTCTTCCCAGTTTCCTTCCCATGGAAGTGATGTGTGTGTCAGCATTTGCAAGGTGAGGGTTTAACATTGATTTGAAACAAATGTGGTTCCTACTTATAAGACCTAAGACAGCAGAAAGGATAAGAGTCAAAATCTTCCAGGAATGACATCAAAACTTCAAATCAATTAGTCAGGGCTCTAGGACAGAAGACTGTAGGGGGCACCAGACTGTCTCCTGGTGTCAGAGGGTGGCCCTTGGCTGCAAGACTCCATGTTTCTTTCCTACCTGCCATGTCTTCTCTTGTTTCAGAGGAGGTGGGGATATGTATGAGGTGGCCATCTAGAACAGTTGTTGCCCTGGCCCATTTTTACTCAGGTTGTGTAGCTTTGTTATAAAGATGGCCAGAGAGCAGTGGGCTCCTGTCTCACTTTGACCAGTTTGCCTGGGCTGGCATCTGCAGTTTGGCTGACATGACTCAAATGTCTTGTAGCCATTGTGAGTTATAATTCCTGTCCACATTTACATGAACCAGTGTTGACACTAATGTAGCAAGTCCTCTGTGTTCATATAATATCTCAGCAAAAGGCAGGTGAGACACAGGGAGGCAGCTGGGTGCATGTCTGGCTAATCCAGGCTATGGATCAGGGCTCACTGGAGTCTGCAGTAAAGAATGATGTGAGTTTGAGAGTGATCTCCTTTGGGACATCCTCAGGATTCCTTTGCAAATTGAGATAACTGTGTCAATTTAAAAGTGAAAAAGCAATGTTACCAAAAACAGTTACCAAAGTGATTAACAGTAATTGACGTATCAAATGTAGGTAGATTATTTTCAGTCTGATTGTTTCATTAGCATCACAGATAATTAACCAGTGAAATAACAAGACTTGACAACTATTCCTTTACGTTTTTTGGGCACAAATCTGACAGTGATTCTGCTTTATATTATATGTAAGAATTTTGAACCTAATTGCATCACTGGAAGAAGGATTTAGAAATACTTCTTTCCATCCCTCATCCATATATTTTATATGAACATAATTTCTGTGTGCCATATAGCAAAGTAGTTGCATTATTTATTAGATGAATCTTAAATGAATTTTTATCAACTTGACTTCCGTGCTTTTTCCTTGTTCCACAAGGTCTTGCTTCTGGAGGATTCCGACCATTATGACTTATTCTCTCAACTGGATCGCGAGGAATTTCTGTTCTGCCTTTTTAAGCATTTTTGCATTGGAGGAACTCTTTGCCAGTTTGAAGATGCAGTTGACCCATATTTAGAAACTACAAAAGCTTTTTATAAAGACTTGGTGAGGTAAGTGTTACTCTGTTTTGTACAACTGTGTACATGTACTGTCCATAGATACTTTGTGTCGATTTGTGTAAATTTATTGTGCATTACTGGTTGAAAAATGGGGCTGTTACTTAATCCACCTGCAAGCTTATTTGTGTCCAACTATCAAAATACCATGAACAATGGTAGTAGTTCAGTGGCAAAATAAATGCAATTTTAGTTGCATCAGTCCCACATAAGAACTTTTTTAATATTACATTTATGGACATTGATGGTTTATAATTCATTCCCATTTTAAAGATACTGTTTTCTGTAATCATCAGCTGAAAACATGGCACGGTACTGGAAACAGATTGTGTTCCCACTGTCATTGATAAAATATCAACAATTAAGTCTTGGCTGTATAATCTTGGGCTACTTTCAATTAGACTGCTTTTAATTTAGGATTTAAAAATTGAAATAATTAGTTGAAACTTTTAGTTCTGTATATTTTTTTTCCTTGCTGATTTTTTTAAAAATACAGCTTCTTCCTAGTTCTGCAAACACCCTTCTCACAGTGTAAAGTTAAGGGAGATAGAATATTGCTGTTAACATGGCACAGTGAAATAACACAGTGAACTAACACGGTTTTTAGCGGGTTTGGTGTATGGAATTATTTGGAACTTTATGTGAGGGATTTTTTTCCTTTGAAATTAGAGGTAATTGATCAGAGGTTCAGATTTAGACTGAAAAACACAATTTTCACTCTGCTTTGATATATCCATATGCTGACTGCTCTGACTGACAAAACTTCTTATATCCTGGTTAGTGGGAAATGGAGTGTAATTATTGGTTATACAGACTCAGTCTCGGTTAAGGTAATGGGAATATAAAGATTGTAAAAGATATTACTAAAATTTTTGTCAGTATGATTAGTTTTGGTATTTTCATCTCATACATAGATGAGAACCAGGTGAGTTCTTCAGAAATACAGCATCTGACATAAAAGGATCCATCAGTGTTTAACTCTACCCTCCCTTTTCTTTTAAACTGTTCACTCTGCACTTGAGTCAAGCTGCTTGTTCCTTCAGTCCTGGGCCTTAGGTGACTCTGCATTGACTGCAGCTGTTTCTGCTCTTATGTTGTTGAATTAATCTAGGACAAAGTGCAAATCCAATCAGTTCCTTCACTTTACTGCTCCCCTTTGCTGTTGATACCTTCCTATCTCCTTAAATCTCTTTCCATTCTTTTTCCTTTTCATGCTGTAAAATATGATAAAGATGTCAAATAGTTCTTGTTACTTAAAACAAACAAAAAAAAGCCTCTGCCAAGATCCTCCCACAATTTCATCGTGGTTTCAAAGTTTACTTTTCTGTATCCTCAACATGTTCCCTATTAGCCCTTTGTATTTTCCTTTTGTGTGCTGCTTCTGTCTTTTATAAAATATTTAGGAGAAAATATTTCAAGATCTATTCCTGTGCTGTTTGAGGGGTTTTTTTGCCAGTTGGCAGATTGCTTCCTATCCTCCCAAATTTTGAAGTACATCTACTCTGTTCCTGTGACATCACTGATTTTCAGTATTTATCTACCATGTGTCTCTCCATTTCTGTGCCTGTAAATGTCTGCTGATTTCTCACTGCCAGAGGAGCTGGTGTTAGCACTGGTTACCAGTTGAAAACAAAACTTACCATTTAACTAAATCTTTTGTCTTGCTCCTTTGGTATTGAGTTCTTTGTCAGTCCCATGAGAAAAGCTTTTGATCTTGACATTTCAGACCTTCCCTCCCTCTTCATAATCACGGTTGTCTTTTTCTTGGTCTCATTTCCCCCTGCTCCGAGTTTATCCAAAATGATGCTTCTGTTTTATTTCCACTGTCTTGAGAGAGAAAAAGCCAGTGAAAGGTGCTGAATAGGGACACTAATGACAGTGTTGACTTAATTTCTAGTTTCTATTCCATGCTATGCACTGTGTTACTTCATTCTTGCACAAATTACACCATAAAGTAAAGCAATTAAAATTACTTTCTTACAGCTTCTTATTTTCAGTAAACAATTGCTAATGATCGTAGTAATCTCTTAAATTTTTTACCAAAAACTTCCCCTTCAAATTCCTGTTGAATACCAAGTATTGTTTAAATTCTCTTTTAGACTGCTGTTCTGTCTGGTTTCATTGCATCTTGGATTACAGTCACATTGGATATTTTCTACTCTTCATAAAGTGATATTAAAAGCTTTTCATGGTATTAAAAATTCTGTAAACTGTACTATCCTTAAGGTTTAATTTTTATGTTTGAGGTTCAGAAGGCTTGGTAAAACACAAATGGATACTACAATAGTTATTAGTTGCTGGCTGATATGCATTGAAAAATTAGCTGCCACAGATTAACCCAGTCTAATAACAATAACCTTATGGAGGTATAAACTACCACTGTTCAGTCCTGTTACAGTATTCCTTATGGGCAAGAGCCTGGACACAAAGATTCCACAAAAGTGTCTTTACTGCTGGGAGCAGCAGACCTATTAATGAGCTTTTCCCTAATCTTTATTACAGCTGGTTTTTTCTGGCCATAACTGAGTTCTAACTCCAAGGCACTAGCATTCAAAATAGTGTCAAAAGGTTTGAGGTTTCCTTTTATTAAAGTATTTATATTTACGTTGCTTTATTATGAGAGAATGCAATAATCTTTTTGAAATTAACAGCTCTAGATATTTCACAAGCACAGCTAGGGACTTCCAAATACAACTACTAAATGGCAGACTTTTTTTCTTTGCAAAAAGAGTGATATATTCTTACTAATGAATCAATGCACAACTTGTACTCTGCTACTAATCCATCGGTAATTAGTCTGTGATCAGTTGAATCCATCCAAAATTCTAGTGTTTAGTGTAGTATCTTGTATAACCTAAATAATTTCAAATCCCTTGTTGTAGTATTTTGATTTAAAGAATATATTTATACTACAAAAACTTGTTAATTAAAATATAATCTATGAATCTCTGTTGATAAATCTTGTCCTTTGTACTTAACCAGATTTTTCTGACAGTGTCTCTCCATGGTGACAGCTGCTGTAGCATCTTGTAGTCATTGTTTTCTTCTCCTTTTGTCATCTCCATCTCCATGCCCTTTCCCCCACAATGAATGAATGTATGTGAAAGTATTAAGTTGCTCTTTTATTGTTTACAAAGTCTAATAAAATATTGCCAGTAAAGGTTAGGATATAAATAAAGCCCAAAGTGAATAGAGAGACCATGAGGATGTTTGCTCTCCATAAAAAGAGAATAGATGCACATTAAAATGATGAACTGCCATATCCAATGAATAGTTTAGAAGTTAACAATTTGAAAGAACATGGGGCTATTAACATTATTTTTGAGGAAATACTCTCCTCTTCAAAAGGAAAATATAGTTTTTTCTAAAACCTTTTAGGAGAAAAAGAAATAGAGCAAACGAGCATGTCAAAGACAACCTCTTGGTTTTATTTCAAGTCAGCAAAGGAAGAATCTCATCTGATTTTAACAGACACAATTTTTTGCCTTAAAAAAGAACCAAAGTACTGGAAATAAACACTCATTCTGAAAAATTACTTACAGGAAGATAACCACAAGGAGAAAATTTCTCAAGGTCATGGAATAAATAGGAAGACTTACTCTTTGTCACCTCTTACTTTGCTATCCTAGATATATATATAACATGAAAATTAAGAAACCAGAAACTGATAGCACAGTTTTCAAACAGAAGAATCTGAAGCCAGAGGAACTTAAATACAGCCATTGCTTTTGGGGGTGGTGATATATGTTAGAAGGAAATAATGCCACTAATCTTCTATGTCTTGTTCTGAAAGTCATCACTCTTTCCACAGAGATGGTTGAAGAGTTTCTGAACTGCTGCAGTTACAGCCTGGTGTGTCAGCATAAAGTGGCATCTGTGTTAGTTTGGCTTAATGTGCCGGTCCATAAACTGCAGTGGTTCAGAAGCTGAGTCATGAAGTAGCTGAGCTGTCCTGCTGGGAAGGCAAATCATCTCTGGAGAGGTGGGAAGGGAGACAGCTGGGGTCAGTACCAATTTCAGCAATGCTGTCTTCATCCACTGTTGAGTATGTCAACATGTCAGATGCAACAAAAAGTTCTGAGAAAGCCTCATTACTAACTGACCACAGGGAAGATCAGCTTCACAGTATAGGTTCAAACATGACTGTATCATTACTCTGTAGATGAAATCAGTTAATTGGAGAGTCAATCTCTTTTATTGGCTGGAGAGATTGAATCAACAAGGGTGCTCTTGGTTGATTTGGGGTTCGTTTGTTCTTATAAAAAGAAGCTTTGCCAAAGCACTGGTAGCAGGGGACTGCTGTCACAGCTTGGACCTGGTGTGGCATTCAACTGGGCCGTGTTTCACAAATCCTCTTGTAACTTGTCTATACTGGGACCTTTCCTGGGAATGGAACCTGTTTGCGACAAGGCAGGTTTGAACTATGCATTTCTTAGAAGTGTGTAAGTACAGAAGTTTTAAGCCTTGCCTAGTCTCTGGTTTTAGGTGGCCATCTCAGGCATCTGTTCCACAGTGAGTTAATGTAAATGGGAATGTGCAAGATTAGATAAATGAATAGCAGTTGCATGATCTAATTTCTGGAGAAATGTAAGCATCACTTAAAACAGACCTGAGGAAAAATGATACATTAAAGTACTTTAAATAGGTTGAGATGCCTGGATTCATTGCAATAATATCTCAGTGTTACTAGTAAATGTGATGAAAGAAATGGCAATCTTTACAACAAACAGTCTAGAAATGTAAAAGCTCAGAACTAATCCCATCCCAAGTTGCATAGCTGACTATATATACAAAATTCCAAAGGTGTAAAAATAAACCTAAACTATAATTACATACTAATCAAAAATGAGCAAAAGAATGTATTTCTTTCTTGCTGCTGTATTAAGATGCATTTCACTTTGCAGGTTTCTTTCTCGAAGAATATGTGAAAATACTTTAATGAAATGTTTAGCTGCATAATTTTTCATATCTATCAAAATACAAACTCTGTACTTGGAATTGTCTAGGTCTGGGTAATATTGCTGTGATTTAGTAGCTGAGAACAGCGAAACTTAAGTCGAATGACCAGATCTATTCAATATTTTGCAGTAAAATGTCATAGTAACCATGTTATCTAACAGTGGCCACATAGCTTTTCATGTTCAATGTGACATAAGTTGAATTGTGGCTATAAATTTGACCTTCATAAAATTTGAGCAATGACACAGTGCATATGTTTAAAGTGTATTTAATAAATTAAAGATTCTAATTATCAGTACTTATATATATAAAGTATGTGTTATATCCCTGTATTTCAGTGTTCAAAAGAACCCTGAAACAAAAGAAATACATATTATTTCTACAGTCTTCAGAGTGTCTGCTTATGTAAGTATTAATAATTTTATATGGGATTTTACTGGCAGTAATATACATAACATGAAAATAATGAATTGACTTTGACACAAAGAAAACATTATATTCCATTGTAATGGATTATTTTCCTGTAATTGTCTTTTTTTATTCATGAACTCTGTGCCTGATCTCATCCTGCTTTCTCATCCTCTTTACTACCTCTTCATCAGTAACCACCAACTAAAGTTTTATTTGGTAGCTCACTAAAAATAGGTTTACTGGATTACACTGGAAGTCATAAGTATCATCCAGAAACTAGTTAATGAAAAAAAAAAATCTGAGTAATTCTGGGTTTAGATAATAATAAAACTTGAGATAGCCATAAGGATTAAGGATACACTCTTGACTTCCTATAGTTCTGTTTTTGGAAATGTTGCTAGAGCTTTCCAAATAGCTTGTAATGCATCTGTTTCTGTGAAGACTGCAAGGAAGTTTAGTATACAAAAAGGTTGGGGTGGTGAGGTGACTGCTAACCTGTTTTCTCCTTCCTTGTCAAGTCTCATTCCTATCTGTTTCCCTTGCAAAATCATACATTCACCATCAAGATAAGTTTGAGAACTGGCTGCATGTTTACTAGATTCAGCATATCTGTCACTGAAGTTGTTACAGTAGGATGAACTACTCCAAATTCTTCTTGAGTAACCAGAATATGTAATAATTAAATGTCAGATAATGTACCCACTTTCAACAGCCATAGCTGATGTCATTTCAGACTGCACAAACTTCCCTGTAGGTTGCCAATAGCCCAGTGGTTCATCTGTTGGTCATCATCTTTTAAGTACTCTGTATGATTCATTAAAGGCTTTTGAAAATAAACACTTCATGGGTGTATCAAAATTTATCTTTCTGCTGTGTTGCAGACTGTAATAAAAATAAAAAAGCAAAACCCTGGTAGCTGGATGTTCTGTTTTTACTGTTCCTTTCCCACCTCTGAATCAAATGCATTGATGTGAACTACAGATTTCTATGTTCAGGTAGATGGACATTGAAGAGCTCCCCTATCTATCTTAGCCATACATTAAATGTCATCAGTACTACAAAGAAAAAACAACAAACAAACAAAACCCCAACCAAATTTTAGCAACTTTTTGTAAACAAAATAGATAGACGAAAATCCAGTGTTAATGCAGAGCAGGCTGTCCTCCTTGTAGCCTTGGAGGAAAATTGTGCATTACTGCACATTCTGAAAATTTGTGTGGTAAAGGAGAATTCTGAAATTATGGTTTCTATTAAAGAACATCCTGAAGAATTTTCTCTCAGAAAACAGAAAGGCTTAAACGGTGTGTCTAGACTGTTTGATGGTTATGTGAATCAAAACTATTCAACTCTACTTGGCACTTACAGGAAGGACACTTACTGGAGCACAAGTGCCTTGTGTTTGTGATGAAAACTTTCTCTCAAGGAGATAACTGCATTTCTGCAGTGTTTCTGAGTTCATTCGATAAATAACTGTAGAGTGTTATAATCCTTATGTTGACCTGACAGTTTTTAAGCCAAGTTTTCTTGGTTTGTATCTGGAAGAAAAGGACTTGTTCTCCTAGCCTGATGTAAATAGATAAATCATTTTTAAAATAAATTAATTTTTAAAAACTGATCTGGTAAAAGTGACTTGTGCAGCCGAGCACAACTTAAAAACAGTAGCTAAAAAAGCACACTATTAGAGATGTAAATAGCTCAAGGTTTTAAGTTATAGTTCACAGAATCACAGAATATGCTGAGTTACGAGAGACCCATGAGGATTCTTAAGCTCCTGGTCCTGCACAGCACCATCCCCAAGAGTCACACCATGTGCCTGAGAGCATTGTCCAAACACTTCTTGAACTCTGTCAGGCTGGTGCTGTGACCACTTTCCTGGGGAGTCTGTTCCAGTGTCCAATCACCCTCTGGGAGAAGAACCTTTTCCTACCATCTAACCTAAACCTCCCTTGACTCAGCTTCGTGCCATTGCCTTGGGTCCTGTCACCACAGAGAAGAGATCAGTGCCTGTCCCTCTTCTTCCCCTCACGAGGAAGTTGCAGACTGCAATGAGGTCTCCCCTCAGTCTCCTCCAAGCTGAGCAGACTAAGTGACCTCAGCCACTCCTCATATGGCTTCTCCTGAAGACCCTTCACCATCGTCATGGCCCTCCTTTGGACACTCTCCAATAGTTTAATGTCTGTCTTACATTGTGGCACCCAAAACTGCCCCCAGCACTCGAGGTGAGGCCGCCCCAGTGCAGAGCAGAGTGGGACAATCCCCTCCCTTGCCCGGCTGGTGATGCTGTGCCTGGTGCACCAGGACAGGGTTGGCCCTCCTGGCTGCCAGGGCACTGCTGACTCGTGTACAACTTGTCACTGACCAGGATCCCCAGGTGTCTTTCCACAGCTCTGCTCTCCAGCATCTCCTTCCCCAGTCTGTCCGTACATCCAGGGCTGCTCCATCCCAGATGCAGAAGGCAGCACTTTCTCTTGTTGAGCTTCATATGGTTGGTAATTGTCCAGCCTTCTAATTTGTTGAGGTCTCTCCTACAAATGTCTGTAGAGCTCTTTAGCATCAAAACCTGATAGACCTGGACATCACAAGAGAAATCATTTTAGATCTTGTGACAAAGTACTCTGTTGAACTCCAAATACCCTTGAGAGCTTTAGAGCTTTGCATATAATGAAACACTGTTACAGCTTAAGTATTGGACTGCTCACTGATTTTTTAGAACTTTCTTTACCTGAACCCAAACTGTGGCAGTGTTAGAAATCAGCATAATGCAAAGTTTATTCAAGAAGTATTTTAAAAAATTGTCAAATTATGCAATTTTGAGAATGTTCAGCAGTATTTTTATTTCTGTTTTATGCTATGCATATGTATTCTTAAATCATCAGCTGTGTTGCTACAAAGAAAAAATAAAATGATCCTACTCTAACATCAGTAAATCAATCATTACACCCCCTGCATGTGTGAACCAAAGTCCACACTGCAGATGGAATTGGTATGATTCTTAACTTGTGTACATGCATGAATGTAAATTTCAGAGCCTTTATGCTCCTCAAGTATTTTAGGGTTTTTATGACCTCTTTTACTAATTTAAGAACCCTTTTCATTTAATTAGGTTATTCTGATTATTTTCCTGATACCAAGTTTGGTATATTGCTTGAAATGCTTCATCACCAGAACTTATATTGTTTTTGTTCTTGAGTTGTTGAACAAATTTTTAGTGGGCTCACACTGCCTCTAAACAGTCAAAACCTCAACTGCTATCCATGAATTCAGTAAAGACTGCAGGACTGGGATCCTCAGTAGGAATGGGAAAAGAGTTTAACTAGCAATCACATCTTGATATTTATCTTCTCTTACTTTTTTTCTTCAGTTACACGTATGAGCTTAGGTTATTTTTGGATCAAATTCCAAAGGCCTTTTGATGCTGAGCAGTGGCTGAGCGCTATAAAATCTTAAAACTTGCTCTCCTTACTGCAGTTGAGAATCCAGTGTTTGTTACACATGTATCCTTAAAAAACACCTGAAGAGAGCTAGGTATCCTACAACTGGAGCTACAGAGCTTGTATTCTGTGCTGCTTAAAAATAGAATGCTATTTTTAGCTTGTGGCATTTGACTACCATTGGAAAATTCTGTGAATAAACATCATCAAATCACTACCTGTCTAAAAAACAGTGTTTTTATGAGGTGCTTAATTTAATTTAGGATTTAGGGGGTTGAATAATCCCCCAAAGGAAGACACCAGAACATCTAATAATGGATTCATTCTCTTTGAAATAGCAGGAGAAAATGGGGTACCAGCAACAGCTAAAGGATAAAATTCACATATGGTCCTTGGAGCAGAAATGGGAACCCAGCCCTTTCCCTTCTCAGCTGACTGATTTAATCACTGAGAGATGTTACAGTTTCCATGTTTCCTTGGTCCAAAAAAAGATTATTTTATGCAAAGGAAGACAGCTTCAACAAAAGAATGTGAGAGATGTGGAATCTGGAATAGTCTGTAGTCTGTGAGTTTAAAATTTTCCTGGAGAAAATGAACAATAAAGGCAATAAAGCAACTTCCTCAACCAAGAAAACAGAACCTACATCTCTTCAACTGTGGTACAAAGGTGTTGGGGAGCAGGAGAAAACTGTTACATGTTGTAAAAGAAAGGAGGTGTCAGCTGTATATTGAATGATCTTTCACATGTTCAATTACCACACTGACTAAATAAAAAACTCCAACCCTTTAAAAATCCCTCCATCTAGTTCTGGATCCCTACTGGATTTGAGGTGTGTCCAGCTGTGCTACTCTGTCAACACTGAAGCTTTTATTGACGTGCAGACGTAGGATGTTAACCTGAAAAGCCCAGTTCCCATGCTGATTGTCAGCTGAACATGTTTTTTCAGAACCAGGATTTTGGAGCTAGGTGCCTAGAATCCCTTCAAACCCTTTCTGATGACTGGCACACAAAATGTTTTCAGTAATAGTCCAAAGTTGTTAATGTGATCTGTAATGAGTGTTTTGCTTAAATGCAAATATTGGAACCTGAACAGATGCATTAGCAAATGTTAAGTGAAAAAAAATTATGGATAGAACAGCTTTATGTATTAATATAGAGTCCGTGATTTTTTTTTTGTCTTTCAAAGGAAACATGATGGGCTGCTGTATATTTAATCATTTGTATTTTAGGCTCCAATTGTGTAAACACATGCTTACATGTTTAATGTTACATTTTATATTAATCTTACATTTACCTCAAGGTTATTTGGAACATTCAGCCAGAATTACTGTGCATTTTGTAGTGTCAGTATCCATTATATATGGAGACATAATATTGTTTAAATAAACTTTGGTATATTTATTCTATTTTGCTATGCAATAAACTGTTACAATTGGAACAAAATTATTAACTTCAGATTTTATTAATTCTCTTACAGATATCCATATTGTCCCTAATACTGTTTTGGTTTTGTTGGTTTTTTTTTTTCCTTCCCGTCAGGATGCTAATGGCCTGTGTTACCCTTCAAGCAAAAGCCACCAGCAGACTTTTGCCTACTTGATTGTGGATCCCTGCAAGCGACACGTGAATATTCTGTATCACTGTTTCGGTGGAAGCTTATTTACAAACTAGTTATAAACCTGGCTGGTCCCCAGTTTTATAATGGAGGTTGCCTTCTCTCTGCATGGGTTCAGGTAGACATTGCATAGTTTTCTGACGAGGAAAACTCTACTTGATGACACGCTCGGAAGTGCTTCCCGTTCACTCAGATGTTACTATGTGGTTCATGACAAAAGTTTTCCGGTTCTTGAAGCTGTTTTCTTGGCCGTTTTCCCCCTTCCCTCACCCGTTTTATCTAATAAAAAGTATTTCTCTAGAGATCTCGTCATTTTTATGAACCAGCTTTACAGACCCGCGACGCGTAACTGCAGGGAAGGCTCTGCAGTCGGTGAAAGCTCTGCGGAACCGGGAGAAAGCGCGGGAGGAGACCCGCCAGAGGGGGTCCCGGGCCGCTGCCCACTCCGGCCGGGGGGAGGGAAGCGCAGTGCCCCTCCCCACTCCCTCGCCGAGCGGCCTCCTGAAAGTTGGGATAGAAGTTAGGAGAAGAAAAAGTTGTGGTTGGCGGCAGCGCTCCGTGGCGGCCGAGAGCGGGCGGGCGGCAGGCGGGAGAGGCGCGGGCGGGCGCGCAGGGAGGGGCGGTGCGGGCCGGGCCGGGGCCGCGGGCGGGGTCTGGGGGAGCGCGCAGCGCCCCCGGCGCACCCCGGGCGGGAGGCGGTGCGGGCGGGCGCGCGCAGGAGCGCTGCGAGCACGGGCTGCCTGGGTCGGATACGGTGCGGGCGGGCTCAGGAGGGGCGGAGTCGGCGGCGGAGAGTGATTCGGGCGGGCGTAACTGCGAACTTTTGTTTGGTGTGTTGTGTGAGTTAGTTTCCGCCGCCGGGACAGAGGCGCCGGCCGGGCTGGGCCGGGCTCGGGGAAGCGCCGCACGGTCAGAGTTGTTTTGCCAGTTGCCGCGGCCGAGTCGGCTTCCCGACCGAGGGGTGAGAAGTACCGGCGACAGCAGGACGAGCCCGCGGCCCGGGGAGCGGGGCATGCGGGACTTGAAATCCGGGCTCTGAGCCGCCGAGCCCCGCCAGGGAAGCGCCGGGGGGTCCCGACGGAGCCATGGATCCTGGGCAGCCTCAAACGCAGCAGCCGCCGCAGGCAGCGCAGCCCCCGGCCTCGCAGCAGCAGCAGCCGCCGCCGCAGCCCCCGGGCGCGGTGTCGGGGGCCCCGGCCGGCGCGGCGCAGCCCCCGGGTGCGGGGCCCCCTCCGGCGGGGCACCAGATCGTCCATGTGCGGGGCGACTCGGAGACCGACTTGGAGGCGCTGTTCAACGCCGTGATGAACCCCAAGGGCGCCAACGTGCCACACACGCTGCCCATGCGGCTGCGGAAACTGCCCGACTCCTTCTTCAAGCCGCCCGAGCCCAAGGCCCACTCCCGCCAGGTGAGGGGGAGGGAAGGAAGGGGCCCGCGCCGCGGGCGGGCGGGGGGCGTCCCGGCCGGGCTGGGTTCCCCCTCCCCGCCGCCGAGCTCCTCCCGGGGGAGGCGTGTGGGGGAGGGGGCCGGGGCGGGAATCCGCGGGGCCGAGCGAAGCGGGGGGCGCCCGGCCGGGGCTTGTCGGGGCGCTCTCTGCCGCCCCCACACCCCTTTATTTGTTCTTCCTCAGGGGCAAGGCTGCCTCCCGCGCCCCGGGACTCCGACAGGGCCGGGACCGGGACCGGGACCGCGACCGCGGTGGGAGGGCGGGCGAGCGCTGGCCCCGTCCCGGTCTCCAGCGGGGCCTCGAACTCCACATCCGCTCCTTGGCTTTCTCGGCCTCACCGGGAGGGCGGCAGTGGGGGTGAGCCCCTAAAACTTGGGTGAAAATGCTTTGCCGTCCAATTCCCTGCCATTTGTGGAGGGGGGCGATGAGTTGGTGTTAAACCTACACCCCCCTCGCCCCGTCAGACAATAAATATGGATGTGACTTCTCCACCATTTCAGCGCGGCGCTGGGTAGAGTAGGATTAACCCCCCACATACACACACACGCACGCACGCACGCACATCCGAAGTTGATTCCCGAGCCAGACGCCAGGTCTGACGGCGTCCAGGGTCCGCCGGGCGCAGCGCCCGCATCCAGGGCAGCGGCGGCAGCCTGGGAGCGGGGCTCGGAGCCGTGGGGCCTCGGCCGTGCCGGCCCGGGGGAGGGAGGGATGCGGGGCAGGGCCGCGCAGGCAGCGGGGGAGGGATGCGGGCAGGGCTGGGAAGGGGGCGGGGCAGCTCCGGGGGGAAGGGGCGATGCGGGGGTAGGGCCGGGGAGGAGTGGGGTGGGGGATGCGGAGCGGGGTCGTCGCTCGGTCTCCGGGTGCGTTTGGTCTTAAAGCAGAGGGACTTAGGTACCAAGACCTAAGTGCTGGTGTGAATACGAGCGAAAGCTAATGCTGTTACCAACTTTTTGGTAGGAGGCTGTGCCTACCTAGTGGAGTGTTATTAAGTAATGAACTTCGTTGCTAAGCTATAAAATAGTTTTTTTTTAATTGGTTATTGTCACTTTATCTGTGTAGCCAGTAAGAGGGAAATTCGCTGTGTACTGGTGCCTGGTACCCGTGTTGTTAAGAGTCTGTCAACATTTCCATTATTAAACTTCTGTTTTGAACGATTTATAACTTGACTTCAGAAGTTCATTCCAGGCTGAACCTTGGCACGTACTCTCCCAGCCTAGGAGTTAATTCATTTTCCAAATACTCAAAAACAGCAGTCTGGCCTTCATATAGGAAGACTGAGAAGAAAATTGAAAGGGGTGGAGCTGAACTGGTTCTGTAGTTTTGCTAGCTTCTGAGTTGCAGACCTTTAATAACGTACTGAAATCCAGTAAGGAATAAGGGGTTTATGTATAGTCTTCTCCCAACGTGTGCAAATCTCATTGCGGTTCCATTGTGTACAAATCTGAAGGGGTAGGCATTCATCTAACACTTGGTGCTGTGTCTTGTTAAATACAGTAAGTGCAGTTAAATAGCTATCGTGTTCAACATATGTGATGGTCAGACAACTTTTGGTTGTACTTTTAAGCTTAGCCTTATATTCCTTGTATATGTTAGTCTTCGTCTGGAAAGCATATTTAGTTGGATCACTGTTCCTTGTACCACTCAGTGGTTCCTAAAACATAAACTGGAAATCCAGCCAAAGCAAGATCATTTGCTTCATTGTGGACTGTCTTTTAAAATAAGACTGTTTTCATTTTTCCTTTTTGTTTAGTTGTGCCACATAAACATTCTGCTTAAAGAAAAGGTCTCTATTTTCTGTAATTCTGTGATTCTAAGGAATTAAAGTATTGCAAATCCACTTGATTTACTACTTGGCTATTCTAAATGAGTGTAAATGCAAACTAATTGGTTTCCAGTTGAATACATGAAACTTTGCATGTGCTTACATACAGATGGAGTGAAGCAGAACCGTATGTAAGAGTGTAAGTGGGGCCTCATATGGTGCAATGTGTTGTGTAGAGAGGTGTGACAAGGACTGATACATGCATCTCATTATAGGTGTCAATGTTGTTCTGATCTATCTATAAAACCAGTTAATTGGTAAATATATTTTTAAAAGCCATTTTTACTTTAATCAAGTTTTCAGAGCTGCCTTTTCTGTTCCATGTTGGACGTGAATTTACTACTGGCAAGGACGTTCTGTGTACTTATGACTGGTGACTGCGGTGAATGGGTTTGTGAGTCATTTCTGATTGACTGGTTCAACTGTTTGCTGAAGCTTTGCTTTGGATAAAGCATGGACAGACTCTTTATACCCTTAAAAGTTTGAGTTGTTAGGAAATGTTATGTTCAGTCTTCTTGTATGGGGTTTTTTTTTATGGTTGAATTTGTGAGTCTTCCTCCATTGGAACTCACTGCTGCCAGTTGGCATTTCACAATTGCTTTTCTCTTTGTATGATCTTTTAAACCCCTGGGGGGGGGGTGGTGGTGGTGGTGGTGTGTGCATGTACTTGAACCTCCACACCCCCACTTGAGCAGGAGAGTGGGAAATTAACTCCTCCAGCAGAAAGTGGGTGTGATGGTAGTGAGTGGGGGTGCAGTCCAGTAACAAACCACTCAGTGTGCTAAATGAGGTCTGCTGACTGCAGGCAGGTTAGTTCTTAAACCTGCACTGAGGAGTAAGAACTTTAGTTTTCAAAATAAAGCTAAGGGCTCTCAGCACATACAGTTAATATTTCTTGACTTGCACAAGGGCTTTTGTGATGCTAATTAACCAAGCTATGTGGAGGCTTGCTTGAACAGTAACTACTGGAAAATAAGCAGAACTTTAGAACAACTGAGCTATGAATTTCTCCTGAAACATTCATTTAAAGTGAAATGTCTTCTGACAGCTGCATTTCTGCTGAAATATAAGAATCTTAATGGAAGTAATTTCACTCCTGGCAGGCCAGCACTGATGCCGGGACAGCAGGAGCCCTGACCCCACAGCATGTCCGAGCTCATTCCTCTCCAGCATCACTGCAGCTGGGGGCTGTTTCTCCAGGGACACTTACACCCTCTGGAGTAGTGACTGGACCTGGAGCTCCATCTTCTCAACACCTCCGCCAGTCTTCTTTTGAGATCCCTGATGATGTACCTTTGCCACCAGGCTGGGAGATGGCTAAGACACCGTCTGGACAGAGATACTTTCTTAAGTAAGTAAAATTTCTTTTCAATTAGCTGTATCTCTGGCATTTATTTTTTTGTTGGGTTATATGTTTTGTTTTTACAATCTTAGAATTTGAGTAAATTTCTTTGGGTTTAAAATATGTATTTTTAAAAACATGCTCCTGATTTTAGGGGACCCTACCACTTCGGTATTTCTCCCATATCACCTCTGCTGTTTCTGAAAACTGTATGGTACTCTGTGAATATTTGTCCTATCTTAATCTTAGCTGAAGAATGTTATCCATTATATTGTGTACTAAAAATCAGTGAAATGAGCATAGTGATTCTTAAACAATGAGACTTTTGGATTTGCTGAACATTGTCAGCGTTGTCCTGCAGGTCAAGATACAGTTTACCTCATTTTAATAATACAGATGTAAAAATACAGAGTTAACTTTAGAGACTGTTGTAGTAATAATAGGTCAGGACTTCTTATGTTTTGATTAAGGACAATTGTTTAAATACACAACCAACTTGCAGATCTTCTTAAAAATGTTTATTGTTCCAGTAGCAGTGGTATTTCCATACAGAGAAATTAGATTTTTTTTCTTCTCAACCAAAAAGAGGTTGCAGTAGTTGTCTGAAATTATTTGAGCCTGAAGGTTCCTTTTTGAGAACAGTCATTCTCTATTAGAAATGTGAAAATAAGCATTAGCTATAGATCTTGAAGATGTGGTATTTTCTTTGGTGAAGTTTTACAGATCAGTGTGTTCTAGAATATGAGCTCTTCAGCAGTCACAAGTAGAAGGTTTTTTTGAACTGTGTAAGTGAGACTGTAGCTCATTGAACCTTGAGGAAAGAACAGAATGAGTTTTGAAATGAAAAGCAGACTTTTGTTTTGACTGTGTTAGTGAGAGCTCTTAAAGAGCAGCTTATGAAGCATGAAAAACAGGTATTTAATTTTTTACTGCCACAAATGTTTGGGTTTGATAGCACTGTCAATTTTACAGAAAACAAAACAGTTTAAGAGATGAAAAATGTCTTCCTGCTCTTCTGATGAATTTTTTTAATTGTGCTCATCTAGGTGAAATCAGAGTGAAAGATTTATTCTTGGAAAGCTTCTTCTTGTGCAGTTTGATTATTACCAGAAAAATCTGTCCTTTTTCTTCTGCAAGTTTTTTTGTCCTTTCTTGGTGTCCTGGTATCCATTTCAAAGGGTCAGGTTTCAGCAAGAACAATAAAGAGCCTGAGACTGGAAAGTACACACAAGTCTGGCAAACTCATCTGCATGAGCAAGATCATTTGTTCTCAAGCAGACATCCAAAGTAAATGATTGAAAGAGCTGCTAGCTGTGAAGGATGTGTCTTGAAGGGGAAAGGAGTGGAAACAAACCAGGTTGTTAGGAAGAAAAATAAAGGCTGTACTTTTTGAACCTCTCCCTGCTGGGTCACATGCTGACCTTGGGAGATTTTAAACAGTGTAATGGGCTGTTTCCTTTTGGCTTTCCTTGGGTGATGCTGTGATGGGAGAGTAATGAGGACAGCTCTGTTCACACTTGTAGAACATTTGTTCGTAAAAAGGTTGCTTAATACTATCTACAGGTGAGATCCACCAACTTCATTGGAGTTCGTTAAGATACGTAAAAAGCATTTAAAGTACTAGCAAAATCTTTGCTCTGTATGTGTAGGAAATTCAAAGAAATGTAAGACTTAGTTTTGTGTAGCAAGTTTGTATAGTAAAAGCTTTTTTCAGTGGTGAGTGGTAAGTTCTGTCTCACGCCCGCTAAAGCTCACATCTTGCCTGGTTATACCTTTAACATTTGCTTGAAGTGTGAGTACTAAGATTTCTGATTCTAAATACATTTGATGTGGTTCCTTCTACCATATGCAGATTTTTGGTGTCTCTTCCAAGTATTCAGCTCTTTTTTTTGGTTGGCTGCATCGCTCTTTGTTTCCACTTGCTCTGTTTTGTAGCCATTCCATGAACAGTCTGGTAATCAGGCTCTAGAAAGATCTTTGCAGAATAGGTAACAATATTAGATTTTTTCCAGATGTCAGAAAGCCTTATGGTTATAGTTACCATAATATGCTGCAGTGCAAAGAGAATAATATAAAACTGAGTACCATACTTAATACACTCTGGAATTACAGTCACTTCCACTAATCAGTGGGTCAAGCACTGCAAACATAGTAGTTCGTGCAAAGGTGTATATGGGAGAGAAAATACTTAATCATCAGTGTGTGTGTGTATATATATATATAGATAGGTAGATGCACAGAGCTCTTTGGCTAGACATTTTACATACACACCCCGTGCATCCATACATATTAAGAGAAGGTGAGAGTGGTACTATCGAGTTTGAACCAGAACTACTCTTGTAATTTAGTCTGTAATCTGGAAAAAAACCCGTTACATATGAATGCCCAACATATGATTTACCAGGATTCCACTCATTAGCACTCATCTCCCTGTTAGGAGTAGTACTGCTGAGTTCAATTTTCCGTTAGTGATGATTTTGAGCAGTGGGTTAAGGCCTGCTTACTCTACAGCTGGTAAAACTGTTTTGTATTGGTACTGCTCCCTCAGTGGAGCTCGTAAGTTGAGACTTGCCTGGTTACTGAGTGGTCACATCTGAGTCATCTCTCGCTGGTGTGCGGTAGTTCTAGCCCATTCTTAAACATACAGTAAAAAAGCCGAGCTTGGTTTGTGTGGTGATGTCAATTGCATTGCTTTTTAACCGCTTCCTGTTAGCCAGCTGCTGCTTGACATTTCGGTGAACTGTGCAGACAGATAGGGGATCGCTCTCGAGGCAAAAGATAATGTGCCATGGGAGTAGCAGACATCATCTTGCAGAAAGAAAAAACTAACTTTGCTCAGTTTTAGATTTACTCTTGAATCATTTTAAATTAGACTTACGCTTTTAATTCTTACAGAGCTTGTGTAATACCTCTTCTCATGTTGTAGTGTGAGGAAAAGTTAACTGATCGTCCAGCAAACAAGTCTTGTAATTATTTTTCCTACAGGAAGTAGTTCTTGCAAGCAGTTTATCAACAACTTCCTATTTTTTCTGTGAAGTGTTGAATGACTTCCTGAAGGAGGCCAAGGTGGTTTTCATTAGTATTTGTGGGTGTGTTTGAGGTGTTTATCCATCTGGCAGAAAAAAAGATTGCTGTTACACATTTCTCGTGCTCCATACAGAGGTATGGCGTTGGATGTTATGAAACCAAGCCGTTTTAAGACAACAGGGAAGTTTGTTGCTATGATTTTTGGTTTTGGTTTTGTTTTTTTTTAATTTCCTCATGTCACACATGAAAAATATCCAGTGATGCTGTTAAATTTCTCTTGCATCCTGTTTTTACCCCTGACTGGAGCTACCAATATCCTCTGCTCCCCTCGGTCTCCCCACCCCACCAAAGTAATCTTAGTTTTCAAGGACAAAGATGTTAATTGGAAAAACTGCAGCCACAGCTGCATATTTTATTGAATAGCTTAATTTACTGTGGAAATACATATTCTGAGTCATCAGTATGACTTCTTGTGTTTATAATTCTATAGTTCAGGCAAGCTGGTCAGTAAAATAGCAGTATTGTTGGAAGCCAAAACTGCAGCCACTGCTTTTGATGGGCTTCTGTACTTTCAAAGATCTTCGGTTGCTAAATTTATTTGTAATATGTCAAGTTAGTTGCATTTTTGTATTGATGATTTGACTGTTAAAGAAAATACTCAAAAGATCAAAGATCTACCTAGAAAAAGCCATGAAAAAAAAGGCACTGTGGACACTGTCAGTTTAAGAACACAGCTGAAGGAAAAACATTTGTTAAAACACTTTCAAGGGAAAGCTTGCTGTGGTATGTTTTTGACAATTTAGGGGAAGACAGTTACAGTACTACTAAGTGTATATTTTTCCTTCTGCCTCTTACTTTGAAGAGTCCTATGAAAGAGCAATAACACAAGTTATTTCAAATTCACAATTCTAATGAAGATTTTGATATCTTTCAAAGGGCCAAGGAAGAATAAGGGCAAACCTGCCTCATTTGTGTTAGCACTGAGACTGGGCATCAGTGAAAGCAGTGGCACACGTTTTCTTGTGTTTGGTCAAACAACGATATCCGTGCATTCAATACCCTGCTGCACAAGGTGATTTTATAAGACTATTCAAAAAAGCATTTTAGTAGATATGATTTCAGGTAAACAAAAAACGTGTCTTGTGTTTTCACTAATGTATTTTCTTTTTATTTATAAGCATACTGACGTTTATTATCTTCAGTAGAAAATAGAACTGGAGAAAATATAGCACCTGTGGCACCTAGTTGGAAGTTAATAATTAAATTACCTCTGTGGATTTTTTTTTTTTTTCTGAAATTAGTTGTTGTTCTGTACCTGTCTTCTTCCCATGGGTTTTGTCTTTCACATTATCTCTCATAAAAATAGTCTTTGTGCTTTATAGTGTCTGATTTGGGGGTTATATGCTTTAGGTATCTCATACTACTTTGTAGCACTGCTTTCCTATCTCCTGAATCAAATTTGAGATCAGTTTTATTGGTGATCTGAAAACTTTTTATTATGTTGAAAGCTGTAATTGTGACCAAGTCTTAACCAGTCTTTTATAATTAAAAATATTAAAGTATCTCTGTTTAGTAATAAGAAGAGTCTTCTAATACAGGTTTAATCAGAATTTCATGTTTAAAAAAAGATGCTTCTGCAATTCTGCTTAGTAAATATTTTGTCTGGTTATATTTGATTTAGAGTGGTAGCCTTTAGCTCTGTGGGTGCAATTACATTGCAATGGAACTACCTCTGTTTTCTGAGGTCTTGACTTCTGAAGACAAAAAAGAATTTGATATAAATCAAGATGAGTGTCTCCTGGATTTTTATCCTTTTGCCTTTTATTTTTCCGTATGTGGAAGATGGCAAAGAATTACAGTAGTGGGGTTTTTAGAAGTCATCTGGTTTGTAGCATAGGGTAGTCTGTAACCCATCGGTCACATGATGAAAATTCCTGCTTGATAGAAAGCAGTAAAATAATAAAAGAATGTTAATTTGAAAATTCCCGTGAATGTAAGACTGGGCACTGCTACACCATATTTTTGCAAAAAGCTTCTAATGGGTGAATGCTATTGAACTGATCGGTGGCATGTTTAGGTAAAATCCTACCAACTTTTACAAGATTCATCTCTTGCTCTCTGATCTGTCTCCTTCTGGAAATGAAAAAACCCAGTAGCTTTAAAATTTGAAATGTAAAGCTGCCATTTATACTTTGCTCAATTTCCCTCTGCAATTGTGGCACAACAGCTGCAAATTTTTAAAAGCTGACACAGCAAGCAAGTTGGATTTTTCACTCTGTCTGGTTTTAGACTAAACCCTCAGAGAAAGTAACTTATTAGCACTGAGAGTGCTGAAATATTTAAGGTCAGGACCTAAATTAAGTCACATGTAAAATTAAAGCAGAGTTCCTGTTGCTCGCAAAGAAACATGTTTGCATATTGGACGTAAGCACTGGATGTAAGCACTTAGGGGGTGATGCCCAGGAGAGCAAGAAGTGTTGCTCAGGGCTGAGGTACAAGATTAACTGTGAAAACTAGTCTGAGTTACAAGTGATCTTGATTAAGACTAGACACTTCTCCTCTGCAACCAAGCAAAGAAAAAAACCCCAAAAATGAGGTAAACATCAACAGAGGTCTGTCAGCCAAAACTAGGGATGTTTGTCTTCTTTTTATATGTGGCCAGAGCACTTAATCTGTTTATCTTCATAGCTGGGAAGAAATTCAGATGATGTAATTAGATTTAGTTTAACCTTTTAAAACTGATAGCTGCTCAGTTCTTGTATTGTGTCCTTGTGTTTTTATACATTCCAACATACTTGCATTCATTGTTTGTACAGTTCTCGTATACCTGTGTAGTAAAACTCAGTAATGGTGGAACTTGCTGTCTTTTGCTATTTGAGTAAATGCTGTTCCTTTTTTTAAGGTGTGGTTTTTTTTGTTTTCTTTTCCTTTTTTTTTTTTCCTCTCCCCCACCCTGGCAACAAGCTGTGAGTGATTATGTAAAGGCTGATATTTACCTGACTCAGTTTCTCATGGAAACTCTAAAGAAAATTTCACTTGGTTAAATGCAAGAAATTTACAGGAGATTTCTCTGAGTAGCAGTCTTCTGGTAAGTGCCCCTAAGATACAGGCAGGGTACCATGTAGTTGGCCCAAGAGAATGATTGATAGAATTGTATCTAGGGGAAATTTAAGAGCATGGTTAGCATGATGGGAAACAAATTCTTGGGGGAATGTTGTATTGGAATGTTAACAGATAGACGCCATGTACTAGCTGGACACTGTCCCCCAAACAGTTTGATAAACCTGAATTTGATGTCAGGCTCTATTGGGAAATTTACCAGATGAACCGTGTTTTTTGTTGAGCATTTGAATAGGAATCTACAGCATGGGGGAAAATTGCTTTTAATACAAAAACGGTACCTCATAGCTGCTTTTTGCTAAATAAAACTTGGAGCTTTATTTGGAGAACAAAAGTTTTTGTAAGGCGTGACTAAGCTGTGTCGCTGTTTCATGGCCTCCTGAAGTGCTTCTTGGAGTCTGTTTTCTGGGATTCACTCTGCTGCTGTTTTATTTGGCTTTTAACTAAGTTACTTCAGGCTGTGTTTCAGGCAAGTATTCTAAATTGCTGGTTAAGTCAAGGTAATAATATAAAGCTGCCTTGTAAAGTAAGACTTTTGCCAGTATATTGCCTGTCAGTCATGTCAGTTGCTATGGAGACAAAGCTGTCTTGAGAACAGTCTTGGACTTTGCTTTAATTTTGCTAATGAGGCTTTGCTGTGCCGTAGTGAAAGACCAGATCCCTTATGTTGAGTCTGACATGCTGTTTGGTAACTTAGATTGGTGTAAGGGGTTCAGTATAGTACTGATCATTACACTGAGGTTGTGAAGCCAGTTTTTTTCTGCTGAATTGTTTTATAGGAAAGTCAAGTAAAGGTCATTTACTGTTGTTAGTTAATCTCCAGTGAGTTCTGATTTATTGGGAACTTTGTTGGAAGTCTGTCTGCACTACACAGATTTGTTTAAACAGTGTTCCAACTTCAAGGATGCCTTTCCCTTTCTGATTCCCTTGTTGCAAGTAAACTTTTTGCTTTTACTGGATGTGTTACCAGTTAGACATCTATGCCTGAATAAAGCATCTGACAGCAAAGAAGCATAGATTTATAGGCCAAATGGAATTCTTTGAGTCAAGGAAATAAATGCAACTCACAGGTGTACTTTCTTATTGGATCTCACTTCTCAAGTTTTTTTTTCCAATTTGTTGTACTTATTTGAAAAGCTTGGTTGGCAAGTCCTCTGCAATTATTTTGATTGCAACATGTCATGTAGTCTCTTTGTAATGGTGAAAAATAGAGTAACAGAGAAATTTCTTCCTGTGTTTGCTGACTATGCTGTTGGTATAGTTAATATGGTTAATAGACCTAAATGTCCAATGAATACGTAATTCAGTAGTGATTTTTATTTACAAAACTTTTGTCACTCTCAGAGCAGCCAGCTTTGCATGAATTAAGGATGTGAAATATATATACTTAAAAAGGTGTAATCTGTGACAGTTGCTTTGAAGTGTGTTCTATGCCATCTTTAGAGGTCATTTTTCTATATATAAGAAAAAAGTGATACTGTGCTGTAACTGGAGTTTAGGTGTCCATTGACTTCTGTGGTGGTCTTTGGGTCATGATGAATTGTACTCATTTAACAGTGAAATGTTTCAAATACTTCCAGGTTTTAGTGAAAACAGTTAATAGCACATTGTGTGGTTCCAGGGTTATGTATGCAAGAGCCTGACTAAACTGCCTGTGTTCTGGTTCATGTATGGATAGATTTTTGACAGCTTTTTGTTATGCTGCTGTTGACAGAATTATGTTACCATCAGTGTGGACCTGTGTTTCATTTTTTACCTTTGATCTCTAAACACATGCATGGTTAATTTCTGTCTGTGTATATCACTTACTTCTGGCCAACGAGTATAACATTTGAACTGAAGTAAGCATTCTCTTTCATAACAGGTATTTCAGGTTTTCACTTTTTATGAGATTTAATTCTGAAATTAAGCAGAGCTAAGATTTTGGAACCGAATAATTAGTAAGTAACGAAGGGCAGGAACTTCCAGATTTGTAGTGTTAGAACTGTTAATCTTTATGATTGTGAGGGTTTGGCTTTGTCTTTTTATTTTTCCTGTAATGACTAATAACAGGAGAAAATCTATTGGATATGTAACAATATCCTGGTAATTTAGACACTGGTTAGGCATAAGGAAAAGAAAATGTGAAACAGACCTTAGCATAAACAGTTAGTTAAGAATTAACATTTTAGCATCTGTGTAGCAAGGTCAAAGGAAGTCTTAATTACGTGCTTTTAAAAAAATAGTTTGCAATTCAAAATTGTCCCCATTTTTTATTACGCTGTTAGATGGGTCCTGATATGATCAGCTCTGTGTTATGCAAATTTTTTGAGGAACTTTGACAGTTCATTGTTTTCTTAATGAATTAAATTTCAGTTGTATGTGGTAATGTATCCAGGAAAAATGATTCAGTCAATCAGCTTCACAACTGTGGTACCCATTTTCCAGCTTTAGGTTTTAGTGTTGCATTGGAGTAGGGAGCAGGGAAGCAAAAGGGCGTTGCTTTTTTTTTTTCTTCTGGTGCAACTATTTGTGTAGCTTTTGCTGACAGCTTCAGTTTGAATCCTTTTTATGCTGTGATGGTGAGCAACTCAGAGATTGCGTATGAACTTTAACTGATTCCTTTGCTCTGCAATCTTGTTGGAATAGAAGTGTAGTAGGCTCCTGTCTGTGCCAATCTTTACCTTTTTAAAATGGCCTCAAATGATGGCTCTCTGAAACATAAGGGGGAGGATTTCAAGTGGTTTCCAAGCCAAGGTAACAACTAACTTACCAAATAGTTGAAGGACTTGCAATAAAGTGAAAATTGCTGGCTTTTGTCATGGATAAATTTTATGTAAATCAGTTCATGGGAAGAATTCTTTTATCCTCACAAGAAACTGTTGAGCTCTTGTTTTGTTCATGCTAACATGCATGCATGTTCATATGGAATTTATTTGAAATACAGGAGATTCTAGTGTTGATGCTTATTACTTTGCCAGGATCTGTGAATAATTTGCCTATAACTTCATAAAATTCTTTATGTGAAAGATATAAGCAAACCGACAGTTTTGCTAATGTGTGGTGCTTTTACTTCTTAACTAGCTTGTGTAACTAACTTATCTCCGATTTGTCCTGATAAATATACTTGATTGTTATTGCCCTTTCCTGCAGCTGGGGCATGAACTTACCAAACCTTAGAATACTTTACTTGAAGTATATAAAAACTGAATGTGACCATTCAGTTACACACCCACAATCGATTAAAATTTTCCAGCCTCAACTATCATATGCAGGTATTGATGCACATACCATGTCTCTTCATCTGGTCAAACTGCAAGATACACTTTAGATAAAAGGTGTTATTCTATTGTGTAGGATGCAGTTCAGTTCTTGACTTCTAGCTAAAAATCTTGCCTGTTCTGCAAGTTGCAGAAGAATAAAGAAGATGCAAATTCTTGTAAGCAGACTCCAAAAAGTTTTATTAAATTAATATATACGGACTGCAGTGCAGTAGCAACTGGTGCTGTCACACTGGGCTTTATACACAATCCTTTCATTTGCACTTTGTTAGGACTAGTAGGTTTTTATTTAGGTTAGTATAAATCTTGCATACCATTTGAGGCAGTATTTCTGCTAAAGAAAAGACCATTTATTTGTCAAAGCTATTAGGCTGTTTATCTCATGTTGATGCCCAGCATTTTAGATTAGCGCTAGTGGATCCTACAGCAAGGCAGAGCTGCAGAATCAGATTGTAGTGTTGTGTTGTTTATCATAGAGGTGTCTTTCTAAGTAACACATGTAACGTATACTTCCAATTATCAGGTGGAGGAAAAAAATCAAAAGGTAATATGTGATAGAAGTGAAGCTAAAAACCAGCAATACTGGCAGTAGGGATGCAGTAGAAGTAGCTATGCTGTTGTCCCTAAGTCTCCTCTTGCTGTTCCTGAGATGTTGGGGATTTTCAAGATGTTGAGTTTTAAAACCTAGCAACTGCTGGGCCCTGCCAGTGTTGCTTTCGTAAGAGAGCCTGTTAACAGCATCACTTGAAACTGCCCCCATTTACACAAACTGAGTCCAGGTGCCTGTCCAGGTAACTGTCTTGTTGCTAGTAGTGGTCATGAGCAAATTCCTTGGGAAGACTAAGCAGGGCAAGCATATACTCTTCAAGCAGATACTCTTCTCTGAGAACTCTCCTGGCTTCCAGCTGTCCTCCAAGACTTGTGTTGTCTCCCCTTGAGGTCCCTTTTAGCACTGGCTGCATGCTTTGGCAAGGAGCCTGTCTCAACTGGTTGTCTGTCCACTGCATGAAGAAATGTCTTCCATCTCTTCTAATCTTGGCTCCCATCAGTTGCATTCAGTGGTGCCCAGTTCTCACTTTAAATGTGACAATGAACACTTGGTACATATTTGTTCTGCTCAGGATTGCTGTATTTTACTCTGGAAATTACTTCTTTTGAAATATGAAGAGTCCTAACCTGCTGGATCTTCCTGGAATAAGATGGCTTTTTTCGTTTATCCCTGCAACCCATCTTTTTCATGTCCTTTAACTCACGCGTTTTCCTATTTTTCTTATTTTTCAAATGAAAGCTTAGGAATGTTTTGCAGCATTCACTGTTCTGAACCTTTCATCTAAAAAATACTCAATCTATTCTTACCGCCACTTGTCCTTTTGCTCTATATACCTTTTTGTTCTCCCCAGTTCTTTGCAGTTAGCAGTTGACTAAAAGTAAATATGTATCATTGAGGAACTGCTGCTGCTTTCTCTTGGATAGATTCTAGCCTATAGGCCCCTGTGGAAGTTTACCAGAGTCCTACTTCTGGTGCAAGAGCTGCTGATTCCTCCTTCCTAGTGCTGCGTGTTTGCTTTATAGTTTCTTACTGGTAACTGTTTCTTCATGTCATATCAGGACCTATCTTCATCCTGTCGCTGCCTTTTGTTTTAGTAAAAACCAGCAATACGTGCTGTTCCTAATCAGGTCTTGTAGTCTTTGGTTTCTGAAGCTTAATGCCTGCTATGATTGCTGTGACTCCAGAAGTTGAGCTTTCTGTATGAACGTTGGGATGCAAATACTTACGTTGGTGCATTCACCTTGAAAGAGAAAGGTCATCTGCACTTGCATCTGGCTTATATTTGGGAGCTGCTCCAACCAAATGGAAGTATGCTGGTGTGATAAAATGATGTGTATGTGCTTTAAAATGCCCAAGCACGATTCATTTATAGAATAAAATATTTTGTGGATGATAGTACCCATGTACTAAATGACCTACTAGATGTACTGGACATACTCAATGTATGTAGGTCTTGAACTGAATGGAAATGTGATTAAAGAAGTGAGCAGTGGCAGTGTATTTGGAAGATGGCTTATGTTTCTTCCTATACTCAATTTCAGTGATGCTGAAACAATGTCAGTCGCAACCATGTTTTGGAACTGTCATTTGATATTCTACTAAGTTTTGCTACAAAGCCATTTCTGCTTATACCATGCTTTTCTTCCTAGTATCTGAATGCCAGATGCTTACACCATATTTTTCTGTGTCATGCAGTATGTCTACATAGTAGCACAACAGTTCAGTAACCAAAAGAGAAGTATTTGGGTCTCCAGAGTTGTGATTTTTTTAAAGATTGTCAACCCTCTGTAACAGATTTTGTGATATTGAATATATTGTTTCAAATGTGGCAATTATAAATAGGTAACAAGGGACAGTTATCTGTGTCTGAAAAATACATCAGTAATTACCTCAGTGGAAGCTTTCTTCTCACACCAGTAAATGCTGATTAATTCTGCATAGACAGTTTAGCATTGTTAAGGTCTTAAGTTGACTGGAAGTTCAAAGAGCCATGAATCTACCAAGTGAAAAAAACCCCAAACCCCCCATGGTTTGGGGTTTTTTTTCTCTTTTTTTCTCCTAAAGTTCACAAACACAGTCATTAGTGTCTTTATTATTATCTATCCAACCTAGTACTTAGTGAAGGTTGGTCATCCATCCAGCCTTCTGCTTGAAAGCACACAAATGTTGCTAAAGCTTAATCAGGTCAGAAGTGACTGTTAAGCCAAGTCTGGAAAACATGCAAGGTTGGAGATACCACATCCTCCCTTCTTCCCATTAAAGAAGGAATTGGTCCTTCATAAGATTATTTCTCTGCAGCACAGCACAATATCTTGTGTAGTTCCTGATGGACACAATGATTTTGTAAAGGGGCTGAAGTTTCTTTAGTAGCCAAAAGAAACATATGTCATTCTTTAGGTGTTACTTTCTTACTATTAAAAAAAGAAAGTGATTAAGGAAGTTGCTATATTGGGTTTGCATTAGCAGGGTTTTGGTAGCAGCTGGGGCTACAGGGATGATTTCTTTGAGAAGTTACTAGAAACTTCCTCCATTTCTCACAGAGCCACTGCCATCTGGCTCTAAGAAGCTGGTGAAGACCAAGCCCGTTAAGTGACAGTGGTAGTCCTTCTGGAATAATGTATTTAAGAAGAAGGGGGGAAAACTGCTGTAGAACAGCAATAGCTGAAGACAGGAGTGAGAATATGTGAGAGGAACAGCCCTGTAGACCCCAAGGTCAGCGCAGAAGGAGGGGCAGGAGGTGCTCCAGCCTCTGGAGCTGAGATTCCCCTGCAGCCCACGGAGGTCCATGGGGATGCAGAGATTGACCTGGAGTCCATGCAGGACCTCATGCCAGACCAGGTGGATGCCTGAAGGAGGCTGTGACCCCATGGGAAGCCCACACTGGAACAGGCTTCTGGCAGGACTTGTGAGCCCATGGGGCATCCACACTGGTGCAGCCTGTTCCTGAAGGGAACCCCACACTGTGGGGAGGATCCACACTGGAGCAGTTCACGATAAACTGCAGCCTATGGGTAGATCTCATGTTGGAGCTCTTAGTGAAGGAATGCGTCCCATGAGAGAGACCCTACACTGGAGCAGGGATCCTTCCCCTAAGGAGACAGCATGTGATGAACTGACAGCAACCTCCATTCCCTGTCCCCCTGCTCTGCTGTCAGGGAGGAAGTAGAGAAATCAAAAGTGAAGTTGAGCCCAGGGAGAAGGAAGGGCAAGATAGAGGAGTTTTTTAGATTTTGGTTTTATTTTTCATTATCCCACTCTGATTTGATGGGCAATAAATTGAACTTGTTTCCTTGCATCAAGTGTTTTGCCTGTGACAGTAAGTGGTGAGTGATCTCTCCCTGCCCTTATCTCAACCCATAAGCCTTTTGTTATGTTTTCTCTCTAGCTGAGTAGAGGAGTGATATGAGTGGCTTTGGTAGGCACTTGGTGGCCAGCCAGGGTCAGCCTACTACATTTTCTCAGTCTGTTTCATATACTTAAGTTAGTCCTGTGTTGTGATATCCCATGACCATCTTACATTGAGGAAGTTCTCCAAATGACTGTGCTGTACTCTTACAGTGCAGTATGTATTCGATAATTCATCCAGAGATCTGCCTTACTTGTCCTGGTTGACATATAACCATTTTCTTGGTTGTTGCTTACAGTTGTGATCATATTTATGCAATTTCTTTTAAATTTCATGAAGCTCTGACAGGTTACTGGATGTGTAATACAATAATTGCATTTCAGCCAGCATATGACATGGTTTCTTAAATGTACAGGGTGAGTGTTAAGTCATAATAGCAGGGAATCCTATTCAAAATAGAAGAAATTGCTCCTTGTCTATGAAATCATACTCTATATTTGTATTCTCAGTGTACTGTAATTATGGGTTTCTGAACAAGCTAGAACTGAAAAGAGGAAACTAGATAGAACGAGAGAAGCTTATTTCCATTGGGAAAGTGTGTCTTGTAGTTTGATTTTGGAAAGAGGTCTTACAGCATTGACTTCACATCTGATTCCGGTCATGTGCCTGTACTGTGAGCTCATCACATTGGTACATGGGGATGGTCTTTTTGTCAGCAGTGGTATTCCCCAATACTTGGTGCTACAGTCAGTCTTAATTTTTCTCTTTCAGTTGTTGAACTTGTCATGGCAGATGGGATGTGAATAAGTCATGGGAAGACAGCAGATCCTAATGAGGTTAAAGATGTTAGAATGGGTTGAATTTGAAGAGTGAAAGCAAGCTTTGTTTGTAGTCTTTGTTCAAGGCAGCTTCTCTGAGTTTTGTAGCTGAAGCTGTGCATAGTTCTTGTGTAGTTATGTCATAAGCCATATATCAGTTTTTTCTGTGATTATGTTTTTTCAACTGGACCCCTTCTCTGATCCAGGTCATGGTGTGACTGCTCAGAGGAGGAAGTGAGGTAGATGCTTTCTGAGAGTTAATTAAGCCTCAAATCAGTGATGGCACTAGGGAGAGATGCATGTGGAATCATTTCATCTGACATGAGAATCTAGTTGTACTTTTTTGTCAAAACAAGCCTTTATTCCATAAGGTATTTCTGAAGGAATTTACTATTGTTCATCTAAAATTCAATATAATCATGAACCAAATACTTCATGTTCTTAGAGGTTTTAAATAATTTGTACAATGTTGGTGACTTAGCAGAACTAGTAAGTTATGCAATCAATTAATATTATTTATTCATCCCCCCATGTTTTCAGTAATATTTTCCTAGAAGACCAAATGCAATTTTGAAGCTGTTTTTATTTACACTTGGGATGTACTGAATGGGATTGGGGGTTTAGAGGAGGAGCTTGTTGGTTGTGTGGTGGGTTATGGATTTTGGTTGGGGGAGTGTGTGTTGGGTTTTTGTTGTATAATTTGCTAATTTTTTCACATTTGCTGTCAATACCATTCTCTGAAATTCAAAATCACATGGTTACCATTTCCTGTGGACAAACAGGTGAATTCTATATTGCCCTGTTCTGGGCAGCTTCAGTGAGTATTTGATCTGTTTGTTTTGTCTGCAGTAAATATATTTTACGTTCAACTGATGCTGTTTTTACTCTCTTACCCTGTGATGCAATTTTAATGAACTTTATAGTAACTGAACATAAACCTACATGTACAGGAGAAACAACATACATTTTTTTTAAGGCTTTATTGAAGTATTACTTTTAAATTCTTGACTAAAGCTTCCAAGCAGTGTTGTTCTGTTGTTACTCTTCTCGCTAACAAGTTCACTGTGGATATTAAACACAATCATTGCAAGAGTGAGTAGTAAGGCATAATGTTTATTCTTGTCTATCTTGAATACAAATTTTATTATGAACCTCCAGAAAAGGGGTCCTTTAGGTTTTTCTGTTAATCTTTATGCACATCATATCAGCTATGGTGATGCTCAACAAATGTAACAATCCTTAACCTAAAATTCAGAGAGCTGATTGACTGCAGTCCTCAAGAAGTTAGTTTAAAAGGTCTACAGAATTTCACTCTTTAAATTATATCTTGAAGTACTTGGTTAAAAAAACCCCAAGGCGCCGCCCCCCCCCCCCCTTGTTTTTAAGCTCCTGTAGGTGATCATAATCTTCTGTTTGTGGAATTTGCATTCTTGTGCTGTTTGTAGAAGCACAGGTCTCATTGAGTGGAGTAGCCTGAAACATGGTGTAAGATGGTCTGCTTTGGTGCCTAACTGAAAATGTCAATCTTCTGGTTCGAATATGTGTTACATCAGTGGGAGACAGGGAAAATAGTATAGATAAATTCATGAAACGAATCTTTGGTTTAGATGGGGATTTTGGGGGGTCGTTGGTGGTTTTGTTTTCTTTTTAGTAAATAAACCCATGCATTAATATGTAGCTCAATATGAACTTTACAAGCCGCAGAAAAATAATGGGGAAAAGGAGTTTGTAGTGACCCATATGAAGAAAAAAAATTAAAAAGCAGTCATGCTTGTCTGGCTTGTAAACTTCTTCAAGTTTTATTGCAGCCATCTGTGTAGAGTTACCACCTTCCTTTTTCATAGAAACTGGACTAGGGGGATACAATGGTTCTTCCAATCTCATCAATACACATCTTAGTTACTTAGGACTGGCAATTAAAAATAAAAGGACAATCCAGAAAAAAAGACAGACTTTAATGCTTGATAAGTATTGTACTTGGTTGTGATCCAGTCTGCATTCTGTAGCTAATTCATTGAAGTCTGAGCTTGGTTTTATTCTAACAGTATGCATAAACTTGGCTTTGCTGCAATTACTGATTTGATGTGTGAAATAAATTTAGCTGAAATCAGCAAGGGGTGTGTGTGGTGGTTTTGTGGTTAGTTTTTTCGGTGGTGGTTTTTTTTTTTTTTTGTGGTTTTGGGGTTCTTGGTTGGTTTGTTGGTTTTTTTTCTTAAGTTAAAAAACTTGAACACTGAATTGAGCTGTTAGCTCATTTGATATCTGTTATCAAAGATGATGTGCTAATAAAGCTGTTCTGAAATAAAATTGTGTTATTGCCTTCGTATAGAATCTTCCGTTTCGTTGTAATTTATCAGAGTCAAAAACTTCTGGTTTAACTGGAAGATCTGAAATAGTGTGGGTTTTTGGAGGAGTGGTGGGAGGAAGACAACTTGTATTTTTGTCACTGCATATAAGTGTTGATTTTTAAGCATGCAAGTGCTTAACCGATTTTCAGCCTGTTCAAGCCATTTACAGGATCTAAAATGTGCACAAAATGTATAATGTTACTGTAGTTAACTTTCACTGAGGGAACAGAATATTAATTTTAGTTTCTTAATAGTGTAAATTTTGTATACCTGGTATTAGAAAGTTACTGTAAAAAGAAACATACTGACCTGAACTAATGACTGATCTACAACTGACTTTTAATCATGGAATCATTTGAGTTGGAAAGGACCTCTAAGGGCATGGAGCCCAACTGCTAACCTTACACCTCTGTGTTCACCATCCCAGAGTGCCATGTCTACATGTATTTTATATACCTCCAGGGATGGTGAATGCACCACTTCCCTGGACAGCCTGTCCCAATGCTTGACAACCCTTTCAGTGAATAAATTTTTCCTGATACCCAACATAAACCTTTCCTGACACAGCCTGAGGCCATTTCTTCTTGTCCTGTCATTTGTTACCTGGGAGAAGAGGCAGACCCCCACCTGGCTACACCCTCCTTCAGGCAGTTGTAGAGAACGGATAAGGTCCTCCCTGAGCCTCCTTTTCTCCAGGCTAAACACCCCCAGCTCCCTCAGCTGCTCCTCGCAGGACTTGTGCTCCAGACCCTTCCCCAGCTCCGGTGCCCTTCTCTGGGACAAGCTCCAGCCCCTCAATGTCTTTCTGGCAGTGAGGGGCCCAGAACTGACCACAGGATTGGAGGTGTGGCCTCAGCAGTGCCCAGTACAGGGGGACGGTCACTGCCCTGGTCCTGCTGGCCACACCACTGCTGATCCAGGCCAGGATGTCATTGGCCTTCTTGGCCCCCTGGGCACAGCTGGATCATGTTCAGCCACTGTTGACCAGCACCCACAGGTCCTTTTCCACCAGGCAGTTTTCCAGCCCCTCCCCCCAGCCTGTAGCACTGCCTGGGGTTGTTGTGACCCCAAGGGCAGGATCTGACCTCAGCCTTGTTGAACCTCTTACAATTGGCCTTGACCCATCGATCCAGCCTGTCCGGATTGCCCTGCAGAGCCACCAGCAGATCAGCACTCCCACCCAGCTTCTGTCATCTGTGAGCTTGCTGATTTTCTAATCCACACAATCAGTAAAGACATTAAACACGACTGGCCCCAATACTGAGCCCTTGAGAACCCCACTAGTGACTGGGTGCCAGCTGGATGTAATTCCATTCACAGCTCCTCTCTGGACTCAGACATCCCGGTAATTTTTATCCAGTGAACAATGTACCCCTGCAAGCCACAAACAGCCAGTTTTTCCGGGAGGATGCTGTGGGAAATGGTGCCAAAGGCTTTACTGAAGTCCAGGTAGATGAAACCCACAGCCTTTCTGTCATCCACTGAGAGGGTTACCTGGTCACATGAGGAGATCAGGTTGGTCAAGCAGGACCTGCCTTTCACAAACCTGTGCTTTCTGGGCCTGATCCCCTGGTTGTCCTGCACATGCTGAGTGTTCCATGACCTTCCCAGCACTGAGGTTAGGCTGACAGGCCTGTAATCCCACAGATCTGTCCCTTCTCATAGATGGGAATCACATTTGCTGACCTTTAGTCAACTAGGACCTCCCTGGTTAGACAGAGCTGCTGGTAGATGATGGAAAGTGACTTGGTGAGCGTTTCCACTAGCTCCCTCAGGGCTCTTGGTTGGATCCCATTTGACTCCATGGACATGTGTCTGTGGGGTGTAGCAGCTTGCTGATTGTTTCTCCTTGGATTATGGGAGTTTCATTCTGCTCCCCATCCTAGTCTTCCATCTTAGGGGGCTGGGTATTCAGAGAACAGCTGGTCTTAATAATAAGAGGAGCTGAGGCAACGAAGGCATTAAGTACCTCAGCCATTTCATCATTCTTTGTCACTATGCTTCTCTGTGTTTCCAGTAAAGGATGGTGATTCTCCTTAGCTCTCCTTTTGTTGCTAATGCATTCACAGAAACATTTTGTTACTGTCTTTAGCAGCAGTAATTGATTTAAGTTCTAGTTGTGCTTTGGTCCTAATTTTTTCCCTGCATAACCTACGACATCCTTGTAGTCCTCATGAGCTGCCTGCCCCTTCTCCCAAAGGTCGCAAACTCTTCTTTTTATCATTACTTCTGGCCAAATCTGTCTGTTCAACCAGGCCAGTCTTCCTCAATAGCTTGTCTTTTTTACCATGTGAGGATGGCCTGTTCCCACACCTTTCATATTTTCTTCCTGAAGAATGTCTAGCCTTCCTGCAGTCCTTTGCCCTTCAGGATGGCCTCCCAAGTGACTTTCTCAGCTAGGCTCCGAAACAGGCCAAAATCTGCCTTCTGTAAGTCCACGGTGGGAGTTCTTCTGATGCTCCTTGTACTTTGAGAATTGAGAACTGTCATTTTGTGACTGCTGTGACCAAGACAGCCTCTGACCATCCACCAGTCCTCTGCTCACAAATAGCAGCTCCAGGGGCACACCTTCCCTAGTTGGCTCCCTCACCAGCTCTGTCACAGACTCCAGCTACATCTCCTGGAATGTCTCCTCTCTGATGTGTTGTACTTCCAGCAGACATCTGAAGTTCCCCATGAGAATAAGGGCCAGAGATGGTGGGACTTCTCCCAGCTGCTTACAGAATATTTCATCTGCCTCTTCGTCGTGGTTGGGTGGTCTGTAACAGGCTCCCACTAAAATATCTGCCTTGTTGGCACAAAACTGTAATAATTTGATCAAAGCATGCTAAAAATAAAATGGAGGGAGAAAAAAAAAAAGCTTTTACAAAAGCTGAGTGGTTTAGATCTAAAGTGAGGTATTGATAAATACTCTTGAGTTGTACTAGATTTAAGTGGGATATTTAACACTAACGGTTGTACTTACCAACACAACTCTTAAGTAGTAGGTCTGTTGGAACTCTGACTGCTCCTGGTCCAGGTAAAATCAGAACAAGTATTTTCTGTTCTCAAAAGCTTTTTGTTGTAAGTACACCTGTGCAAGCAAAAGTCTTCGGTGTTGTGGAGGTCTGTGTCAGTAGAATAAGTCACAGAAAATGAAAGCTTTATTAAGAAGGGTAAATGCATAGATTTTTTCATAAATTTATCCACACTCTTGTTTCTTGGTTAGATTTTTTGTTGCTGAACATGTTGCAAGTTCTTGAAGCACACTTACCAGCAAAATTGAAATGTAGAGCAATGTTCAAATTCATACAGCAGGTAATGTGAGAGAGGGTTTAGAGGGAGACTGAAATAGAAAGGAACTGAAAAATAATGCACTGTTGGCATTTCTTCATTTCTTTCTTGTGCTAAAGAAAAGTTGTTCAACAGAAGCAATAAAAGACATAATGATTTAGCTCATTTTTAAGTAGTAATGACAGTTTGAAATTACAATGGCATGCTTATACAGTACAGTGTATTAATGCTTTTTAGTGGCAAAATTAGCATGCTACTGCTTTATGTCCTATAGTAAAGTTAGGCTTGATATGGAAGCTTAAAAGGAGGGATGGGCTTGGGTTTTTGCTGAGGTTTTTTTTTTCTCAGAAAATACACATGGCTGTTTTGTTTGCCGTAGGCTAAACAGGGTGATGAAGAATACTGAGTGTCAGACCAATAGGAATTGATGTAGGGAAACAAGAAAACAAGAAACATGTAGGTACAAGTCTGCTACTAAAGGAATTTGTCATGGTTTATTCTTGGAGGAACTGATACTAACAACGAATTCAAGCCTGTACCATTGTCTGTCTTCAGATATTCTACTAAACATTTAAAAGTGTGAGTAAACAGAAGTATTTAATAAATTTTCTAAAGTTCAATCCTTTTCTAAAATCTCTTGTTCCTTATGTAGATAGTTACTGCAGTTGCAGTTCATCTCAAACACCAGAATAAATAATGACCTTGTTCCTCTCTACACATGGCTCATTTTTGATTTATGACTTGTTCTTCCAGTTGACCAGCTTGGTTTAGCTGCTGTGCTGTGTAAAACTAAAGTAAACTTTGAATGCTTTAATTAACTGTCGTACTATATGATGATAGAGCAAATCGTTTCAGTGTATGTGTTCATTACAGAAAGATGTATTCAACTCATCTGTGAACCTTTTATTCTCCCGTATGTGTATAATCAGATAAATAGATCAAAATACATACAATTTGATTTTAAGCAGAAGTCAGAATTGTAACACAAAAGCATGTTTTAAGAAATAAGTGCCATTAAAATTCTCAGTGTTCAATACAGAATTTCAATGGCTGACACATCCTTGGAACGAAAAAGTACAGCACTGTTAAATATTTCGTGTAAATTCAGTCAAGGGTTTTGTATAGCATGAAATTTCTCTCAAAGTAGAAATTATCAGGTATGCCTGAGATCTAACAGTGGTAGTTCTGATTCTGGAAATTTTCGTAT